>NC_087477.1:51152265-51481550 GCF_036417665.1 Passer domesticus
TTTTGTCAATTATGATAATGAAGGCTGATTTTTTTTAAATACTATATCCTGAGATTTCTGTGTCATCAGATGATACCAGGGCTGAAGAGCCTAGGCACAAGCTTTCAGTATGTCTGTCTAAAACTATTTAAATTTCTCTCGTGTTCAGAATAGTCCTCATTATGAAGAATCAAAAAACCAGAATAAAAAAGAAAATTGCAACCACAAGTACAAGTTGCTCCTCCATGGATGAAGAAGCAATACATACAGGCTTATATGATACCTCTTCTATAGAATAGAAAGAACATGTCTTAATTTAAGTTTGCATTTTGTCAGAAGTGAAGAAGGAATAGAAATTAAACTTTCACCATTGAATTATGGATGATACAGGTGATTTTAAAGCATTTTTTAATTGTAAACTCTTATAATGTTTTTGTCATCTGATTTGAAATCTTCCAGATCTTTACCCTTAGCAGACTGATCCACATTATGATGTATTTAAGTGTATGACATATACTTTCAGTTAAGCTAGCTGAATGACTAGCCATTGCCATTGAATGGTGGCCTGCAGGAGTGTTTATTTTACCCTTATTTGCTTAAAAGTAAATTATTGCAAAAAGAAGTTTCAACCAGAACTGCAGTATTTGTACACTTCTAATACATATTTTCATAATGAAAATATTAATTCACATCTCATTCTTCATAAGCTTAGGAACAAAATCTGACTGGTACTTAAGCGTTTAAAAATTCCATCAAATCAACTCCTCCCATCTGCTGAAAATGGTTTTTCTGTCAGTAGTTTCTCTTCCTTTTCGCTTTCTATTACCTTTCTCCTTTGCATGCTTCACTAGCTTATTTGTTTATATCTACGTCTAGATATCTTATCTTTGACATTGAAGTTCAGTCAACTCCCAGTTATTTCTTTTAGTGCCAGATTCACCATAAGAGAGATACAGAGCTGTCTCCTTGCACAGCTGGCTCAGGATCAGCAGAGGTTATTAAGGGCTGAGCATGCATTGTGGGGATGTAAATGCATTGCTCCCAAGACCATCACAGGTGGGTTTGGTTCTGCAAGCAAGGTACAGAAACTTCCAACTACTGCAAGGACAAACTGGGCTCTTGCCCATTCATAAAACCTGATACATGGTGTTAATGCTAGCCTTGGCTGACTTCAATAACCTGTGTTTGCCTTGTCTCTGTCATTCCCATTATTTTCTATATTTTCTGTTATTTGTGATGTTTCATCTCTCATTACAGAAAACTTATTTTCTTTCTCCTCTAATTCCTTGTTCTTTTTTATATGTATTTTCTTTATATCTGAGCTTTATAAACTGCATTTGTATTCTGTCAGGCTTCTCCTTGTATCTTCCTCTTTTTCTATGCTTTGTCAGGATGGTCTCACCAATATCTGAAGTCATACTTAAGCTTCTCAGTATCATGTCTTTGACTAATAGGAATATAAGGACCTATGATAAGGAGGACCTAGTAATTTCTACTTGTACAGCACATTCTTGTATTTTATGTTTAAAAGAGCATATTCTGCCTCTATCATCCTGCCTCTCCCAAAAAAGGGAAGACAGTACTGGTAAAACAAAAACAGATTAGGTAGGATTCTCTGTAGAGTTTTATCTAATCCTAAAATTTACATAGTGCTTAGAATGCCATTTCTTCTTTCTTGTATGGTATTTTATTCTTCTTTGTACTTTTTGGCTTGATTTAGAACTAGAAGCAAAATTTCATCCAGTACAGATCAACTGTTACAGACTGAAAGCCTGCCTCACTATCTCCAGAGTTTACTTTTTTTTCTGATTTGGAAGTGCTGACATTTTAATGAAATATCCTGTTCTGATTGTGTATGAGGATCCAAGTGGATTAAATTAACATATAAACATATGTGTGCTTGTCATACTGGAATGACTTACCAAATTGCCTGTAATATCACCTTTCCTTAAAAGAGTGAATAAGCTCAATAGTTTGACTGTAAGTAAAATATGGTGTAGTTTTTTTCCTACATTATAGTAACTTGAGCTTTGAAAACATTTGGTATTACACTTTATTATGATCATCCATTCTTTATGAAATCACCAAAGAAGGCAGTGTACAGATGCAATACCCTGTATCATCTGAATGCAACATCCTTCTTGTACGTAGTGTAATGACCTTCCATTGACTTTATTGCTGGACAGATTTACAGCTGTTAAAGGCTTAATTTCACACATTTAGGTTTCAGCAAAATCATTATTGTCATGATGATTACATAGTTATGCTAATAATGGAGCTCCAGCATACCATTGAAAAACTACGCTAAGGATGGTCAAAGTCAGCTGCTTCTAACAACCAAAACAATCAGTTTCTGGTGGTTCATTACAAGTTTTAAAATGCTCTCTTCTGTATATTTTTATATCCAGCTAAAATTGGCAAGTTTAATGCAAAATATTTAACCTTTTGCAAGGATATTTAATGAAGAAAAGTGATATTTTGATTGTTGCCCTTGTTGTGTATTGTGATTGTTCATTACCTGCAACCATGAGTGTCACACCAGTGAAATGGTAAAGTAATAACAAGATCGGGATCTATCATATTTTAACACTGCAGTAAGTACAAATGCATCATCAGATGGACACATTTAGGATATCTGTATGGCACACAGCTCTAGATCAGAGGCTCTGGTTTGCCAGTTTGGAAATAGCTCAGCTTAGCAGGGACTGAGGCTTGTTACTTGATGATTATTGTGTGAATTACTTAATTCACTTCCTAATTGACAGGTTGTTATATCCACAAAAGCTAATTCCACAAATGGCACTCTAGCTTGCACTGGTGGTAGAAACAGTGAGCACTGAATGGGGTATATAGACTACACTGCTGTCTTACTGTCACAAATAGTAGTTCAATGGCAGCAATTATGTATGCCAATGGGAAATTGGGGTAGCTTTTTTCTAATGAGAACAATGCAAGGCTCAGGATTTCAGGGGCGTCCATTTTTCACCTTTCACAGAAGCAAAATACATTTCAAAAAGAAAGAAAAATCTATTTGAAGTAAGATTTGTCATATTGAATCACCATATATTTGGGTGTACCAAGTAAATATTCTCAGAGTTCTCTAAAGGATAATTTTTTTTAAAATCTATTTTAATGATCTTCAGAGCATTTCCAGTTGTCAAGAGGCCTTCTGAGTATAAAATAATGTAGCATACATTTGTTGTATTTACATATATGAATATATAAAATAAAAAATTCATTATTTGTACTACTCTTTCAATATATACAGCAGCTCAAGTAGAATATATTGTGTACTAAATTGTGACACAAATTTGGGGATCTGTCTGTTAATTAGGGGACTATATTAGCAAACCTACACAGCACTAGTGTAGAGTGAATTTTTTAAAAAGCAGTTACACAGGAGTAGAATTTTTCCTATGCTAGCAGTTCTTGTTGGTAGATGCTGACAATTTTGACCAAAAACAGTGGGGAAGGGAACACAGAGAGACTGAGAGTCAGAGGAAGGGAAGGAATGGGAGAGAGGGAAGAAGGAAGGAAACATGGAAGGAAGAGAGGGACCGGGACTCTTCCACATTTAAAATAGCTTCAGAGTCCTGTCCTTCCTAAACAACAAATAAAGCTTTAGCCTTAGATTTCATTTTTTCCCATGGGTTCTCTTTTACTGCTTTATTTGACAGATTTATTGCATTATCTGGTATTCATATTTATCCAAAACCAGTAAGCTTTTGATAGCTCATGTCTTTGCTATGAAAACTACTAGAAGAATAAAGCAAAATAGTTATGAGAGACTATGAAATAACAACATTTGATATTTAGTTACTGGTTTTGGATAAATTCAGAGGGCCATGAAATTATCCTAAAACACACAGAAACTCTGAAGTAATATATATGTGACATTACTGCACTTTTTGGGGTTTACTTCTTATCCTAAGCCTAGCGTAACAGGAGATACAGACCTTCCAGTATTCTGTTCTTCTGCTATTGCAAATTTTCTAGGTTATGGTACAGGTTCTAATAAGCATGTTTCTCCCATGAAAGCATTCCTCTCTCTCATAACTGAGCTACTGAGAATTCAGCCTTTTGTAGATTAAGAAACTTGTTGGATCAAAGTTTTAGTTTTGCTCTGCTCAGTATCAGGAAGCGATACTTTTGACGAATTGGAAAAATTCCCATGCTCTTCTTTTGAAGACAAGCCATGATCCTTGTTTAGGTATATTTTCATTTGTGACTGAAGGAAAACTATTTCCAACTTTTTGTGTCTTAAAACTTTTCTCATACTAATTCTGATGACCATTTTTAAGGTTGTCGGAGGAAGTGTCAGTGAGCTGGAAGACCTAGATTAATTCTACTTTAGCCTGCCTCATTTATATTTTAAGACAGAATTGGATGAGAATATTCCAAAAGTAGATATACATAGCGTTTCTAAAGACTGGGGCTTGCAGTGCTGGTTCAGTCTAAGGACAGATTCCCAATACTGCGTGAAGATCAAAGACACGTGCACAGACACACGCAGACTCCACCTCACTCCTGACCCTTGTGATGTCACCACTCCTGCCATGGTGGTGACTTCAGCAGTACTTATGAAGAGTCCGTTCTCTTTCTGAGTAAAGCAATCGAGGCACATTTTGAGCCCTGTTGGTTGTCATTTTGCTGTTCCTTCCCAGGGTTTTGAGAGACAGAAAATGAACAACAGGGGCCTTGTTGAGTTGCTGATAACTCACTTGTCTTCTCTCACTGCTCTCCTCTACTTAGTGGGGAAAAGTAGGATTGCCTAAGGTAAAGTAATTGATATGTTATATGCCTGGTATTCTGGTTGCTTCTTCCCTGGTATCATCCCATGCCTCATCATGGAATCCTCCATATCACTTCAGCTCCTCAATTTCCAGTTTCACTGTATCAGTCTCCTCAAGGCAGCATCAGCCCACTTACTATCACTCTCCAAATGCTATATTCCAGTTTCAGTGTCAGCTCTCCCATTTTGATGATTTTATTTATTTGATGAGAGAAATAGGGAATACTTTATTTTTCTTACATCTACAGGGAGTTTCTTTTCATTCAGGTATCATTAACTAAGAGGCCATTTTCTAATGTAGCCTCTTTTGAAAATGTTAGCATCCTTGTATTACATGTTGCACAGTGTGATAGGAAGTTTATCCCAGAGGGGAAAAAACCTTGAATACTAGCATCAGAGTGGAACACTGTGGAAATGGGATACTTTTCATCTATTCATGGTTGTTTGATGTAAAAGGTAGGAGACAAAGAAGTTGTGAAATTATGCTTTGCTGACACCCAGGAAGAAAATGGACCTTAAAAAAACCAAAAAAAAAAAAAGACCGTTTAAATTTTGAAAATACTTGAATCATCTAAAACTAAGAATAAGCCATGTAAGAAATCCTAGCCATGCTATTGCTAAGTAGATTAATAGCCACATAACCGTAAAGTTCTTATACTATGCAGTTTGAGGAGCATGTTAGACTATAAAATAATGATTTTATTTTGGCTGGTAGTGAGATCAGAGCTGAACAAAATAAACTGTAAACTTCAATATCTGTTAAATTACTGCCACACGTTTTGATGTATAAATTGTTTCAGTATTTTATCTGTATTCTATGCTCAGAACTGCAAGTTGCACATCCTATATCTCATTTTGGAAAACAAAAGTATGGAGGAATACCTTAACCTCAATTATTGTGATGAGAAATTTGTTTTAAATTGAAACCTGTCTTTAACAGGGATAGGGCTATAAAATTGTAGGTCTTCATTTGTTTCCCTGAAGCCACAAGCTACTTGCTGAGCTGTACTATGAAACTTTAATGCATTGTATCTTCAATAAGGTATGTCTAGGATGTTCAGAAGAAAGAGAAAAAACATTTTAGCCGTGTAATTCTAGGACTGTTTCCAAATTATGGGACTTGATCCACTAAGGATGTGGATTGAGTACTTAGGCTATGGCATTTGGAGTTTTAAGAGCAATCAAATATACCGTGGCAATGAGCCTGCATTCTCTCAGTCATCCCACCTTTATATCAGGGAGAGCCTTGGGATGATGGAGTTGTTTGCATGGTTTTGTATTTGCTAAAGTTAGAAAACAATTCCTCAGATCTGAACAAGTGTAACTACAATATTGTTTGTCCAGTCAGTGCATGCACTGTTGCTCTTAGGCAACTGACTTGCTGTTCAATTAATTGTGGCTTTGGATTTGTTAACTATGCGATTAGACTTGAGTAGTAACAATATTTTCACAAAATTTTTTATTAATACAAAAATCCTCCACCATTCAATACTTTACATTTTAATAAGTAAAAGACCCATCTGTGCCAGCTCTCCAGTTTTCTCATACATAATTTTTCTGCAGGTTTTTTTCTGCATTTCTATAAGACCTACAGGCTAATGAGGCCAGAGATTGGGCCTACACAACCCCAGACGCAAAATAACAGCATTAAAAGGCCTAGACTCATACACTGAGTAAAAAGGAATTGGAAGAAAAGAGCCATGCTTATCAAGGAAAAGATGGCTGCTTATAACTCAAAATGAACAGTTACTGTGCTACAATTGCAATACTTCTTAGCAGACAGAAATATTTTCTGCATAGGATCTCAAGAATTTCACATTTGCCTTTTCAGTTCTTAATTTAAATGTACCCTAAAATACATGCGATCTCATGGCACACTAAATTTTATAAAACCTTTTTGACTTATTTTGCTAGACAACATAAAATTTAATATTTCATTGGGAAAATGCTGCAAAAGTAAAAAATGAATATGATGTAAATTTCCCTCTTAATGTTCACAAATGTGAGAACTTTTCCTATCAGTGCATAGTAAAGACTTGCATTTTGTCAAGCAGTCTTGCTCCTTGAAAAAATGCATTTGATACCAATTACATTAAACATAAGTTGATTTTTCATGTAGATGGCCTTGAGAAAATAGAATATCACCTAGCATATTACAGTTTTGAAACATATTCATCCTTTGTGTTCATAGCTTTTAATATTTGTAACGCCCAATAATTTTAAGAAGCGAAGGTCATTGCATTTTACCTATTTTTTAGTGAAACCTGAGGGACTGTCATAACCATTGAATTCAATAGCAGTCTCAGGTATTAGTTCCACATGTCTAATATTTTTACCTCTTCTGGTTTAAGTTCATAAACCATAATCTCATATTTAATTTAAATCTCTGTTTTCTTGAAGTTCATAAATATGCATTTGATGCAAGGGATAGACCAGAACTCAATCCCAAGATGCTGTTCGGGCTAAGTGGAATCTCCTTAGGAACCGCTTCAAAGATCAATTCCTCTTGTCCATAAAAAATAAGTTTAAATTGTCTTCTATGAACCTGCTGTTAGCAATTGTACTGTTACATTATGTATGATTCTTTGACTGCTCATTGCTTCAACAAACTGCGCAGTGCTCCATTAGTGATTTTCAATTTCATGCTAAGCTTTGCAATTTATTAGTGTTGTTTAGGCTAATGTACTATTATTTTGCATATTTTATATCATATTTCATTTGCTATTCATATGACCTAACAGTTAAGTATTGGGGATCAATAAGCCCTCTAAATGTTGTTACATTCATATAATGGAAAAAAGCAAAATCATGCAGGTAGCCCAATACATAGTCAATTAGGATGAAGTTGGGGTTTTTTTAGCAATTTACAGGTTTCCTTCCAGTTTGCTTACAGATTTGACTGCAGGTTTCCAAACAATGGCATAATGACCAGATGCACTTACTCATGAAAATAATTTGGTTTAGTAATGATTCCCTAATTGTAGATACCTGGACCATGTTCATGTGGATTCTTTGCCAGTGTGCTGTCTCTGTGTATGTAAATACCAAGATTAAATTCAGCTTAAATACCACCTACTTCCTAGAAGCAGGTGCAGTTCCACATTTATTTTGATCTTCATTTTGTCTTTCACAGGGCTGTGCACCGATTCAGAAAGGGTATTAGTCTATTAGTATTAATCTAAGGAACACATACTCCTTCTTCCAAAGCTTTTTAAAATTTAAAAACTTTCTGTGCTCAGTTGACATATGTTGTAGAAAAGCAGGAAAAAAATTCAGCTTGCATCAATTCAAATTCTCAAATTAGTTTTCTTCAAAACTTTTGGCATTTCTTTTCTTAAAATGCAGAAAAAAATGCAGAAAGAGGTGCAGCTACAAAAAGAGACTTTTGCAAGTATTAATAATGTGATTTGACATGGAAACATATGTATGTAAACATATGTCAGGTTTGCTAAAATATTAATATCAGAAAGGAACAAAGTATAAAGTATCTCACTGGTACATTGTAAATAGGGAGTAGAACTTAAATTTGGAATGTTCCTGAGGATGGTGGATCAAGGCACTGCTCTGTAAATATTATAGTAAGAATCAGCATGTAAGAGAGTTATGAAGTATTGATAGTCCTGTTTTCCCTTTGAACATTTACCTTTTGTATAAAATTTAGCATATGTAGTTTTCCAACACTGATGCAAAGCTACAAGATTTTCTTAAAGGCAAGATAGGTATTAGTTGATAAGCAGTAGTTAATCTTGCAAGATTATATTACTTTCTGTGATTTAGATATTACACCTCAAATGCTAAAAATTCTGAGATTTTTGTTCATATTCAGTAAAGAAAAAAAATAAGACCAGGTTTCATATAGAAACTTTCCATTTCCTCTAGAATTTAAGCAACAGCATAACCTGTAAGTAATTTTTGGATATTTTTTTTTTAAATCATGAAAACTGACTAGTATTTTCATTTTTGAAATCTCTACATTTATAACGGAAATCCAGCATGCTTACCTTCAACCTAAGCGTTTTCCCAAGATCAGTCTGTTTATTGATTTCCAAAACCCATGTTACAAAGAAAACTTAAAATTGGTCTGAAGATCTAGGATTAGCAGGAGACAGATTTAATTGCTTTTTGGAACCACTGAGTGCCAGATTCTCTGCCTGGATGCTTTGGGGTCCTTTGTGTTGCCAGCTGTGGGCAACCAACATGGCCAGACAGCCCCAGAGGCAAGATCTGCAAAATCCCACTGACCAAACCAGTCTCCATGGGGCTGTTAACAAATAAGGCCTTTTCCTCAAAACTCATGTATCCAGGAAGTATTTCTGGTTGGGCACTTCATCACAGCCAAATTAAATTGAATCTAACTGTATCAGGTCAGGCTTGTGTACAGACACAGGCACAGAATTAGAGCTATATAAACCCAATATCTTCAAAGCTGTAATTGGAAAGTTCATTAGTTGTTCATTTATAGGCATTTTGCTACTAGACTTTCCAGATCCATAGCTTTCTCATATTGGCACATTGAAATGCAACAGGTACACAGTGACATCAGTAGTAAAATCTCAAACTACTTTCCCTTAGATCCCTGGCTTCCCCATTTAGACAGCCAGTCAAGAGCTTCTTGGCATGTCAATGGCTTCTTTCTCTGTCAACATATGGAGAAGCTACAGCTTCTTTCTGCATTCCCCTCTGACACACGCAGCCCTCGTTGTACCCATCTGGATCTGCTGCTACTCCTCATAGACACCTAGCACATTTCTTTCCCAGGGCCAATGTAGGGAAAGTAGTGATGTATCACCGTGTGCCAAAACTCCTTCACGACAGCTAACGAGAGCAAAAGTTTCCTTCATAAGGACAGGTTTTTTTTCATGTCGTGGTCTAAACCAAGATAGTTGGAAAATGTCAGGATGGCATAAAGAGAATTAACATCATATTTATGAAACGAAATACTTTCCCAAATTCTGTGAATAGCAGCAAGAGCTGCAGCTTTGTCAGACTACAGAAAGTCTTAAAAGTCATATGGCATTCACAATAATTGCATT
Source organism: Passer domesticus (assembly GCF_036417665.1). Classification (NCBI taxonomy): domain Eukaryota; kingdom Metazoa; phylum Chordata; class Aves; order Passeriformes; family Passeridae; genus Passer; species Passer domesticus. The sequence continues at coordinate 51,162,070 of NC_087477.1, forward strand.
TGCAATAAATTTCTGGTATAAACAAGACATAGTTAAACTTCCATAAATATTTAGAAATTTATCCAGATCTGCAGTGATTAAAGATCAGCTTTAAATTATTATTTTTGTTGTTTGCTTTCTTTTTTCCTGAAAAATATACATGTATATATATAACAGTGGTCAAACAGATATGGACCATTAATGAAAAAGTAAAGTAGGCATCTGTGCTGAGAGATAAATGGTTGTGGTTCACAACACTAACAATCTCTGCTGATGCAGCTGGTAGAGATCGTAAACCCCATGATGAAAATATCTCCATATCCATATTATGATGCTCTGAAGCACTGCAGGCACAGATGGCAGAACTTGTAAGTTCTCTCAGAAACATAGTTATGGTTCACAACATTTTCAGATTCTTCTGAAAGAGCAAATATAGCTTGTAAGCCCTGAGGAGAAGTTGATGGCACTTACAGACTTTGCCAGTTCAGGTGGCAGACCTCGTAGACATTGGAAGAAAAAATAACTGTGATTCACAATGCCTGTCAGAGAAGTGCTAGCGTTTGCAAGCTCTGATGACGCAGTCAGCAAAGCAGAGTTTTGGCATGTTTATTTCAGGATGACATCTGAAAAAACATGGGGGAAAACATCCCTATCATGCAGCAAAGTGCCTTATATTTCTGGTTAGACATCTCAGGTAGATAAAAGACTAAACCAGTCTTCTTAGAACTTCACCTGTCACTTGTAAGCAGTGCCATTAGTTCTTCTTGTACATTTAACAACACGTTTAATACAAAACTACACAAAAAGTGTAGTTTTATTAGGCTATGCAAAATGGCAAGTTACATGAGATGTAAATGAAAGAACAGTGCCCTGTAGGTGTTTTCATTTAAATAATTTGTTTAGAGATAAATACTTGCATATTTGTCTATGTTTGGGAAAAAAATGGCCACAGCAAATGCCATTTATTTCTTAGAGAATTATACAGAATACTTCTATTGACTTTCTTGACTTCATTGTGAATCAAATAGCATCTGTAATGAGATGGCCCATAAGTTTAAAAATGCGTAACTTGCAGCAGTCCTAAAATCATTTCTTTCTTAGTTATTGAGGTAATATTTTGATATGAATAGATACTTAAAGATATAGTGATTAAGAAATGTATTTGAGTCACCAGTACCTGCTGGCTTGTAGAGCAAGTCCAGAAGACTATTGAAGGCACAAATGAGTAAAACCACTTCATAAACAGTGAAAGCCTCTGAGATGTGCAGGATTTCTCTGCCAGCAGACTTTACTTCTTGAGTGTTACCCAAGAGCATTTGCCTACCAGTTGGAAGCACTGAGACAGGAAGTGCATGTGATGTGAGAAGAGTACTTTTGATAATTTGGTGTTCTTGAGTACCTAGAGAGATGTGAAAATTAAGTACCTGTGACTTAACAAGCGCTCCTTGCCATGCTAAAATAAATTCTTTAATTAAATTATTCACAATAGATTCATAATACTTTTATGTGTTTCTATGTTTATTTAAAATATATATAAATGCCTGTATGGACCAGTGGTATTGAGCATTGATCTTACACTAATAGGAGTACACAAGTGGGTATTATTAATTTTTTTCTGATTTTCTGTTCTGCTTGGAGAACAGTATCTGAATTTTTCAAATCCCTTCTTTTGGCTAAAAATACATTGAAAATAAAAGTAATTTAAACCATTAAAAAAAAAAAGTTGAAGTAACTGTATGCTTAGGCACAATAATAATTTCATACCAAAATATAAAAGCAGGCAAAGAAAAAAAAAACAAAACACACCCTCCAAAAAACCAATCTCACACACCAAAACAATAAATTAAATGGAAAGACAAAATATGTTCTCTGGAGGTGGAGAGATTAAAGTATAAAAAAATAGGCCACAAGTAGTACTGGCAAGTATTGCCACAATACCAAAAGAAATCATTTTAGAGTTCAAAATGTGTTTCTAAACTTTAAATCAATTCCTGTTGTCAGACAAATGGAAAATTTTGAAGGATGAATGTGAAAATCTTTGTAGAAAAATCTATGTTGAAAATAATTTCTTTTCAATTTTCTAAAAGACATTTCCTATCTTAGATGGAAATATCTTTTTTCATTTTTTCCAGCACTGACTCAAGCTTCATTATTATTACACAGTTTATATCTTGTTAGAAAAATATTGTGAAAGTTAAGATGCATTTTATCCTTTCATCATCAGTTTTGCTGGCTTATTTACAAATGTTTAAGTGATAATGTGACAAAATGCTTGGCAGATCCAACCTCCCATATTTACATTCTGGTGATAAAATTCTGGCCATGTTCACAGGCATGGTTGTATAGAGCACATACTGGTCTTCATCTGTGTATTTCAGAAAGCATGAAGTAGCATAACCTCTTTTCCACTTTTTCCAGTAGAAATCTAGTTTTAGATTCAATGCAAATCTAAAAGCAGTGTCTTTTTGGGCTTGAAGGAAAGGTGTTCACAGCCTCTGGTATTGGGATTTTGTGTAACACACCCAAAACCAAGTTTGAAGTACATTTCTTAGTCCTTTTCTGTGTGACAAGGAAAAATTGAAATGCAGAACAGAATATTCTGAAGCAGGAAGGAATCATGACAGAGTTTAATCTCTATTGCTATTTTAACTAATAATGTGTGATATGAATGAACTGATAGCAAAGTAAAGGCATTACTAATATCTAAATACACTGCTTGTACTATGCACAGGTTTTGCTGCCAGATAATTATGGCTTCGCATCCATTCTCTGAAAGATACTCTTATGCTTTAATTTCTTCTCTCAAATAACATTTCTTCATATATTATTCTCATATTGTAATATTATTAAGGGCTAGAGACAAATAAAAAGATGTTTTAATTCCCTTCTCCAGTAAAATATGTTCACATATCATTTTCATATGAATGTGACATCTTATTAAGAGCCATTAAAAAAAAATACATTGACATTATTTCCCAAGGCAGTGTTCAGGATTCATGAAAGTTTCAGTTGAGATAGTATATAATACTTCTCAAGTATAGCTCAAGTACTAATTAAGATATTTTTGCAAAAGCTATGTGAGCATATTAAGTAAATGTTATTTTATTTTTCTCAGATATGTGGAAATTGAGGTACAGCAATGTTAAATGGCATATGTAATGCATAATCAAAATATTTAAGTCAAATTGTTGCAAAGTATTTCCAAACATTCCTTTGAAGCTCCAAGAGGAAATGTTTGTGAATGAAAATGCCTCTTGTTACTGAATCCTCTTTCTATGATAGTCACTACCCTCAGCTCTAAGAGATCTCTAGGGGAAAAGATTAATTAGGTTTCAATTATGCTACAGAAAAATATGCTTTACATACTTATCATCTGAAAAGCATTGTGGTTTTTCTCTAATGTGTTTAAAAATTCAGAAATATTTTTTAAAGCCACTTAAAAAGTCAAACCAAACTCAGACTAATGGAACATGGTGTCATCCTTGAAAGTGATGTATTCTCTTTTCTTCCAGACCTTCCTGTATGATATGGTCTGAATTTTCTGTGGATCATTATTGAAATTTTTCTAGGAGATTAATCAAACCAGTTGATGGATGTAGAGGATAATTCCTGCAGCTTTGCATGGCTTTTCAAAAGAAACAATCTTCCAAACCTGAAACATTAAGAAAGAACCCACAATTTGTCTTGGTTCTATATATAAGTTGCAGTTTGTCTCAACGTTTTATTATCACTTGCATTTTCTCACAAATATTTCATATTCTAGTCTTTTTCTGAAGAGAAGGTTTGACTTCTACACATTTCAAGTATATATTCTTAATTTTATGACATTAAAGCAAAGTTAGAGACGGTATGCTTTTTAATTTTTTGTTGGAATTTCAGTTTATCAGTGTTATATTTTTAATAAAATAAGTGTTTGGAGATTAGTTTAAAATATCCTATCTTAAATCCTCTCTTCAGTAGAACCACATGTGAAACAGGAGCAAACAGAAAATTTTTTAGGATTACCTTAAAAAAAGGCTAGTTGAGTAAAACAGCATTGTAATACTTTTGTGTGGGCATTTATTCTATCACTGAATAATGCACCCAGAGTTTACCATACTGACTAAGCATCTATAGTTTGGTCTTTTTCAAAATTCTGCACCAGGTCTGGTTGATCTTTTGTTCCCCAAACATTTATTTATCTGTTCTCCTTGTGTCTTGAAGCTCTTCTCCTTCAACAGTTTCATGTCTCTATTATTCACCTTACCCAAGGGCTCACATAAAGCTTTTCATGTTCATCTGATATGCTTGACATTATTGGAATCTTAAATTATTGTTCAAGTGACAGTGCTGAAGTTAAAAACCTTTCAGTCTCTTAGAGGGGTCAACACACTGGTATGTAAAAACAATGCATATACATTGAGTGGTTTAGATTGTTTTAAGCAGATCCCTAATCTCTGCAGATAATGAGTGTGCATTTGTCACAGAAATTCCGTTCCAGCCCAGATCACAAGATGTTAGAGAAGAATTTTTTTTCCATCATAAAGAAAAGATATTTGTTACGTATTTATTGAATCATAGGCTTCCTTACTTTAATAGTCAGCATTAAATGTCTTTTTCATTTCCCAGTAGTATAAGATCACTGACAGAGGAACTTTAATCTTTAACAGAAAGAATGCATTCTTTTTTTAAAAAAAGGTTGTGTTAAATTTTTTTATCGATAACCTCATCCCAAAAGGGATGAATAATCTAAAGGCCAGGTGAAATAAATAAGTAAAAGATTCCCAGGAAGAGTTGTGTGAAATAAATAGTCCCTGAAAGAGAGGCAAGTTGTTGTTAACATTTGGGACCTTTTGGTTATGTAGGTCATTATCTGGAGCTCTAGTACAGAAGTCAACCCATTTAAATAAAGCTTTATGAAGGCTGTCTAAGAGCTTAAAAAGAAGTACACTAAAACTCCTGGAATACTACAGAATGTTCAATGAAGAAAACTTCACCAGTGGCAGCACTGAATTCATTTGCAAAACATTGCAGCTCCTTCAATTTTATAAAAATATGAGAGAATAGAATAGAATAGAATAGAATAGAATAGAATAGAATAGAATAGAATAGAATAGAATAGAATAGAATAGAATACAATACAATACAATACAATACAATACATCACTTGGGAGGGATCTACAATGATCATCTCACCCAACTGCCTGCCCATTTCAGGCCTATGTGACATACATTAATTTGTAATTTTTTCATTAAGAAGTCTCCAAGCTCACCAATGAAAACATCCAGCTAGGATTGGTGTTGTTTTTAACAATACTGGACAGTTCTGTTTCATTTACACAGAGCCCTATCTATTTTTATTACAGCAATTTTGAATTTTTTTTTCCTGATAAACAGAATAAGATTATAGGATACTATTAGAATAAGATAATAATAAACATTTTAAGAGAGCTGATCTTTGTATTGTTGTTAAACTATATAACACTTCCCCCTCAAGGAAATGTAGTTGACCCTTTCTGCACCCTTCACCCTGAGTGTACAGCCCTTCCCTGCCAAAATGCTTTCCAAACTAAATTCCTCAAGTTGCATGGTGGCTGGTTCACACTTTAAATTGCTGGGAAATTTGCTGAATTTTCTGTAAAATTTTAGCATGTATGAATCCTGAACAAAATTCAAATCCTAAAAAGCTTTCTTTAATGCAGTTAAATTCAATTACTAGAATGCAGCCTGCCTGCCTGCACCAGTGGGGTTAGCTGCCAACTTCTCTACCCATGACCCAAAAAACAGTTCTTCCTTTTATTGTCTGGAGACAGGCAGAACAAAATAATACAACTTTTATCTACCCTTGTACTAACTTGTTTATCTTTTATAAATTTTTAGTCTTTATGTTTACAACAGGACTTGTTATGTCCTGTCCCTTCCAAATTGCCATTTCCCTTTTCTTCTCACCTCTTAAGGTCACCTCTTATGTGAGTTAGCCAAAAAATGTAATTGAAGTTATACAGGATGGAAAAGACATGACAACAAGATAGGATATATTGTGAGTCTGCATATAGAGTTATTTTAAATGTGTTAGCTGCAACTGTAAGGCATATTAATATATCTATACTTGTAAATGTAAATATTGGTTTAAAACCTTCCAACTCTTAAGTAAAATCATAGAGAAGTTTTTCCTCATTTTAGCCAGAAAACATTTGAGAAAATTGCTTTGTAGTATCTGTCTATTTTCTCATTGCTTTAAGTCAGAAAAAGCATTCATTTTTCTTTAATTTAGATTTTATGTTGAAGTTTTTGTAATAGTGCAGTGAGATTAAACGCACAGAATCTAATGTATTTTGTGGAAATGGGACAGCTCAGAAACTACAGATCAAAGCAAGATACTCTTTTTTTATATTAAATGTGAACCTGCCATTTGGATACTATAAATGAAAAAGAGAGAAAGACAATTCTGGGGATGAGCTTAGCTACATCAGGTCACTGCTGCAATATTTTTAGTACTTTGTTCAGGTCAGCAAAATCCTCTGCTGTTGCAAAAGACCTTCTCCAAAGCCAAATATAATAAAAATTCTGTGGAAAACAAAGACAGGTGTTCAGTCCATCTGCTTTAGGTATCTAATTTAAGGTGTGTGTGTGTGTGTAAGTTAGCCTCACTAAGCTCTCTACAGTCAGTGGAGAGAGGGAGGCTGCTCTGGGAGCTCATTCCAGTGCTCATACTCTACACTGTGTGGTGGCACAGCCTGTCTCTTTCTATGCTGCCTGCAGAACTTGGCTGCCAATTTAAAGACCTGAAGTTAAATGCATAAATTACACATTGTGAATACCAAAAACTGTACTTTCTGATTTAGTTCATATCCATGTTGTATATGTGTGTATTTTAGCCCTTCACAGACATAAAGGTAACTGTGGCAATTTTCTCATTAGTGTTTTTGTATAGCAAAAGGCATGGCATTAGAGAACATTTTTCAAATGCTGGGTGCTTTTATATATGGCATCTTTCTCTTGTGCTAACAAAATAAAAAGCAAACCAAAAATCACTGAGCTATGGTAGATGTTAATAACACAAAAAGAGGAAATAGGCATATTTTTGAAGCATATAGGAGAGTTAATATGAGTTTCCTTGAGAGATTGCTTTACACAGCAAGTTATTTTGTTTCAGACCATAATGGCAAATTATGATGAACCATCTGATGAGAAAATTTTCATTTAGATGTTCCAATGAAAATATCACATTTTTCTAGGGAAAATTTTTTGTCAATAGTTTATTACAGTCCTGGCTGATCTTTAAATGCTCAGAGCACAGTATAGGTTATTTTACTTATGAATCCTTATACAGATTATGCATAAGGAATATCCTTAGAAATGCATTTTAAAATCACAGCATGTACTTCTGTCCCTCAGTTATCCAAGCTGTGTAACATCAGGAATAGTACCTTGATAAATTACTGATGGCATAATGGTTATGGAAATGGTCACTGACTGATCATCAGTCACAGCTTATTTCATATCAATGTCTCCAATTTTCAGCATGAATCAAAGCTCTTTAGCACAGCTCTTCCTAAAAAAACTTCTGAAGAGCATTACAACCTTGTTGAGCATCATCTACTGTGATGGAAACATTGCAAGGCAACATGGCCTCAGGCAGCTCAGAGCAGTCTGAAGATCACTGGGCTATCACATACTGATAGGAAAACTATTGGCAAAACATATTAATTTAGAAACATACAAATGTTCCAAATCCAAAGTCTCTCTTTGGACTCAGAGAATATCTTTTGGTTTTGTTTTTTTTTTTTGCCATCCATTTGGCAATAAATGATAGTGTGTGAATCTAATTTGCTTTTAAATTGCAAGTAAATTGTGAATTTACTTGCTGAATCATGACATAACGGTCTTTTATATCTCTCAAACAATTTCTCTAAGAGGAAATATGATTTGTACATTTTTGTGGAGGCAATGTAGTGTTTCATTATTTCTTTCCAACATATTTAATAATTGTAGTAATTTTAGGTAAGTGAACCCCAAGTAAATAACTCCCAGTGGTATTATTGCTTACTATTTTGATAATTTCTAGTTCTTTGCCATTTGCAAAGGATTATCTACATATGAAACAATGAATAAATACCCCATGGAAAGATTTTCTTTTAAATGGAGGTTAGGGGGGCTTAAGGCCTCATTTTCTTCTTATGCGCTACTTGAATTCAGCTGCTGTGGACCCTCTCCAGCTGATCTTCAAAATTAGGTTTGGAGAAAAACTCCTTTTTATTTTTTTATTTTAAGGAAGATGATGCTATGTCACTTTAACAGATACCAAAATTGCTTTCACTTTAGCAGGTTTTACTAGGAAAAAGGTACAAAAGTCCAGAAAATGTATAGGAGAAAAAGTTACTAATCTGTTAGGAGCTTTTAAGTCCTCTTTCCCCACAAAATATTAATATTTTGTCTCTATTAATGAATTTTGTTCTCATTCACAGCTTCAGGTTTGATCTTGATAGCTAACAATTTTACACAGATGATTGGAAATTTTTATCTTCTTTACATAATGATTTTTTTTCAAATTTCCAAAATATACATGAAGTAAAAATTTTGATCAAAATACCTCCTTTGCAAATCTTTTCAGGGTGTAGCTATTTTCTAAAAATCTCAGTAAAATCTTCTTCTGTAGCTAGACAGCTGTAGATTCTATTTTTCCTGTATGCTCTCACCTTTTTGTGAACTCTCCTTTGGCTCCACGGCTAACCTGCTATCTGACACAGGGGATGAGAGGCAGTGAAACAGTTCATTATAGTGTTCAGCAATACAGTTATGAGACATGTACCTCATTGTATTGGGTACAGAAAATCTATAATCATCAAAAGTTATATCTATTCAGTTCCAAGTTTTGCCTTTGTGGAGTTTTCTGAGAACATGTGAGAACAAATCTGAGGGGAGAGCATGGAGGAAAAGTTGCTTTTGTGCAACTTTTGGTTTGTTTTGGAATCATTCTGAAACTCAGTTCATTGTCTGTGAAGAAGCCCAGAATACCAGTACACTTACAAAAACCTCAGCTGTTTTATGAAGATAACTATCACAAGTTTAAATCAAGAAAAATATATGCTAACCAGAAAGGAAATGCTGTTAAATTTAGGTCAAAATCTTATTCATTTCAAGGTTTAATTGGACTTTTACTACACTTTAATAGTGAGGTTCATAAGCATCTCAATTTTTTTTTTCCCTTCCAACTCTCCAGAAAATGTCTTTCCTGTTGCTGGGTGAAGAATTTGCCATTCTGAGCCATACATCTATTATCCTTGAACTGGAATAAAGAATCTCACTCTATAAGAGGCTTAGTCTATAGACATAGACAGATACAGAAGATTTTGATCACTTTCACTATTGCATCTTTGCATATAAAGGCCATGCTCACTTTCAGTAAGATTCCATACTACTCTGGGGCTTTGACATTCAAAATAATCTTCACTGCAATTAATGGATTTGTTCTTAGCTAAATTATGAAAATTAATTTTGATGTACATAACCCCATTCTTCTTGTTCTCTGGTAAAGTAAAATAGATTATTAAATATAAAGTAAAAATAAAAGGTCCAAAATCAAGGGCATCTGTCCATAGTAAGAGCAAAAATCTAAGTAACAGCAGATGTGTCTAAAGCTTTATGAATATCTTTGAAAAGACATTTCCATCATAAACACAATTGTAATATCGTGACAGCTCTTTTCACCTAATAAATACCTGCCAAAAAGAAAATAAAGGAAAATAAGAAGCCTTTAAGAGACTGGAGGAAATTCTGGAGGCACTTTGCAATCCACTGGGGACTTGGTTGTCACTATTCATTTCATGTAGGAGGAACTCAAATATTTCAAGTAAGGGTAGCTGTCTTTAGAAGCAGTGACTTACTGATTTTATCACTAATATGGTGTCAGTCACAATAAATATTAACTGAGACTTAAATTATAACCCATTATTCTTTTATTAAAGGGGAGGCTATTAGTTAGATATTATTAAGAGCATGCCTTTTACAAAGTAAGCAATAATAGGTTTTACCCAAAGCAAGAAGTGTGTGCAATCATACCATTGGATGCATCCCTGTCAATTTGCATATGCCTTTCTTGTGGTCAGTGGCATGTTATTTATTGGTATTAAAGAAAGAAAGTTAAAAGAAGAAAAGAAAGGAAGTCCTTCATTATGGAAGGAGACAAAAGTATGGTCACTGGCAGAGAGAAATACTCATGTCTTCATGAGCACAGCAAGCAAAGGAATCAAAGAACTTTGCAATTTTCATGTAAGACTACGGTGACTCGAAAATAGAATTTTTTAAAATAAGAAATAGGTGACTAACTTCAAGAATTTCACCTTGCTATTGATCTCCTAGTACAGACCAACTCTGCTTAGTCAAAATCCTGTCCTCTGACATTGTGTGTTATGGTGCACAAATCTTATAAGACAGTTATGTGGTAAATCTCAGTTTTGTCACATAACAAGAAATTAAATGTAAGATGGCTGTGAAAAACACATGAAGCCTCTCATTCCTCTGGTTAGAAGACCTCAGGAAAGAGGATGCCCAAGAATGAGCAGTGGATCTCACTATTCTGATATGTCAGATGGAATATGCAGAAAATATGAGGCAGGCACTCCTCTCCTACAGAGCTTGGTCTAGTGTTTGAGTGAGCCAAAGAGGTGAAATGAGTGAAAAAGGAATATTTTTGGTTAAAAAATATCCCTATTTAAGTCTTTCTGATAACTTTTTTTGATCTGAATGAAACGTGAACAATGGCTTGAAAAATTAAATTCACCTGGAAGTAACCAGTGGTTTCCTGCATTCTGGCCAGTCTCCATCAAGCTACTCAGAAATCAAGCAGCTGCACTTTAACAGTATGTTCAGTCTTTTTTTCTAACTAGAGCCAGGAAAAACTTTTCGTTCATGCCGTCCAGAGGTAATTATGGATAGCTTATTCAAGCAAAAAGCATGCAGAGATTTTTAGACATATTATCATAAAGAGGAAAAGTATTATTTATCTTGTAAACAAAGTGAGCAAAAGCAGTGAAAATTAAGGGAGATCATTATAAAGGCCTTTTGTTGAGGTGTCTTTATTAATGCTTTTGTTGAGATCTGGATGTATGTTTTTGAATTAAGTTTCCTGATGAGTCCCACCCACTGTTCAAATTTGCTTTGGTATTCAGTATCTGTTCAGTATGCCTGAAATGAATTAAACTAAGCTAGACGATGCACCAAAATGCACCTGAGGCACTCCAACTGAATTGGACATTCAGTCCATGGAACTAATGTACCTCTAGATCTGCTTTTTCATGGAATGCCTAATGTGGCCATTAGGACATGAGCACCAATAGTTTGATTATGCAGATTTCTTTCTGCTGGGCTGTTTTAATTGCTGAGCTCTTGACAACAGCTGAAGGAATGCCCCCCTTAATATGCATACAGTAGTGGATTGCTTTGGCTGCTATGAAGTGCTTTCTACGCCAGTGACACAATGTCTACTTCCCTGTGTTAAGTTTTTTCCATGTGGTTTTCATCCAATACATAGTCCAAAACAAACATCAGGAAAGATTTCTAGAGGAGTCTGTAAGTCAAGCAATGCACAGAATGTTCAACAGGAGTAGGAAGCATAATATTCCCTATCCAAGATTAGAGTAATTTTATAAAATTGCTATAGCCTAAAGCATGGCACCATGAAGTAGAATTTCTTTTTCTTTTTTTGTTAATCTAGATGTTTTACCAGCATTGTGGTTCTGCTGCCACCTATGAATCCTGAAGTTATCACAAAAAATGAGTCATCTGTGCAATGTAGAAATGTCTGATGTTATGACAATGGGAATGAAAAATCTTCCATTGACTTTGGAATCTTTGCAATGTCACTCACACTGCTCCTCTGCCAAAGTAAATAGCAAAACTGGAGCAATATAACAAATTAAATTTGCAAAAAGAACGAACAAAGTGCTGAACATGCACCCAGAGATCCAAAGAGTAGTGTGTTAAAGTATATCATAGCAATTACCAGAACCAATTGATATTTTCTTACGTGATAACCATTTATTAGTAGTATATATATTTAGATTTTCGTCATATATATAGATGTAGTGTGACTTTCTTATGCAAGTTTGTGACATCACAAAACAGTCACCAACTAAATAAATTATAGGTACCAAGAGATACGCATAGATTTAAGAGTATTATAGAGGTTTACAAACCTTGATATTTGTCAGAGAATGCCATTTAGTAAAACAGTAAATAAATGATGCAATTGAATAAATGTTACAGTATATGTACCTTAAACTCCATGAGATAATTCTCAAATGAAATGTTATAGCACATGCCTATGTGTAAAAAAGGAGCTAGCCACCAGAAGTCTGATTGCATCATTCTGTCCTCAAAGGACATTACCTAGGTATTTTCATGTACGTGCATGGATTTATACTTGATACACCTACCTGAATTTCACCTGCTTTTTTATGAGCAATCGTTCACGACCAGCCCTGCCACCTACTTAGCTACATGATTAACAGCAGCAACAACAGCCAGTCTCAAATTTCAGAAGTAGTAAACAGGAACTCAAATACCCACACAGAAAATTGGGGAAATTAAAATAGTCTTTCTGTTGCTCAGTTAGCTAATTTTCTTTCCTTGCAAATATGAATCAGATGGCTTAGCCAAGAGTACTTTATTGAAAGCAGAAACAAAAAGAACAGCAGGGAAACATACAATATCTAATTACTCCATCCTCACCACGGAATCATAACTGTTTACTCTTCTGTTTGGTTTCTTGGTGAAGCAAGTGCTAGGCCAGCTGGTCGCTTCCCACCTCCTGCAATAAAACCTCTCTTGCAGTTTGTGATTCTCAAGTTTCATGGCTTGATCTCTTATATAGCTGCACTGTTTTAGCTTGTTAAGAGATTCTGTAAATTCATTTTTGCTCTTAAAACAAATTAAAAAATAATAATAATAAGAAAAAAAAAAAAAACAAGAAAAAAAGAAAAATCAGGATCAAGACATGTTCCTGTTCCCTACCACAGAGAACTTCCTGAACAGATTTTCTTGTCCATCCTTTTCACCATGTCTTTTGCCTTTCCCTTTCAAGGTTGCAGGCATACTAAGTTTAGTAGTTCAAGACATTCACACACTGTTGCAAGACCCTTTCAAGATGAAAATAGTTGCTTTTGTTATTCTGCATAAAAATATAGTGGTGGTTGGAATATGCCATTTATTTTACATTGGAATAGTAAATCAACTTAAGACATATCTGTATATATATCTCTATAGATATATAAATATAAATAGATTAAATTTTGTTATTTTGTTTGATATATGAATTTTTTTATATGCTCCTCATCAAAACACATTTCCAAATGTGAAAACCAAATAAAGATCCATATTTACTCTTCAAATATTAATATTAAACTATGTAAAAATCTTAGTAACCTAAAACATGTGCTGGTATTCTGAAAGAAGGAAGGTACGTGGCAAATTCCAGTTGTCAATGTTGTCCCTTTCACATAATATTCACAGCAAATCTTGCAGCCTATTCAAAGAACAAGAAGAAGCAATATTTGCTGTCTTTTTATGCCATAGGCTTTCCTCATTGCATGCCATTTTTAAATTGCAGACTGATGCAGCCCTCTGTTTTTTCAAGAGGTGAAAATATGCATAATTAGCGGTATACTTCACTCAACATGCAAGACTTGAACAACTGCCTAAGTATATTAAAAAGCCTTTTAAGCAAAGTAACTTTTCAAAACAAAAATTTTTCATGAGTATTAAAATACAGTCTGCAAGTTTCAGCTCACTATTTAAAAGGTGATGTCTGTGATTGATTTGGGCATGATAACACTGAGTAATTTACTTTGTCTTGCCTTTTTTTACCCTTCTCCTGGCTGTTCTGGCAAAAGAAAGTATTTAACACAGCACTTATCCCTTTGTAAGAGAAAGATAAATTGTGTTTTCAGGAAGGCATTTTTAGACCATTTTAGAAACTGCTGCATGACTGTACTGCTTTTCTTCATTCACTAATAATGAGAAACAAGCAATTCAATGACGAGTACAACTGAGGGATTTGCAGTAGCAGGAGGTTTATGAAACACATATGATTGTAAATAGGCACTGAGATAATGTGGTTCACAGGATGATAACTGTATTCATTAGCTTGTTAATATTTTAGTATTTTATCAGGGTTCTAAGTTTTTCTAAGGTTTTTAGTATTTTATAATGTTTGCAGATACAACAGTCCTACAAATTTTCATGTAAAATTCATAATACAATTTCTATGCTTCAGCAATGCTTTCTAGGTCTTTTTATCAAAAATTTTAGTTAGAATTTTACAAAGGAGCCTTTTTGTTTTCACATAATTTTCAGGTTGTCATGCTAGGCATTATGTATGTATGAGTATCTTTGCTTTTCAGCTGACTTCAGAGATTTAAATAACATTTGGGGATTCATTTGCCTGTGCTCTGTAAAATATATACTCTTGGATACAAACAAAACATTTTGAGCAGTGTCATTAGTATTCACTTGCCCTTAGTTGCATACTTAAAGTTTTTAAAAATTAATAAACATCCCATTCAAAGTATTGTGAGATAAAATACCTACTAAACATATGACAGTTATCATTGTTGCTATTTGTGATTGTCAGATTTGAATTTACCAGTGCAAAATGCACATGATAATGTACAACATTTTGTCATGGTAGGCTGTAAACAAAGCTTTGCTCATACTATTGTGATCATATGTGTCATGCAAAACGTTTTCCACCCTCCAAGAATAATAGTTTAATAGTCTTTAGAGCCATATAATTTTGTCCAGAGCTATTAGTGGCACTTTATGTCATGTAGTCATCAAATGCATTTCTATAAAAGAGAAAAGAATAAATATTTCATGGCTACAGCTTTTGAAGAACACTCTGTCTTTCAGTGTTGGGCTAGTCTTTCAACATATGTGCCAATCAGAAATCTTTAGCAGTTGCAAAATGCATCTTGTCTCCTTGTCAGTGAAGAATGTAAAGATCGCAGGATGTATCTGAAATATTCATCACATAGGCAAAAATCTGAGCATGGTAAGGAACTGCTGAGCCCTGTAGTCACTACCCAGCTGTTTGCTCTTACCCCCTCATCATTGGCCCTGAACAGTGAACAGTGTGGCTACTCACGATATTTTGGTTACATGACATATCTTGACAATTAGTGATAGTATTTAGCGTTGTGATCTTACATGTTTTATCTTATTGCTTCCTTCCTTTTGGACATTCTATTGAGTGAAATCCTGTGTACATAATACATTTTTAAGGTTAGTTCCACTCATAATTAATTTTTGGTAAATAACTTCTGCTTCCTGTGTTTCTTTGCAAGAGGAATATTGCTGACATAAATTGCATCCCAGTCTTCATGAGCTAAAGTAGGATTGCTGAAAACTGCTACAGTAGATCCTACATGGTTTCTTCCTGTTACTCTACCTTTCAGCCAAATCCAGAGTTGATATAATCAACCATACTTGATGTAGTTGCTTCAAGTCATATTAAATCTGCTTTTGGCCCATTACCATGTGAGAGGGGTTATGTGAACAATGCCCTTTGAATGAACCTGTGACCCGCTGCTGCAATCTGGGCTAGCCACTCTATCACTGGACACTGCTGGAAGCTATTAAATCTTGTGTTGCTTTATCTCAGTTAAATGTGGTTAAGTGAAAGGACATTATTTTAACTGTCTGCTGTGTCAATGGAATTGCAAAAAGCACTAGCTCACAGCATTTCAGCTCTAACTGCTCTGAAAAGTTGGGAAAGTTGAAGCATTAAAAAGAACCAAACCTTTGACAAAATGCGTTAGTTTTTCAAAATGAGGAGAAAGGTTGGATTTTCTTCTGTACTCCAAGTTATACACTTTAAATGGTATTTTAATGTCTTTTTAAGACCTCTTCATATTCTTTAAAATATGAAATTTCTTCACAGAGGCAAAAGCAATGCATTTTTAACATAAACATGATTCATTCCATTATATTAGTGATTTATCCTTACTAATACATTGATATAGAAACATGAAAAATCGTAAATAAGCGTAGAAAGAATGCTGGAAAATTCCAGCATGACAGTTTATTTAGTGAAAATTACCATGAATAAAGTATAGCTGGAATCATGTATATGGAAGTTATATACATATGGAAAATGTGACTCATATAAATTTCTAAATCTACATTTTTCCTAAATGCAGATTTATCGAGTAAAGTCAGTAAAGCTTCTTACATTTTTCTAGCACCTGAAAGCTAGAAATAATAGAGGAAAAGTTTTTCATGAGCATGAGAAAGACAAGTCTTAAGCTTGTTTCACAGCATACCTGTTTGTCTGCAGGTAACATGAGAATCTTAATATACTCTGCCTAATCATTTCTTAACTTTCAGAGAGCATTCTTAAAACTAGCGATTATTTCATTTAATTGAGAATTGGAAGATCTGAAATAATTAATTCAAAATGATGACATGATGCAGATGGGGAAAAAAAAAAAGCATTTTCTTCATGGAAGATAAGAACTTTGTCAGCTGGGAAAGAAAGAACTTGAAAAATAGTACAGAGAAATAACTGCCTGGAAAGTTATGGTACAGAAAGAATGAGATGCAGAGGCTGATTATGCGTCTTGGCATGACCAGAATGGTACCAAAAGGTCTATTAAATATCTAGACTGTATGTATCAAGCAGACAAAATCCAGGTGTAAAGAAATCTAGGATCTAAGAAAGATGTTTATTTGAAGTGGATTTTGCTGATTACAGAATATATTAATTTAAATTGGAGTTTAAAGAAGCTGACTCTGAAAGAAGGCATGTGTGGCAGGAGCAGTTTTCTGCAAGGACTTTGACAGAAAAAGATTTTCCTTTGGGGCAAGTGTGAATTTCCATTGTGGCAGGAGAAAGCGAAGGGGCAGAATACTGAGTAAGCAGGTGGTAAAAGTCACCCTGAGACAAGGAGCTGAAGCATATCTGTAATTCATTACATACCCTGCATCAGTATCCTCAGTTGGTCCCCTCTCCTTGCACAAGCCTTCCCCCTTGCTGCATTCAAAAGCCTCTCTTAAATCCCTCAGCTGCCAGCACATATCACAGGCAGTAGATTTCTGTGCCACTCAGTCTCATTGGGCATAATGCCCAACCTGCTGAAGCGATGCTCTGTGCTAACTTCTAGCAATTTATGGTTTTACTGCCTTCCTGCTATGACAATTTTCCTTCATGATATTTTAAAACCCAGAAAAGCCATTTGTGACTGTAACCCTAATATGCTAAAAAAAAAAAAAAAAAAAAACCCAAAAAAAAAAAAAAAAAAAAAAAAAAACAACAACAACAACAACAAACCAACAACCAACCAAAACCCGTTGCTTGGCTAGCTGACTGAATCTACATGGTGTAACTCATTTATTGGAAAAGCATTAATATCCATGTTGAATTGAAATAGATTAATAGATTTGCTAATATCTGATCCTTCAATACCTAAAATGTCTTTAAACACTTCTTCTGTTGAAGTAAGTGAGTGTAGTGAGTAAGAGATTGGAGTTTATTTGTTAGGAAGCAATAAGAGTACTTTTGAGGTTCTTTTACTTTATAGAAAATAGAAAAGACACTTAAAAGATAACTGAGCTTTGCTAACTATCTATGTGTTATGTTTTATATGCTGATGAAAAGAGTCTCAGACAATCCCTTTAGTGTTCTATCTCTAGTCCATGAATGCCTGAATGCACAATTCTCTTACACAAGTGAACAATGGTAAAGTGATGCAGTATTTTCCTTACTGACCTAATCAGGAGGGACACTGATCAGTAGTTCATTAAATATTTTAACATCAGAAAAATAAAACCTATTTTCTTTCTATTTTAAGAGAAGTGGTTCCTGATTCCTGCATATAGCCCTTAATCTTTGGCAACTCCAGGATCTAGTCTACTGTGTTTTCCTTTCAGTTGTTTTGAGCTTGGCTGTCTAATGGAATTAGATTCATGTATATGCATTCTGTTCGTCCATCCATCTGTCAGTCTGGGCTCAAAGCAGAAGCCTGTCCCATGCACTTAGCAGTGTTCACACAGGGGAGTACTTGAGTGAGCCTAATGCACTGTAAACTTGCACTTTTGCTGATTAAAGGTAAGTTCCCCGTGTGGACAGTCCTGGTATCTGTTCTGCCTCTTGGAGCCTCCAGATCACTGAAAGCTTTCTCAAAGGTAGCACTGACTGACTTCTACAGAAGAAAGCTCATACATATCCTCTAAGTCTTGTATAGACTTTTGATTTCAGGATATTAAAAACTAATATATTTTATTTATTTGGGAATTAAATGTTCTAAGAAAATGAAAAAAAAAAAATGCAAAAAGTAGTGCAGGGAGCCTGCAATACTGTTTTAGGCATTTCACTAAATGTGAAAGTTTACTTTTTTACAAAAGTTGACATTTCTTTAGGCCAAACAACAAAGGCCTACTATTAGGTCAGTACACACTGAATTTTTCTTCTTCCAAATTCATACTCATGTCAATTTATCCGTCCACACTGAATTAGACCCTATGATACTGTCTGAATAAAATCACATTTTCTTCAGGTAAAGGGGGATTATTGGAACATCTTATATGTGTAATATTACTGGGAAATAGATTGTGAATTTTTTCTTTGTATGTTCGTTGGAAGAACAAAACTAATTCGACTTGGACTCTCTAAATGAAAAAAAATAAAAACCGCAAAGTGTTTTAGCAATTTTCTCATTCTTAAAGGTTCACAGTGTTTCCCTGTAAATTACTCAAACCATATTCATATTTTTTCTATTAATCACAGAAAAGTAGTTTAAAGGGACCTTAGTAGATCATCTGCTCCATCCCAATTATCCAAAACAGAATCAGCTATATCCTTGTCATTCTTCATTGAGGACCTCATAGTTGATTTCCAGTACTTGAAACTTCAGAATCTAGTCTGTTCCTAATCCTTTCCAATAGAATTTCTTTTTCCTTGATGCCAGAACAAAATCTTTCTTACTGACATTTAACTGAATTATCTCTGCTTGTATTCACCACATGAAATAAAGAACAGTGTCTTTTCTCCTGTTTGCAACAGCTTTTTCTGTTTATAAAACCCTTCTTCAGTTCCTCTCCTCTCTTTTTCTTATTTTTTCTTTTTTTTTGTTAAGCAGTATCAGTCTTCTCAGTCTTTTCTCATAGATCACGTTTTCTAGATCAGTCTCTGTGTTCTGAAATATTTCCAAACATACCCCTTTGATTTCATGTATGGCACTCAAATCTGAACACACAGTCTTGCTTGAGCCGCCACTGATTCTGAAAAGAACATAAGGAAAGTGCTTGCTACCTTGTCACTCGTACTGTTGTTTATATATCCCAGTTCTCTCATTTGCCTTTTTCACAGTGTAAGGTTGTTGTCATATTCACTCCTGACTCATCACTTTCTACTTCAATCCTGAGATCTTTCTCCAAATAATTACTGCGTAATTAATTGATCCCCTTCCATACTTGTGCAGTTGGGTATATCTGCCTGTCTGTAATACCTTTTCCCTGTCCCTATTGCAAGGTAATTTTTCTTTCCCAGATCACCCTTCAATCTATATGAGACATAACTGAATTTTAATCCCACTTCTCAAGATATTTACAGTCTCACCAAATGTGTGACATCTGCCAATGTAATAAATACATCTCCTTTTTATTTTTGAACAGTGTTGGATTTAGCATAGAAAGAGTGAAATTAAGTAGACCAAACTATAAGTTTTCCCTTTTAAAAGTTTGCTCTTTTACAGTCCTCCAGCATTTCATGTATCCTCCATAATTTTTCAAAGACCACTAAGCCCTCTGAGTCTATTTTAATCAGTTAAGTCCCCTAAGATAAATTAAGTTTATCAGCATGGATGATCAGAGAATATCTATGTTATTTAAGCACTATGTAACCTTTCCTATTCTTTTTACATAGTGAGATCTTATCCCTTTTTGCTGGTGTTAATTGTGTCTGCTTGCAGTTGTTCTTTTCATGAAGGCTAATGCTAAAGAAGTATTAAATTTTTTTCACTATATCACAAATCTATAGCTTGTCCGCTGAGCAGCAAACAAAAACTTTCCTTGGATTTGCTTTACATCAATGTAAATTCCTAATAAAAGAATTTTACTGCCCCCTGAGGAGGGGCAGTAAAACTATATAGAAAACAGAAAACAGGAAGAGATCTCTTCCAGGCTACCACAGGCAGTGGTATCTTACAGTTGTTTTGTGTAGCCATCCCAGTGGTATCTGAATGTCATTAGATTGCTTGTTCCCTTTCTTCTTGTTGAAAGATTGTTTCAAAGCCTGATGGTGCTGATAAGTCAGAACCTTCTTCGAAGTTTCAGCCAAAAATTTGTTCCAAAATTCCATCACAATGGTGGCTCAAAACTGTCCTATGCTTGTTCCTTTCAGACTGACACATTATGACAGCAATTTTTGTTCTACCACCTAAGTAACCTTATCCCAGGACTTTTCGTTTAAAGGCACTCTTAGCTGAAGTACCGAAAGTGAATATTCACTAGCCATTGTGTATAAAGTTTAACTTTTAACAATAAATTAATTATTAATGAATGCAATATCATAACTTTTTGATCTAACATGATTATTTTTCATGTGAATTTTGGAAATACAAATCTCCTTTATAAAGCCTTTTATGTGTCAAAGTCTTAGCTGGCTTTCATTAGTGATAAGCTTCTTAAAATCATAGTTTAACGCTATATTTCAATCTAACTTCAAGAACATGTTGGCCAAAAAGTACAATTATTTCTAATGCAGAATGTTCAGACACAGTTTTTGACTGAGGAGTTCATACTCTGAAGTGATATGGAAGATCAAGTTGGCCACCAAAAAGGAGCCTATACTACTAACAGCCTATACTAGACTAATGGGAGTGTTGCAATTGTATCAAGTGTTTCATATTTCACTAATTAGTATACTTGAGCATCTCAGTAACAAACAGAACACTTTTACAATAACATTTCAAAAACTATATTTCAGTCATGAAAATTAGGTTCAAGCTGACAAACAGGGTTTCATAACAAAGAAATGGCTAAATCATACTATTACTTGCAGTAAAATTAAATTGACCTGTGTTACCAGTTTGTTCACTGCTGGGGTGAAACAGCATCATCTGTTCTAATATTTTCTTTTAACAGCTAAGAAGTCATTTGCGAAATAGTATTCTTTCCCAGGACATGAGTTGCTAGAAATTGGAGTGCAGAAATACATGTGCAAAGAAAAAAATAACAAGGCTCTCAAAGGATCTTTTTCTGAGATTTTGTGAGAACTGTCCAATTAAACACATACTAAATGTTCATTTACTTCCACATCCTCAGCTCTTTCTGCCCTGTGACTCTGCTCTGGGTTAGGAAGGCGTCCCTGCAGCGTCCTTCCCCTGCTCTGTTCAGGCACACTAGACCGCAGTGGAGGGGCAGAATGTTGCCTTGAACTGGAGACAGATGCCTGCCGTGGGGATAGCAAAGAGCTTCCAGGCTTTGCAGGAGGCCCTGGGGAGCTCTGGGAGATGCTTTCAGTGACATTTTTCCTGTTCGAAAGCTGGCAAATTATGTTACCTTCTGAGGAGGGAGGACCAAAGACAGGCTTTTGTTTTTCTGTTTAGGCAGCAGAAAAGCAAAAAGAAATGAAATTGCAGCTGACTCTTAAGATTACAGGGAAACCTTCTTTACTACTAATTTCAGGTCATTATATCTGCAAGTGGAATCATAAATCTAGCTCAAATAATTCCAGATAAAAGCAAAATTAATAGATTCATTTGAAAACCTAGAGACACTCCCTACTTTTCATTCTTTAAATCAGATAATCTGAGGTTCCATTCAGTTTCAGCTAAGTGCATGTGTACAGTGCCAATAAAACTTCCAGTGATAATTTGTAAAAAACACTTTCTATTAAAAAAATACTGTTTATTAAAGAACAGATGTTTATAAAACTCTAATAACTCAGCCAAGTGGAAACAGATTAACAATACAGAAAGGAATTTTTCTAAATATGCACCAAATATAGATTTGTTTATTTTTATTTCTTTACTGTTGCTGGGTGGAGATTTAGAACTTTGCAAATACTTATCCCAAGTTTCTAGGTATAACAAAAAAAGCATTTCTCCCCTCAGCCATGTGTTCTTAAAAATATTGCAGCTGAATAAGACCATACTGCTTTTTTTGACTGAAAAAACCCAAACAAACTTGTGTGCTTTGTCATATTTTGTATTTCCAAAAGAACTTTTCTTTGACACAACAAAATTAACAAAATATACAAAATTAGTTGCTCAAAACCACGTCAAACATAAATATTTTAAGTTCTTAAAATTCACTTTTGTAAGGTAGTACGTAATTGGAATTTTTAAAACCTAGCAATCTTTTGGGCATTTTTTCCTGAGATTTTGAGGGAGTCATTGTGTCATGTAAACAGAGTTACATAGAAGGAAAAAGGTTAGAAGTTTTACTGCAATATGGTTCTCACCTTAGAATGTACTGACAGAAAAGAAAATGTGACAATTAACTAATGATAATATTGATAACAGATGGGCTACCTCTGGTTCTGTCTGTCCAATAGCACTAGTTGCAAATGACTGTTTAAAACTTCTCTTAGTGTGAGGGTTTTGTTCTTAAAGCTGCAGTTTTAACAAGGTGTCATCTAATTTTTAATTTGGTTTTTTCATTAGCTAAATAGGTTCAAAAATTCTTCTCAATTGTGAATACTAGTCTAACCAGTAAACTTAATAGAAATAGAAAGGGTATTTTTCAACTAGTAAATCATTAATATTTATTAGTTATTCATTTTTTATTTGTTCTTTATCATAATGCCTAAAATATTTTGCAACAAACTTCAAATCCTTTAAAAATTACTACACATTTATGTTTGCAGAAATACAGATCTAAGCAAGTATTCTGAGGGATTTTACTTAAGTTGCAAGTTTTGAGTTTAATTATAAGAAAATGTGGGCCTTTCATCCTTTGTTTCTCAATTACAAACCTTTGGTCATTAAATATGTCATTTGAAAATACAAGGTGGGGGAAGTGGGTTGATAAAACATTTAAGACTGACCTGTGTAGGTTACCTGAAGAAGGTGATTACTGTATTTCTGGTCAGGTATTTTTTCTGATACAATCTTTTTCTTGGAAGCAATGTGATCCAGAATATAATGGATTAAGCTGAATAAAATATTTTTTCTTCAGCTACAAGCATTTTCTGTATTTTTCTAAAACTTCCTCTGTACTTCTACCAGCTGCTGGCATCAAATGGTTAAAGCACCCCTTGAGAGACTTTCCCCAGTGTCTGTGAATGTGAGGCTACTTCCAGTTGTTTGAAGACCCCACTTACTTTTGTTTTCTGATCACAGGTCAACAGCAGATACAAGAGCAGACTATATTGGTCTGCCCACTGATCTTCCCCCATCGTCTCTCTTGTGACTCCTGACCCGTCCCAAAGCAGAACTCCATGCATTCCAGCTGCTCTCCATCACAAAGACAGCAACCCTCCCTCATTGCCTTCCTATATCACCCTTTCTAAAGAGCCTTCCTAAGAGCTGTAGCACTCCAGTCCTGTGAGCCATCCCACCATATCTTCATGATCCCAGCAAGGCCATAGCCCTTGAGCTGCACACTGACTTCTCATTCTGGTTTGTTCCCCATGCTGCACACATCTCAGTGTACAAGCATTGCAGAGGAACATTATCCACACCCAAGGGTTAAAATTCCCCAGAAAAAGTTTGAGAGGTTTCCCCATAAGACTGTTGTGCAGGCATTTTGTTCTTTACTCATTGTTCATTGCTGGTTCAGACATGTATAAAAATTTCACTGCAGACAGACAATTATCCTTAATTTCTAATACTACTGACAACTGTATCTGTCCTCACCTTTCTTTCTTCCAAGATGCATATTTGAGAATGAGCATCAGAATTTATCCTGAGAACCTCTGTCTGAAGGCTCTGGCTTATTCTGTTTAGGCCAAAATTACACCCAGGCACAGGTCTTCCACACTGCAGGTGAAGTCTTTAAAGTTGTGCTATATTAAAATTCAGAAAAAGTAAAACTCCCTCTGAATGGGTAAATGCATGTCCAAACTGAAAATTCACAGTACAGCACTAACAATTTTCCAAATGGAGATTAACGTATGTAAAAAGCTGGTACTACACCAGGAGGAGGGTCAGTTCTGTGGCTGTTGCCCAGCACATGCTGCTCAAATGCACAAACTCCCAAAAGTTGCAGGAGAGCATTCTACAGACAGCAGCACACCACCCTGATCCTCTTTTTTTCTGCTGTCATGGAATTCGTGTCTCCCACTGCTATTATCCTTTACAGTCCAACACTGACTATGCTCTGGTTCAAATTTCTGAAACTCTGTTCCACATAAACTGCTCTGGACATGGGTTCTAATTTAGACAGCAAAAAGTAATGGCTTGATCTAGTAAGGCTATATTTGATTTTTGTTTGTTTTGTTTATAATTTTAAAAGGAGCTAAGCAATATTAATTTCTCTTGTATGATGGCAAGGCATTGCTGAGGGGAACACATCCAGTTTCGTATTTGATATGGAAGAACAATGTGGTCTGTTAGAGATTAGTCAGCAAAAGGCCAAGGCCCAAGCACGGCAGAAGATGAGCTGCAGGGGCAGATGAGTCTTTAGAACACAAAGGACCAAAGTATTTGCTTTTGATATTACCTCTTCATCTTTCAGGTAGTAATTGCTAAACCTATTTTTCAAGCTTTGCTTGTAATAAACCCTGTGTTAAATACCTCTGTTATTCTGTTCTGATAATTCAGGTAAAGTGATAAGTGTTTCATGAAAATTTTACCTTTTTCTATTTGTGTTTATGATTTTTTTATTTTAATATTGTAAGTAAGAGCTGAAAACAGTAGAAATGACTGATTGCTTCCTGTAACCCCAAAAGACAGCTATTACCTGGAGCAATGTCCTTGGACAATTTCTGAATTAAAAAAAAACCAACAACAACAACAAAAAAAATCCACAAAAAGCCATCAGCATGAAAACTTTAGTTGAAACAACATCTGTTTTCAAGGACTTCCTCAGTCATGCTGTTTCCCTTGCAAGGTAAGCTGGTGTATTCTGACTCCCCAGGTTGTGGTACTGCAACATTAGGAAAACCCTTCGTGGCAGGCATCTGTTCAGTTGTAGTTCATACATAGGAAATATGTATGAACTACATATTTTAAACTCCAGATACGAACTCATAAAGGAATTACTCCTTTAAAATTTGACAGGGAATAAATTATTTCAATATAGTTGTCACTAACTTTTTTTGGTTTTGTAAGTTGTTCTCAGAGATTCTTGCCACAAGGTCTGTAATATTTATATTGATAAATAAGAAGTATTTACTCTTTGGAAAATAGTTGAGAAGATAGTTTTATTCGACTTAGTACAAGGAGTTAAAAGTAGTGTTTTTTGAACTGCAATGATTACCATAATTTTTCAGCAAGTGTAAAGTACTTATGATTGAACCTAAGTACAAAATATTATTAATGATTAAGTACAAGATTTAAAAATTCTAGGTAAATTGTGGTGGTTTTAAAATGCTGAGGGTATAAACATAACAGGGTGGGGAAAAATTTTGCTACGAAAATATAGAATTAAAATGCAGTCCTGTTGCCTGCTACAATATGCTGCAGGAGTTCCCTATAGCATTACCTTCCTGTGGTTATTGCTTTAGGCTCGCCATTCCAATGAAAGCAGTGAGCTTTCAAATTAAAAAAAAAGTCCCTGCTTTTATTGGTAAATTTATGTCAACACAACATGAAAAGGAATTAGTAAGTAGTCCAAAATGCTCTATGATACATACATTATCCATTTACATATTTTTCATAGCTGGTGTCTTTTGTTAATTCAGGAATATACATAGCAGATTATTTAACCCCACCAAGGTTCATATGTTGTACATGCCAGTTTCACAAACTGAGTTTCACAGGTTTAAGATTAACATATGTTCTACACAGTGTGTTGTAACACAGACAATCTACTGTGACAATCCATTTGCAAACTTTGCATTAAAAATACAAGGTAAACCATATTAACAGTCATATTGTAGTAATGTAATTATTTTCAATTCTTGTTTAATTCACTAAGACACTCCTGTTCTGCTGTATGGCAGGAGCTTTTTTTTGCTTTGTTTTTTTGGTTTCATATTTGACATTCCTCTCAGGAGCTGACTTAATGCTGAATGTGTTTTTCAGTGATAGAGAGATTGCTCCCTTGAGCCAGCACAAATGAAACCTGAAAACTAGAAATATATGGAACTATCCAAAAGTACTTTTGACTAGTCAGCATGCTGAGTACTCTTCTAATGCCTTACTGCACATTCTCTTACAGTCTGCTGCAATAAACTGGGCTTGAATGGTTTATGTTCAGTAAGAAGTTTTGCTGCTGCCTATCAATAGCAGTGCATGAAGTTCTACATTATGTCATGTTGTAGGCAAAATGTAACATGACACATCCTAATGTTAAAGGCATGCAGTAATAGAGACCAGGAAACTGCCTACATGGATATAACCTGACAGGTGCAAGCTTACTTTGCCCAGCCTTAAACTGATGGGACATGAGCCAGCTATGGTTGGGAAACCACATAAATGTGTTGGTACAGAGATTTAAGCAGCAGTTCTGCAAATCAGAACCAGCTTTTGTCCATCATGACTGAAGTGAGCCAAATCAAACTTAGCTCTGTAAATATGTTGCTGTCATTACTGTGTCTACAGGTAGAGCTATTTTTATTATTTGGATAAAGCCTATATTTTTTGTTCATGTGCGTCTATCTCCTTATTCCTTGGTTTAAATCAGATTCCTGATGAAAATAATACCCACAACTTCATATTGATTTCACTTTAAGTTTGTATTTTAAAGTCTTTGAAGCCTTGTAAATTACTTGCTGTGAAATGAATGCAAAACAGGGAACTTCTTTCCAACACCATCATGTTAGCTTCCTTTTTGCATCATCTCTTACACAGTAAGGAATCAAAAGAATTGACTAAGGTGCCAAGAGAATTCCTTCATAAATAGCTTCCAAAATATTCACAGTAAGAAATACAATTTGCAAAGTTACAGTAGGAACAAATTGTACCCACTTTTCCGTGCATGTTTTCTTTCTTCTATTTTCTCCATGTCAGTCTACTGTAGGAACATAAATAAGACAATTTGGAAATATTTATATAGAATTCCTTGCAAAAAGATGTGCAGGCTAACATGTTACATTCTTATAGGAAAGATTAGTGAATGGGATTTTTTAAAATTCCATTTTGTTCATCTGTAGGATTCAGTAGTGGAATTTTCCTTCCAGTAAAACATCATGTTAGCAATTCTTGCTGGCTGTTTGTTACTCTTAATTCTTCTCACTTCCTCCTGTGCCAAGTAGTTCAAACAGGAGATCAAAACAACATAAATCTGTGATACTAATACTTTCTGCTCTATCTCTCCTTCATTTTGCCACCTATACAAAAATCTCTCTTTTATTTTTGAAGACACAACTTGTCCCAGTATTTTCATGTACTGTTGTTATCTAACATTACTCAGACTGAAATGAAGCTTTTTCTCTCTCTTCAGCTTCTTTGTCTTTCTTTTTCACATATTATAATAATAGTTTCAGCAAAAGCAGAGTGAAAACTCAGCAACTTTTGTCAGGGTCTTCTGTCTCATACAATGTCCTTTTGACTTTTCCCTTTACACTTCTACCTTTTCTCAGTGCTTCCCTCAATGGCCTATTTTTCACCCATCTTTCACAGGAGCCAAAGACTGTACATTTCCCCCTTCTCATTACTTGCCCCAATCTGTTTTAATGTCAGAGATTCACAAACCTTACATTTCCATTCATTTAACTTTGGCAAGTTCTGCATTTTCCTGCCCTATTTTTTTTTTAACCTTGAAATTTGCAAAAGCCTGACTTCTCTTTTTTGTTCAAGTCATTCATGCTTTGCCTCCAAAAATGTAAACATCACTCTAATATACTCCCCATTCACCTAGGTTTATAATCTGTCTCTCAGACATAATTCTGCCCTCACTTTGAGATGAGAGTCCTGAACAGATTCCAGTCTTTCAGGGACAAAGTCTTGTATTATCACAGAGGTGATAAATGAGCAAGAGTTACACATTACCAACTGGCAGGTGATAAACCCATCAAAAATACAGCAAACAAGATTTGCTAAGGCAGCTCTTTCCAGTCCCCAGATGTTCCTGAGTTCCTCACTCAGTGGTAGTTCATCACCCTTGCTGGTTGCAGGGACATTGTCACCAAGAGTGAAAGCTTCCTGGAGAAAATTCAGTCAATCCCTTTTTCCTCATTTTAACCACAGGCTGCAAGCTGACTAAAATGGTCCCTATATTTTTTTTTCCTCCTTCTCATGCAAGAAAATCCAGCTTCTGGTACTCTTCCACTCACTTCACAGTAAATCTAGAAGCCAGTTTTAGGTATCAAGTTAGCTGGAATAAAAATGAGTTAATTGGGTTAAAGTAAATTGAGCTTAAATGCAGCAAAGAACAAGCCTAGATAAGAGGATTATGCTTGCAAAGGCTCTCTTTGCAGAACTGGAGATTGTGCAACCAAACTCTGCAGAAAACGGTAGAATTTTGGTTGCAGATAGAGGCCAGTTTGATTCAGCAGAATCTTTGAAAGAGTATATAGCATACTTGAATGTAGAAATTCTTTAATCCTGAATATACATTTTGAACCTGCTCAGCTGTTTTAGAATAAATTTCTTAACAAAGGTTTGCTTTCTATTCCTAGTGTGCTGTTGCATATGTATAGGTTTATATTCTGAGATTATCATAGGTAATCAAGTCGGTTGGAATAAAATACTAATTATGTTGGGACACAGCTGTACTATACACAGATAATTGAATTTATATTTCATCTATGGTAAATTCCCAGTGCTACAAAATATCTTACACTAAGCACATTTATTAGAAATCAGAAGGAAAATAAAAATCAATTCCATTCATTTCAACTGTAGCTTACAGATACAATTTTGCAAAATTCTAAAAACTCCTTTTAACACCAGAGCATTCCTTTTTGTGTTGCATAGATTCCCTATAATCAAGCTCTCATTTACAGGCCTGACATGACTGACTGCACTAGAAAAGTCCTCCATTATTGAATGACAGGAGATAAACCCATCAATAGGTGTAACAGGCAAATGAGAACTATTCGAAGAGTAATGTTATCCTATTTCTGTCAGAAAGTGTGAGAAAATGACCAAGAGTTTATAATATTTACAAAGACAATTATGGTTTGGAAGTAGATTTTTTTTAAATTCTTCTTGTAAGGTCATCTCTTTACTCTGTAGCTGCAGCAGTGAATTTGACTTTTCATAAATTGTAGGTTTTATCAAGAATGTGGTAAAACATTTTATCAAGTTATCTCCCTCAAATCAGTGACATGAAGCTAGGAGGCTGGAAATTCTTTTCCCCTCATTTCCAATAACACGTGTTAGTATTTGCAGTCACAAATAGATAGTGCCTTTACTCTTCTTGCCCCTCCCCTGAAAGACCACAGATATCTATACATATGTATATAACCATACATATAGCATGCATGTACTGAAGAAAAGCAATTCACTTTGTCTTCTTTTTTCAATGTTTTATTTCATGTTCCAAATATTTTTGCCTATATACTATGGGAGGTGATCAGTTTAAATGTACAGGATAATATTACAAAAAAGTAAAAGCAAAGTTTCAGATGTAACAGCTAAATAAAGATGTGGATAATTTTTAGGGGATTTTTTCTTACATTCAATTTTAAATACTCTGATAGCTTTTTATCCAGACAGTTTAAAAAAATTAATTACTTATTTAACATTTCCCCAAAGATTTCTCTGTAAGTAAAATGGGCTCAACACCCTCTACCCAACCTCCAGTCTCATCCCCCTTTCCCTGGGGACCAAGGCAAGTCTTCTTTACCACCAATTATATTGGGTTTTTCACAAGACAATTTTCTCACTCTATACGTGGAATTCATATATCTTGCCCATTCCTAATGACAAGTCTATCAATGTTTTGTTGTGAAGTCATTATGGTCCTGATGCCTGTTTTTGACCACATTGTCATGTTCCTCATATATTCACTTTAAATGACAATTAGTCACCACTGCAACAGTAGTGGTCCTGTAGTTCTCTTCAAAGGGCAGAACGAGCATTGTCATGGTATTCTCTGATACTCGGGCCATCTTCGTAGGCAAGGTATATAAATGATTTGCCTTAAGCTTAAGAACACGGCTTTAGGAACTGTATCTCCTTCTGCTATATATCCTTTTCAGAACTTACATCATTTTTATGTTAATCATTGAGTCCCACCATCTTTCTGTTTTTGTAGACTTCAGTGTCCTGCAGAGGGAGAGAGTATACACATGAACTGATATTTATGTAAAATTACATCTACGGCCTCTTCTAAGATCTGCCAACTGAGACAGGAATAACCAACACAAGTATCTATGTAAAATTTGGTAAGAATGTGACTTCTAGGATGTCTGCAACAAAACTTACATTCATAGACTCTCACATGTTTCTTACAAAAACAATTGAGGAATCTACTGTAGAGGAATGAGTTAGAGTGCAATATATTTGAGGAATTGGTAGTAAAAGATACAAATGTGAGCCTGCCTCTTCTAGTGGTTTGGATGGTGGTTCCAGTGAAAGCTCTATTTGGTTTGTATTGGGAGGTGCTGGCTGTTGGTATTTTAGATATCGCTCCTATAATCTGTCTCCTTCTCACTGTCTTTCACCTCCCTTCCCTCTTTTTCCTATTTCCTTCTATCTCCCTCTCTTCCTCACATTTACTGCTAAATATAATCCATGATGTTGACTTCAGCATATGATCTCATTTGCACCTCAATTCAAGAAGAGGCATCTCTCTAATAATCATAATAATCAGATCTTAACACCACCTTGAAACATTGTGTAAGAATTTCAATGTAATAAAACTGTAATTACCAAAGCCTTCACATGTCCACAAGAAACATATTTTAGAAGTGTAAGGCAGGGTGGCCTAAGAGTGCAATTTATTGTAAAGGGTCTGTATTTGATGCCCCCCACTCTACTTTAGAAGTAGCACTTCTGTTCTGAAATGCCATGAAGCCGAACTCTTGAACTATTTGATAGATACCTGTAATGCACTTATCTTACAAAACCAAAACAACAAGTTACAAAGCAGTAAATACTAGAAGAGATTGGATTAGCAAATCATATTATTCAAAAAAATTATTTCTTATTGGCTTCCAGAAAACACTAGATTATGCTTTCATGTAACACTTACATACTATACATATATGTTTATATAGTAACTTTAAAGTTATATACAGTGTCATATATATAAACAGCATTGTACAGAGAGAGTGTGTTTTATTTCTGTATGTAATACTACAGAAAAAAAAGTATAGCTGTGAGGACAGGTCTGAAGTTATATTTCTAATACAGAAAGATAATGTTTATGCATAAATGAAACATAATCAAACACGTGGTTTTGGTGTTCTTCATGGTAACTGTAAAATGGATGAGAAAGTATAGTTAGAGAAGTTACAAAAAAAGAAAGAAACTGTTTCCTGCAAAATAGGAATCTTTCTTTCAAGTTACTTGTGTAGGAGAGGTCTGGACAGCAGCATAAAGTGTTTAATGACATGTGCTTGAACATCAAAAGCTTAAAAGAGTAATTGGACTCCTTATGCAAATTTTATAAGACCCTTTTGCCTGTCTCCAATCTTTCTATAGCCTTCATATCTCTCAGTGATCCTGGCTTTACTCCCCACTCCGTTATGCTGTGTTCTACAAGGACTTCAGATGATCCCTTATGCGCTTGAAGTTTCAAACAGTATTTTATTTTATGGACAGATACAAAAGTGGGGAGAAATATAAACAAACAAGTAAAATATCATTGTTATATTTGTTCAGTTTGTTCTCTTTATCTATTTAACAAGTAGACTACATATCAAAGTAGATTTGAAGTAATTAAGCAATGTCTTCAAAAGTATTTCAGGAAAAAAGACTGATTTTTTCAGCCCAGGCATAACTATTGACTGATTTCATTGTCTCTATATGCAGTTCTTTCCAAGCAGGCATGAGGTTTTCAACATGGATACGACTTCTTTAATTTTTTTTTCTACTAAAAATTTCTTGCTTTTTTTTTTTGCTATTAACAATTAAAAGGCACAGATTCACACATCAGTGTGGATCAGTAACACTTTTTTGCAAAAGAAAAAAGAGGTCAAATTTTAAAAGGGACATAGTTAGCCTTAAATTCTGTTACTGTGTGGATGAAGTCTGACAGGAGGACACACTGGCTATCTATTCTGTATTAAAAGTGAAGAGGTGAAAATAACTCTGCACCCAAATCCTGTCAGTTACATGAAGATGAATAAACTAAGAAACTGAGAATCCCTTCCTGCAGGGCCATTCAATTTAGAGCAGTGGAAAGTTTCATTTAAACTATAACAGGTTTTAGAAAGTCTACAAAAGTGTGACTTTGTTGTCATCCTTTTATATTCAGTGAGGAATATTCATGTCTGAAGTTACGCGTCACTGACTGCTGTGTGAATGGGGTTATCTGTCTCACAGATACTCTCAGAAGCCAGGCAGTAATCCCAAGGAAACGCCATTGTTTTTATTTAATTAACAATTTTTATTATGTCTTGTAACTGTCTTGTAACCAGCATTGTCCCCGTAAGGACTTTCTGCCTTCTCAAAGAAAAATAATTTTGCATTATTTATATATGTGAGTGAAGTCCCTGCCCCTGGAGTCCTTTGTATGTGAATAGATTTCTGTACCCACGTGCCCAGCTTTATCCCACAGCTTCTGGATCTTGGCCAGAAATGTTCTCTATTCATGGAGGTTGCAAAGGTATTTTTAATAGTATGTGCCACAGATTTGGCATAATTTCAATTTCAGAATTCTGCAATTTCCATTATAAAGCTTGCGATACATCTATACATGCGTTCAGTGACACAGGCACTGCACACTGCATCCAGATCTTGTGAACACCCCAGACTAAATTAAATAATTTAATATTTGAATTTGAGACTGGGCAATATTTTCTTTGGTTAGGACAGCAGTTTTCTGATTAATGTTTTTAATTTTAAGCAAGGTCTAATACATACAATAATAAAAGTGACAGTTCAGCTTATAATGAGTTAAGGATGTTTCTGAGAATACACAAGAGGTTTATAAGAGACTTCCAAAGTTTATTTTTACAGAACAGAAGCCCACAAATTAATACAAATACATTTTTTTCATATTTTACTATGTTTGTGTAACTTTAGCTTTAATAATCTCAACACTGCATTATGAATAGTGCTTGCACTTTCAAGGCTGTGTTCCAGTTAAAATAGTAAAATAACATTAAAGAGTAAAATAGTATTTGCAACCAGCTGCAGTGATAACGAGGAGGAAAGTAACACATACAGGATTGGTAATGGTACAGTTCCATGGATGTTAATAACAAAAATACAAAAGAAAGAAAGAATGTAGGTGTCCTATATATACACACACCACAATTTTTAGAACTTGCTCAACTTTGATGGATGTCAGTGGTGCTGCTCTTCATACACAGAATTCGAAGCTCCCATTTGGACATGGTTTACACTTTCCTCTATTGACACACTTTTTCTGACACTGGAGGAGGAGGAGCAGCCAGGATCTTTCTCACTCTTTTGTGTTGGCCTTAACTAATGTGGAGGATCTCTGTTTGGTGAGATGGAGCGTGGCATTGTCCTTAATCTTTCATCCCAGCATCTGTGTCTGTCCAATGCCAAGTGGGTGAAATTAATCTCCTGCAGTACAAATAAGATTCTTAAAAACAGTAGTCCAATAAAATTGTTCTGTTAAGTACTGTTAGGTTTACAAAAACAGCTTTTCAGATGTTAGACCTTTTCTTCAGAGTTCACAGATGTCAGGAAAAAATAGCCTGTGTCAGTGGAGATTGTACCTTGTGACAATAAATGTATTTAATGTGGGGTGGATGGAAGTCTTGATCCTCATGGAGAGGTAAACATAAATAGATACCCACTGTGTTTTTTCTATTTTCCCTGACTGACCTCCACTGATGTAGGTGAGCTTTCCTCTTGTGATATTTTCCAGGTTATATAAAAAGAGATTTTTTGTTTGGGCCTCCTGGCTGAAATGATGAAACATAAAGCCTGTTCTCAGGCTGTGGAAGCCTGATGGATGTGGAGCAGCTGGCGGGCTGCAACTTGGGCTCCAAAAAGAAGCCTGAGAGATGCAATTGGTGCTATGGTTAAAAGTGAAAGATTAATAAATTTTTCTGCTTTAGACAGATGTATAGAAATCTGCACAATGTAAATTTGCTGATTCAAATACTTTTGAGAAGATATATAGAGATGATTTAGTGGAGCGGAACATTAGAATTAGGTATTTTCTGGTAAACGGAACTGGTATCTAACTCAGAAAGGGAGTGATATCTTAAAAGAACCTTATAATATTTTTGCTTTTTAAATATCTGGTATCTGAGCGAGCCTGTGCTGCAAATAACTGAGGTATGCAGATCTTGCCAAAAAAAAAAAAAAAATACAAAGCAAGTTATTGAACAAGAAATGCAGAGTGGAAAGTGAAAAACTTGATATGAAGAGGACAGAAAAGTGGAAGTCTGTGATGCAGCAAAGGAGTGGTGAAATAAAATGAGGAAAAGCCACAAAATAAAGAAAGGAAGTGCTGCCATCAACAAGCACAGCACAAAACCCAAGAAGAAGTAGTATTTAAATGGGCTAGATCCAAATAACACATTACTGTCTGTTGGTTTCTCTAACAAGATAAAAACAGTTTTCCTATGAGGCTGATTTCATAAGGAAAGCAAAGAGTATGTTTTGAGGGAATGCCCTAAAATAAAAACCTCATATAACTTTAAGAGCAACAAAAAATATTTATGACCCCAAGTGGGGCAAAGACTTCTTTTTCTAAGCGGGAAAAGTTGGCAAAAAAAACATAGAGAGAAAAATATTACTTAGGGAATAATGGACCAGGTAAGAAATAAGGATAAAATTACATGATTTCTCCTGATTTTCTCTATTATTACATAATAGTCTCAGATTTATTCTGAGACTAATTCAGAATATTCAAATTCAACAGGTAGGCTATAAATATAGAATTCTTGAGTTGAGAATTTATCTTGAAAAATTTTACTCAGTAGGTAAACTCAAAATGCAGATGTAACTGCATCTTTCATTCAGTGAAGTAATTCCATGACTTGCAAATCAGTTTCCTACAGAAAAATTGAATTTTGATTGCTTTGTATTAAGGTTTTATTAGTCCATAATATCCCATTTTATGTGGACATACAGAAGGACATTCTAGGAACAACCTTATAAGTGGGACAGAACCTTAAAGCATAACAATGGATTAAGGATTCCCCAAAAACATTTATTCTGTCTGGATTCTATGTGTGACACAATCATGGTACATATTGAGAGGGCATGGATAGTGTCTCTTCTTTCTTGTTGTCTGAGTTCATAAGACATTTTGTAGTGTCTTACTTTGAAAACTCTAGCTTATCATCAGACTGGTTAAGAGTAGCCAAGAAGTTCAAAAGTTCCTTTGTGGACACTATAAGCATAAAGGCAGTACAATCAAAAAAACCTAATTTCCTTTAATTTGTTTAGTAATTTTTGTACATAAAAAATAATTTCACCATAAAGAAAATAGATTTAAAAAAATAGGGGGGGTATATTTGAGAACATTTGCACATTTATATATTTCTTGTTTACTTAATGGAAAAAATTAGACTGGAGCTTGAACCATGTCTGTCCTGTGCATATTGTGTTAACAGAAGATATTTTACTTAGAAGTCTTACATTTAGTTTTAGAGATTCTACTATGTTGCATTTCCAGCTTTCTAGCTTCATAGGTGTCATGTAGCTGAAATAATATAGTAACTATTAGATATGAATTTTAGAAATTATCTGAAGTATGGTTTATATAATCTTTATACAGTGCAGGAAATTAAAACCAAAGTAAGGTAAGATCTATGAATATGGAGAAAATTGTCCTTAATACGTTTCCTGTACATGTCCTTAAAATTACTTTACTGGTAAGCTTTTTGGAGTGAATGCTTATATTCTTATTGCATAGTTCCCTTTTAATATTTTTTTTTCCCAATAATGCTGATATATAATACTGGGCAGTTATAGTACTGCCTAGAACTGGTTTTAATATAATTTAAACTTGTTTTCAACGATCGACCAGGACGTAAAAGGAGTGCTCAAAGGCGGCTGCAGTACAACTAACGCGTTGCAGGAGCAGGGAGCGTTCTGTTCTCCCTCTCTGAGGCAGAGCCGCGGCCGTGCACCCTCGGGCCCTTGGCGCCGGGGCAGCGGCGGGGCCCGAGGGCAATCCCGGCCGGGCCCCAGGGCAATCCC
Organism: Passer domesticus; assembly: GCF_036417665.1. Taxonomy (NCBI): domain Eukaryota; kingdom Metazoa; phylum Chordata; class Aves; order Passeriformes; family Passeridae; genus Passer; species Passer domesticus. The sequence goes on from NC_087477.1 coordinate 51,198,381, forward strand.
CGCCGGCCCGAGGGCAATCCCGGCGGGGCCCCAGGGCAATCCCGGCCGGGCCCCAGGGCAATCCCGGCCGGCCCGGGGCTGCGCTGCCCTGAGGCGGCCCCTCCTCTCCCTGTGGCCGCCCCTCCTCTCCCTGTGGCCACCAGCCCCGGATGGCCCCGCTGCCGCACCGCAGAAAGCAAAAAAGAACCACTCTCCTGTGGCATGGCTCCGGACATCCTTCTGGCTGTTAAAGTCCAGGTTTTTTCCCAGCAAGCAAGGGGAGAAGGGCGGGACCCACACCTGGGATCTCTTTGGTGCGGCGGCACCTGGATGCCTCCGATGGCCCCCGCAGCCACATGTGGCTCCTCACCTGGCCCCAGCCCTTGGTCCCAAGCCCTTTGTAGTCATTATTGTCTCCTTGCATTGTTCTTCTGAAATCATAGGTGCTTGCTCGTACTTTTAAATTCCAAGTCACCTTTCCATGTCCAAAATTCTCATAACTGCTGGGGTTTTATAAACAGGATTGCTCCAATTCCTGCAAAAATTTTGTCCTCTGGTGACTACATAACTCAGTCCCACGCTTTTCCTCAAGGTTACTGACAGTGTACTGAGACAACTGCAGGAAATATTTCCTCAATTTTTGCAGCAGAGAACTTGGCATGTAAAGTTAATGAGGAATGAGAGGAGACTTGCTCTGCTACATGGGGGTACCAGCTGCAGAGTCTGAAGGCTCCTTTCCGCTGAAGGTTCCTCCCAGCAGTCCATCACACTACACGAGACAGTCAGGTGAGGGATTTTATGTCCTGAAATGCCTTAAAAGGCTGAACTGAGGACAATCCTCAAAGGCCTTTGAGCATTTCTAGAGGGAAATATTTCAAGGTATGCAAAAATATATAATAAGTTGTGCTGAAAAGAAATGTATTTTATCCAAAAAGTCATAATAATGATTTGGGTGTATATGAATTGCAGCCAGTTTAAACACAGGCAAACAGATTGAACTTTTATTGTTGTGAATACAGACCATATTCTCATTTATATTCTTTGATTGAAAATAATTGTTATTTTGTGTATAATTGCCATAATTTATCACATTGTTAAAATTTTCCAGTAATGTTCTACTATTTGTCTACAGTTCCGCTCTAATTGCACATAATTAATTATTCACTTTGTTCAATTGCTAATTGCCTTTTAATATACACTTAAATATAAATATAAAAATACCACTTCAAAGAGAATAGAAACATAGTTTGTTAAACTTTTTATATCTGTTATAATTGTGGCTTCATAGAGTGAGGGATTGGTAAAAGTGTTAAAACAGTAGGTCATGTCTTAGTAAACTAGGAGGCCCTTGTCAGACATGGAGTTGAACACTGTCCCCAAGGGTGATGGAAAAGGTGGCGGTAGTTCATGCCTTCTTTGCCTGAGTCTTTAACAGAGAGACCAGGGCAGTCAGTTCCCCGAGCTGGTCAGGCAGCAGGGACGGGGAAGCAGAACAGATCCCCTGCAATGCAGGAGGCAGTGCTGACACACCTGCTGCAACTTAGACACTCGCAAATCTGTGGGGCCAGATGGGATTCACCTGAGGGTACTTACTGGACTGGTGAAAGAGCTCTCTGAAACACTCTCCATCATTTGTCATTAGTCCTGGTTAACTGGTGAGGTTCTGAATGATCAGAGGTTGGTCTGTGTGATAACCAACTACAAGAAGGGTTGTAAGGAGAATCCAGGGAACTGCAAACCTGACTCCAGTGCCAGGGAAGGCTATGGAACAGGTAAGAGTGCAATCACATGGCATGTACAGGGCATCCAGGGGATTAGGCAAGGCTAGCCAGCAAGAGTTTAGGAAGGGCAGGTCCTGCTTGACCAACCTGATGTCCCTTTATGAACTGATGGCCCATTTACTGGATGAGGGAGAGACTGTGGAGGTAGCAAGGTGGGGTTCAGTCTCTTCACCCAGGCAACTAGTGGCAGGATATAAGAAAATGACCTCAAGCTGTGCCCGAGGTTTGGACTGAACTTGAGGAAGAATTGCTTCACTGAAATGGTGGTTAAACACTGAAATGGGCTGCCAAGGAAGGTGATGGAGTCAACATCCCTGGAGGTGTTCAAGGAATGATGGGGTGTGGCACTAAATTCTAGTGTTTACTGGTGTTTGGGTCAAGTGATCTTAAAGGCCTTTTACAACCTTAATGTATCTTTGATTCTATGAATTCCCATGCTTGGTTTCTATACAATTGAGTGTAGTTAAGAGCTACATAACCAGGTAAATTATAGTGTATGATGTGACAGCTTATCAGAGGAATAAACAAAAATTTGGTTTAAAATATCAATAATCTTATTCTAACCTCCCTGCAAATACAGTATTGTCCTGAGGCTGAAAAGGGAAGGCCCCCACTTTGGCACACCACCACTTGATTATAAAGGACTGGTTTGTGGCACTGTCAGAGCCATGGTATTGCCTGTTCTAGTGAAGGGATTTTGTATGACTGCAGAGAAAGCAAAACACTTAATGATTCCTCAGTGCACCAATTACCATAAGTAAGAGTCTATGATATAGCTCAAAATTACACCTTGAAATTCAATTTATAAAACCACGTTTTGAAAAAAACTCAATAATAGTCTAAGCAGAAGAAAATCTTGGCATCAAAGTAGGCATCATTTTCCTGAATCTAGCTGCCTTTAAAATTTAGAATTATCTCATAATCAAGTAGTTATTAAAATCCTAACATATACCTGTTAGTCGTGGTGCATATTTTTGTGCATATAAATATACATATGTGCATGTATGTCTACATTTCTAGACCAACAATCAGGAATAAATTTGAGAGTCTACCTGACCTGGAATTAGCATGCTGCACATCAGTAATTAGTTTGCTTGCTAGCATGTCTCAGATACTAATAAGGGCTGTTGCAACAGAGATAGTTGAAAAATTTGGGTGGGTTAATTAGCTTTAAAATACAATACCATGTATATGTATTTTATCATAATTATTTTGAGACCAATACTAACTGAAGAACAGAGTTTAATGGACTTATAAATGGACATGAACAAACTGTACCTCAAAGATGGTTGCAGCTCACTTAGGATTCAGAATGCCATCCCATTTTCATTCTCAGTATGAATTGAGTTTCTATTGTACAGTACATAAATGATTTTCCTCGACTTTTTAAAAGGCAATATGTATTAATATTTTAAACTGAAGTAATTGCTTCTTGTTCAGCAATGGGTTTCATTTATGAGTGTTTATCCCTAGCAAATGGAAAGTATGGTTAATCTAAGTTAAAAATGGATTCTTTAAATAGCTCTAATTGCGTTCTGTTTATATTTGTATGTTTTAGACTCTTAAGATTTAATCAGTAGCAGTTCTAACAAACCATAATGTTTATTAGCTGGTTTTAAATTATTCTTATGGATGATAGTTCAATGAGAAAATAAATGATGATTTGCCTACTATAATGCATGGTAAATAAAAGATGGACCTGCACAGAAAATAAAAATTACATATTATATCACTTGATTTTTATATTAGAAGTACAGACAGAATGGAAGAAAACTTGAAACAGGAAAGGGAACGGCTTCTATTTCTAATTTCACATATGCAGATTCTTTGTCATTTTTGCATGTTTGTTTGGTTGGATCAAAACTTTGGAATGTTATTGTTGTTTTAACTCTATTTTGCATCAATCATAACAATTTGTTACTACATGCTGGCACTTTTGTAGATGCTACTAACTTTACACTCCCAAATCATACCTTGTATGAGGACTAGGTACCAACTTATTTCTGAAGCCTCTATTTTATCTTGCCTAAACACCCTGAAAGTAAGGAGATGAATTAATAGATAACCAGAAAGTTTTTTCACAATTAAGTGTGCATATCAATAGAAAGACATAATGCAAAGTATATAATAGAATAAAGTGATAATCTGAAATCCTTTAATTACTCCTGTATAAATAATACATAAGGACAAACTGAAAACTAATTATCTTATGTCTAACATTATATTTAATGAGATCACTTTTTAAAAATAAACCATCAAAATATTTTGCATCAAATACTTTGAAATGTAGTACTAAAATATGTTAAATGTTGAAAGGTAGAAGAAAGTATCAGTTCTTTAAAGTAATGAATCCAAAATAAAAGTGTGTCTGGATTATATTGGTGTTATATATCTCTAGGCATTCAGGGTAGTTCTGCTGTTCAGGGTAACCAAAACCTGGTTGCTTAATGACATGGAGCCAAATTCCCTGGTTGGATCTGCAATGTTCTTGTGATTTCTGGCAACAGGTTAGAAAGAGGCTATTTCAGAACACGTTTGCCTGGAAGTGCTCCAAAAGGTTGGTCTGTTCAGGATTATCAAAATGCTGTGCCAAGAAATGTCTGACGTACTGTGTGTGATCCCAGGAAGATGGCGGTGAGTGGGCAGGGTGTGCCAGCTCCAGATTATCTGAATTCTTTCATAAGGGGAACTGTCAGCCATCAGCAGAGTTGTATTTGCTTCAATAAAATAGGATTTTATTGATGTAGCTGAATTCTATCAATCCAAAAGTGGGCAGTGACACTATATATTTGTTTAATGTTTTCAATTGGTCTTCTGTGGACATAAAATCTTACAATCACGATATGCACTTGTGGATTTCTCTCCACTTCTCTCCCACCTCCTCAATAACTTTAAAACACGAATGATTCAACTAAATTTGACAGAGGCTAGAGGTCTCAAAAATACTTATGTTCTTACAAGCTCCAGGAAAAAAGAACACGTATAACCTCTGAGTGCCCTGTTATACAGAAAATAGGCAACAGGAGATTAATCTCCAGTTAGACACTGGAGAATCCATTTAGGGGAAAAAGAGCAATACAAACCTCCTAACTGCAAGAAAGCCTTCACTGTCTTTAAACAGCTTAATCAACAACAAGTCATAATCACATGAAAACCTGATTTTTCTTCTGGTAGACTAGAGTTAGTATGTTATGAACATTTAGAGGAAAAGAATACCTCTGAATTGGTTAAAAAAATTTAATGTCTAATTCTAACCTTTTCACTGGTGATGTTGAAAGCATTCTTTGAAATACAGATTTTTTTTACGACCTGCACCCTATTCTGTTTCTGTTACATTTACAGTGTCATTAAATGGAATAGCACTTTTCTCCTTGTTGAGCTTATTTGATTGAAAAAACCTCAAGGTTTAATAAAATCTAACTTTGAATTAATTGATTAAAGCCAAGTCTCTTAAAATATGTGATTTCCCTCTGTGGTTCAGGTTATCTTATCTTGTCTAGTGTTGTTCAAAGCCCTATGAAGATTTGCAAGTTACCAATAGAATATAAAATTAATTTACACAAATCTATTTTATTTTAATTTCTCTTAATAAAATTATAATGTTCTGATTGTAAAGTAAGGATTTGCCTTTGGGTATACGAATGCTCCTGGGTTTCTTACTGGAAGTTAACCATAGCAGTGAATTCTCTGCTCTAAAAAGAGGTGCTGACAGAAGGTTAAATAATGTAATTTTAGATGTTTAGGTCTTACTTATTCTCAACCATGGAAAATATTAATAAAAGGTAGTATTACAAAAACAATTAGATTTTGTCCTTTTCCACTGTAGGGAGAGATTTTTACTTACAATGAACAGGAAAATTCAGACAGGATTCCCTCACTAAGATGACAGCGGTTGTAGAGTTGGAAGAGCTCAGCTTTGCTCCTGTAAATAAATATTCATGGAAGACTAGGACATTATATATGCTTCTTAAATTTAGCTTTGAATTTAGCTGCCAGCTATGTTGACGCCAACACCTCCCAAATGTGAAAGCCTCAACCTTGTTCAAACATGATTTTGGAAATTTATTCATCCTTTATATGTCAGATTTTTTTTTTCCATTATAGTAAAAGTAAACACTTTCCAAGTTTAAAGACATATGTGGAATGCTAAAAGTTTGGTCCACAGAAATCACCACCCCGTGCTCAGGGTGAGTCTGGCCAGTAAATTGCTGGAGCCTAATCCAGTCATCTGGAAAAAGTAATTCTGTACAACTGTCCTATTAATGCCCAATACTGAAAGCAGAACTTTGGGCTAGGTCAAGCGCTGGTCTAAAACATTGCAGCTGATTTTATATTGTGTTTCATGGTCAATGTCTCAAAGTCTGTTGCTTTTCATTTTGCTTTCCAAATAACTCTGAAGACATATATTCCAAATCTCATTGCAGAAGATTAAATCAGGAACATAAACCTACTGGAAATGCCTTAAATAACAGTTCGCCATTATTTGAGGGATGGTCTTTCTCACTTTCTTCATGCTAGAACTGTTATACATTGTATAAATAGTTTGTATCCTGATAAATAGGGAAAATTATTGCCTCACTGGGTGTGGTACTCAGTTGAGATGTTTGGTTATAGTTAAGGAGAGAGAGAAGACTTTTAGTCCTTGCCATATGGTTCCCTCAATCACTGTCCTCTTTTATGGTTTTGACAGTCACTTTCATTCTGTAGAAATTTTCTGTTTGGCATCAGGTCAGATTTCCTGGTATAGGTGATGGTTGTTTCGCAACACAGGCAAGGTGCAGTTTTCAAAGACTTAGAGGAGGACTAAAAATCACTTTATGGCTTTATGGGGAGCAGGAAACTTCTCGAATCTTCTGAAAATGTTGTGGGGTATCACTGCCCATATGTTGTGGGAGGCATGACAGTGCCCTCATGAAAAAAAAGAGAGGTGGCAAAGAATTTGCAGCAGTCATGTATGCCATTTAGCTTAATTTCTGTAAAGATCATAAATATGTAAAGCAAACTGTCCAATATTCTTCTGTCTCTAGATACTTATATTTCATACATATGGAATCTTATCTAGACAGAGCCTTTTTTTTAAATTATGATTGCATTTTTTCCCCTTTAGATTTAAATTTTAAAAGAAATTCTGTGTACCCAAGGTCATATTTTTAAGTGTGTTCTCCATGCCATTGCCCCTAATAACCAATGCTCATGGATTCTGTATTGACTCACATGATGACACTTTACCACACTGCTGTGTTTCTTCGACCCACCTTGGAAATTGCATTAGCTCACTATAGATTTTGCACAGAAGTTCAAATAGATTTAAATTTATTCATATGCCCTGTGATTCTGGGGATGTTTTCCTCTTTTGTTTTGCAAACGTGACATTTGCTTTCCAGTCCTCCAGCTTGAATAGATTTTGCAGTTTGAGAAAAGCAGTGGGGAAAACATGACTGTACTCCTTACCAGTTCTTTCTAATGGTTCTTCTGTTGTTCATTTTGTTTGTCCTATGTTATAGAATCAAACCCTGCATCACCAAGATTAGAAATAACTAAAACCTCCTCATTTTGACTGGATAGACATTGCTATGCCAGAGTTACTTGCCTTTTTAAATAGTTAACTGCATACAGTTATATTCCTTGCCATATTTGCCTGCATTCATATAATTGTGAGTGAAAAATGTTACAAGACAAAGACATACTTTCAGCATTTTAGAAAGCTGTTCAAATAGTGCATTGCTAACATCTCAGTATGTGGAGGTCCCATGTGATTCCACCATTCAAGAGAAGTTCTTTCATATGTGATTAATTCCAAGATCCATTTAATCCACCACATTATGGTGGTCAATTTGGGGCATCTGTGCTGATGAAAATGGCTTTTGATTGTACCTAAATGGCTTTTACATGCAGTACTCCATGCCAGTTTACTCTCCAGTTCAAAGTGAGATAAAATAGAAGCCATTTTCTGGATAGGGCTTTTTTTTTTTCCTTTTTTCCCCCTGGTTAGCTAATCAGAATTTATATCTTATATCAAATTAGCTGTTTTGCAATGTGTGATTTAGAAATATTCCTAGATACTTCTGGGTATTTCTCCTTTAAAATTTAGACCAGTGGCATTTTGATTTTATTTATCATCACTTTTTCTGTGGTACATATTAACGTTAATCATTTCATTACTAAACAAATGATCCATCATTTACATGTTGGCTCAAATAAGAATGTACATGTGCAGAAAAACAGACGCACTGGCCAGAGAATTTAGTATGTTCTCTTTTAGAAATGTGCTGCATGAAGAGACTTTTCTTTAAAGCCAGAGTGTGTGTTAGAGATTTGGCCTTATTCCTCACTTCCTAAACTCTAAAATTCACCTTTCAAATGATTTTCAGTGTGCTGGACATCTGGGTGTGAAATGAATTGCTGTCTTGGCCAAGAGACAGATTGTAAAATGACTCTGTAAGGATTAAGCCCTGGGTGACTACCTGATAGAATGATGCAGTCAGTCTTAACTGAGCGATTCATCTGATGTCACTCAAAAAAAAAAAAAAAACAGGGTTGGTAGTGGTAAGGTAGATTTAAATTTAGCTTCCAGCTTTAGTTATCTAGTAATAATTCACAGACTTTTCTCCCCAGAAATTCTTGTAGTCTCTTAGGCTTCTAAACAAATCATAATTCTGGTTGCCACTCTGTCTAAGGATTGAAAAAAGAGAGAAGAAAGAAAGAGGTTTTTTGATATCTTTTTGAAATTAGTAGAGGAATTGATAGTGTTATATTATTCTTTATTTTTTATTTTAGACCTAAAAAAATGGCAAGTATTGCAAATGAATAAAAAGGTACTGCTATGTTTAATTGTTGAGAAAGTCTAAGATAAATTTAAAGACTAACATTTTATTTTATACGGTAATGACATCTGGAAAGTGTGAAAAAATCATGGAAATGTGAATGTTAAATCTACTAGGATTTTTTTTAGCTGGTATTAGTGGATTGACAGTTTATGATGAAAAGTTAGAATTCTGTCTCAAGAATAGTTAATAATGCTACATCAAGAACCTTCATCTTCTGCACTTTCATTGTCCTATATATATTGAAACATATAAGGAGCCATCAGTATCTTGATTGCAGGTGTTGATGGTTAATATCTCTAAAATTTTATGGTGATCTCCATTTATACAAAAATAGATAATATCTGGAATGTCTTTGTACTTCTAATTTTGTTTTTCAGACTTTGAAATAATCTCCTAAGGTTACCAAGACACAAACTAAAACAGCTCTTACTAAGTCCTATGATGATATCCTATGAAGTATCATTTATGTTTGTCATATTCATGGATATAAATTAATACTGGGAGGAAATAGGATACGGCTCTCAATTACTATTCAGATTTCTACTGCTTTGAAAAATAATATTGCTTTAAAAAGTCCATGCAAAAACTCTTGCTGTAGAGATTACCGATTACTTATTAGTAAAGGGAGTGAGTTAGTGAGTTCTTCCAAAAAAAAAAAAAAAAAGGGAAGATAGGAAAATGCATATGATAAGTAAAAATACTTTAATATTTTTTTATCTAAGGCATCACAAAAGATTGCATGTAACCTACCATTTTGTCCTGTGAAATGTGTAAGCAGATGACATTTGCAGGAAGACAGCAACCAGCTGGAAAGTATTTTAAAACACTTTTATTTTCTTTTTTTAAAGTCTAGAGTTCATCACCACCTGCAGATTGATTTTACTAATGACACACATTTGTTTCATTCTCATCATTCAGGAACAAAAACTGTTTAGTGAAACGATTGTTATGGTCAGTATTGTGATGAAATCAGGATACTCCTTTGCTTCCCGATAATCCTAGTTAATTTACTAAGTGGCTTGAATGAGTAGCAGGCAGAAAAATAAAACCATATCTTTTTTGCATTGGGAATTTGACAGAAAATTTAAATTTATCATTATATAAAAGAATTCCCAGGAGAAGCTAGGGCTTCCCTTTGAATTTGTTTGAAACTTTAAAATTTTCTCTTTCTAGATTGTATATTTCTTGGAGAGATGTCCTGTCTGAAAATGTAGACTTTCCCTTAAGTTTTTCTTTCCACGAGTTGATAAATCCCATATGCTTGGTTTAGCTTATTAATTTTATTTTAAACCATGTACATGTGTTGTACCTTTCCAGTGAAATCCAGTAGCCTGCTTAAAAACTGACATCAGAAGTGTACCATGGGATTTGTTGTGTTTTTCTTTTTTTTTTTTTTTTTTAAGATTATAATAAGGTATTTTTCTATGTGTCTAAAAACCAAAAGTAACATGCTTCTTAATCTCTTGAATATCTGAGGCCATTGTCTAGTTAGACTTGTAATTAACCCTAGCATTTGACTGGCTAAACAAGTTTTGAAAGTACAGCCAGACTTTTTTTTACTGACACCATAACACATTGTCCTGCTGTTCATTTTACTGCCTGGTTTACTGATAACATCTAAACTATCAATGGCCATTACATCTCATTTGCATTAGTAGACACTGTTGTAAGAACCATTAACTATTCTATGTTTTAAGCCCCATTTTGGCCTCTATGATGGCACCTGGGAATCAAGAAAATTCAAGGGAAGTAGAATGTCCCAGTAACTGATTTTTAAAAGATACATTTTTACTTAAACATACAACATGATGCACAAATAGATTAAGGTGATCCACACTGAATATGGAAGATTCATGTGTTAGTCTGCATTTTGGGATTAAGGGCATAATAATAACAGCAAAAAACAGAAGATGGAATAGGTATTTGTGTTTAAAACTGAATATTTGCTGCCATGATTGTTAACAGGAAATGAAGCCATAAGAGAATGTCTTGTTTAACTAAATTCAGAATGTTTCAAAGAAGGACATCTAATGATCAAAAGTTTTCTCATGAAAAAGGGTTAAGTGCCAGATGACCACAGTGTCAGTTCTGAAACCTTATCACTAGTATAAATTTTTCCAAGCCGTTGTTAAATTAAATTATCTCAAGGTAATAAATCCAAAAGACAATATAAAGTTGTCCAAGCCAGAAATCAAATTCCTCTTTTCCCTAGTTTGCAATGGCTGCCTTTTTGGTTTTTTATTTTAATATACAGGCTCTTTTCTGATAGTCTTTTCATCTCTAATGTTCCGTGGTCACCTTATTTCCTCTACTGTAATTAGGGTAAGGTGCATGATTCAGCCCAACTGTTGGCCCATGTAATTGTTAAGGCAATAACATGTTATCTTATTCCATCTCTTAATATAGTCCTATATTGATTCCTGTGGTATCTGAAGGTAAGCAATGGATGCAGGTTTCCTGAAAGGCTGAAGATTGAGAGGTCTCCAGTCTGCATTTTTCTCTTCCTATTGTCTAATGACAAATTCTTCACCAAGACTGATAATTTGACACCTTGGTGAGTGTGAACGCCCTCTGGCTCTCTCCTCTCTGCAATCTCTCATCTCAAATTACCATTTTGCTTCCTTAACTGCTGTACTTGAAGACTTCAGGATATTAGTCAAATCTTTGTCTCAGAGTATCCATTAAAACTCCACTGTTCCAGCTCCTGGACACCAGCTTGGGACGTTTGGCCATATAACATGATCTACCATAGACATTTGGTCATGTAGCCTGGTCTGTCTTATTCATCAAAACACATTAAGTGTTCAGACACTGAATGTATCTCACAGGCCAGGTTTAAACAGTAGATCAAATAATGTTATTTCTACACAGTGACATTTACTTCAGCTTTACTAAAGATATTATGGATGACTCAAAGGAGGTTAACACGTAGGCTAATCCACTTCACAGAGGATTTTTTAAAATTAGAATATATAATTTATTATAAACTTAATTACAAGTATTTACTTCAAATATTAAAATTGAGTCATCAATTTCACAAATATCAGCATGGCAGATGTGGAAACATAATGTTCTTTAATCTCTAACCATAAATTTGAATAAAACAAAAGTATTTTTAATCTTACAGATCTCCATCATCTAACCAACTGTGGCTGTTTCCCTGAATCATTTCATTTCATACAGACAGATAAATATTGTACCAAATTTAATTTTGTATGTTCTTAAAACAGTGGAAAGTTAAATCTATGATTCTCAATCTTCTTTTGCATGCTCAGAATTAATTTTATTTTCTTATTGTGGGCATTTATCACAGGTACAATCTTGAGTCAGGGAAATTCACTTGAGTTATTGCCAATTAACATAAACTTTTAATCACTGATTCCAGTTACGAGAAAGAAAGAAGACAAACAAAATGTTAGAGCAAAATCTTTACCTTCATCCACACACCTCTCCTTCCTCCATCCTCATCTCCAGTGTCTGATGTCACATGTTGCATTTGGTGCCTTCAGTGATGGGGCAGGTGGTCCTGGAGACTGGTCTGGAGCAGCTCTATTCTTTTGCTGCTCTTTGTTTCTTACTCCTGTCACCTGCTCTGCCATTAATTGTCACATGACCTGCAGACCTTTGGGACCCATCAGCCTGCTCCAGCATGGTTTTATCCATGGGATATAACTCTCCTTAGAGATGCACCTTTATTCTGTTATGGTCACAGTTTTTGGAAAAGCACATCAAATTTGATGAAGAATGTAATTAGAAACATGAAATTTAGGTTTTGTTAACACACATCTCACTTTTGAGACTTAAATAATTTGTACTTTCAAATCCAAATCAAATAAGACTTTTTGATTATATTAATCTTCACCACATTGACTAGAATGGTATGTCAAGGATATTAAATGTTTGTTGTAGGTTATGTACCCCTGCATCTGGTGGATTAACAAATGTGGTCAATTCTCTACTTGCTTTACTACTGCAGTGCACAGAAAGCAACTTTTATGGCAGTCAGGGCTTAGTGATGTTTTCATACATCATTGTTTAAATGAGTGGGACAAACTTGGTGCTTAAAAATGACTCGCCACTTTCCCCTGATCCGAGACACTACCTGTGAACCCACGTTATCAGCCTTTTGTTTTGTGTGTGAGGTGAAGTGGAAATCCTATCCAGCTGCTGGGTTTAGAAGGGGCAGGGTTGGGGGAAACACCAAAGGTTTTTTTAGTTCCTGTTTTGTTTCACAAAAAACACGTCCTTGTGGATGATTTCCTATTGGGGGGGCTGTTCATAAAATATTTTTAACTTCAGATGCCAGCAAGCCAGCTGCAACTCTATAATTTCTACATCCTCAAACTAATATATTCTCCTGCTGATCCATGCATGCTCTGCTAGAGAAATATAATAAATCCATAGGATGGATGGTGAGACAGGTAAGAGAGGCAAACTTTATCCATTTTTAAATATGCAATTCAAAATTTTCCGTGACATCACCAATGCAAACACCACTTGCATCATGAAAGCCCAGGTGATTGCCTAGATTTAACAATGTGGTTTTGTTCTTCTTCATCCAGCCTTAGGGAGGCCGTATAGGAGCATCAATTTTCTGAGGGAAAGAGCTCTAGTCTGGCACTCCTGGCAGTGGCCTCAGTTCTCTAAAAGAGGTTAGTGGGACAGGCAGTTTATACAAACACGGGCTACTGCTTCATTTCTGCCTGTAAACAAGGTTGTTGCAAGGCCAGACAAGTCTCCCAAGACTTTTCGGAGTTGTGGAATCATGTAGAAAGCAAATATGTACATTGCATTTATTTATATTAGTGTAACTTTAAAATATAGCTGATATGCCTTGCTAAAGTCATGAGAAAACACTCTTTTGCAGAATTTACTCACAGATTTCATAGTAGATCATTCTTTCTTCTGTTTACACTGTAAAAGCATATACATCCTATATGGGTAACACATACACTGCTGTCTGCAAAGTCAGGCACACACTCGTTTGAAAATGTTTATATTGAAAAAAGATTATACTCTTTTTAGGAGTTCTTTCTTTGTGTTCTTCATCATATTGCACAAAATCTGCATATTGTTGTTTATAAAAGATTTAGAATACAAAGGATCTGGGCTACCAGCAGTATCACACCCAAGCTGGTACTGCTATTTTTGCCTTTAGCAAAAATAATGCATTCTTTTGTTTTAAAAAGCTGTTTCAGCAAGATGCTAGATCAAAAATTTCAGAATTAATTTTGGTCAGACCATGTATAGTGATGTCAGTGTCTTTCATATAGACATATATGGAATATATGTCTATATGAAATAGACATATTTCATATGAAATATGTATGAAATATATGAAATAATATTTCATTTTTTTGTAATACATGTGATATATACGTGTAATATATGTGATTTTGTAATACATGCGATAAGAACAAACAAAGTGTAACTTTTGTGTCTCTGTATCAAAAGCTTAATGAAACTAATTTTGTTCAGAAAGGCAGAAAAATGTCAATGTAATGAGTTAAATTTCCTAATATTTCACCAGGCTTTGGTGAAACACTTATTATTAGCATGAAATACTGTCAATTAAGATGGTGATCAGCTACTTCTAACATCCAAATGATTCAAGTACATGCACTTCTTAGTACCGTGTTGCCATAAAATGTTACCTTGGAAAAACTGGACTCCCTAAAGCCACTAAATCCATTCGTCCTTTTGATGTTTTTTGATAAAAGTAATAGATGAAACTTGTTTCAACTTCATGTGTTAATCTTTCCTCTTTATTCTGTCCTTCATGGATTCAAATCCCAAGTGAAATTCTAACTTGTGATAACATTGTGTTGATTTGTTTTAGGATTATTTGTTACTTCTTATTAAATGTTTCAGATTGGGAAAGGGTTATATTTAAATTTATGTTTAATTATGAGGGTTTTTTTCACTTATGCTTAATATTTTCAAGGAAAATAAAAACTTAACATTATTCTTTGGAAAATACGGGAAAAAAGCCATTTCAGTTTGATCTACTGCATTTTTCTGCATGATGTACAACTGTAAATTACACATATCATTAAAAAGGAAGCCAGTTTCATTACTGTGGAGGAAACACAAAATGGAAAACAGGTAATTCTTCAGTGAAATTCTGTCACACATCATATCATGACTTCCTGGTCTTGTGATTGTTCCAGATCTGCGTAACTAACGTGAGCAGCAATATTGGGTTTTGATCACTCCAAGGGAAATTATTGTAAGTGAAAATTAATTAATTCAAAGGTAAATAACTAGAGATTATATTATTGTTAGTGTCTCAGCTTCTTGCCATGTATTTTAATTTATATAAATTGTTGATGAATGTTTAAAGTGGATCTTTATATTAAAGTGGATTTTGAAATTTTGAGTTTACTTTGCATTTCCAATGAGTTTTTTACATTTGTCTCACAGTGTGGGAATCTTTGAGTCAAGTACAAGTATTTCACAATAAGTTTGATTAGAAGGTTGGTATGAAGAGCAATTTCATTCATATTGTGTGACAAAATCAAATTTTGCAGTCTTATAATGGCCATATATATAGAAGTATTTATTTGTCTTATTGTTCTGTTTTCTGGCTTAAAAGAATTGTAAAAGCTATAAAAAAATGAAAAATACAGAACTAGGTCTTTGCCCAACACACCTCAGTATTCACTGTGTAAGGTAAGAATCATGGTCTCAAGGGGGAAAATAATGTGGGAGTACACTTGGGGATAAAACTGGGTGTCACAGTCCAAGAGAAAGGAGTGTGTCAGCCACTAAACAATTCAAAACACAGGCCCAGCTGAGAGTGAGGGTGACACAGCATCCCCAAGTAATTCTGGAGTCAGATGCTACAGTTTCCTTTCAGTATTCTAGAGATATTGTGATGCCAGGCTGAAGTATTATCCCACTGTTTGTTTTAAGCATCTGTTTTTCTGGAAGAAAGTTTATTCTGTCTATCTCTTACCAGATGCAGAAATTCTTTCTTTTCACTCTCTCTCCTCCACAAGGAGGATATAGCCTTCACAGCCTTCCCCTTTTAGAAGGAGAAATAATGAAGAAATCTATGAATGACAGTAGAGGATGGTTTGTGTCTTTTATGTTTCTAGTGCACCCTCATATATATGCTGTATTTGGTGGTCCTCCTCAGCCCTGCTGGATATCCTGAGGGGTACAGGCCCATTTCCAGGAAACCTGGAGTCTTTGAAGATGGGAAACTTAAAGGTGCAAAGAAACTAAGTCAGGCAACACAGTCAGTGTAACTAGAAATGCTTGAGAAGCAGAAGTAAAATAATGAGGAAAAATGTCAGCTGCTAAAGAGAGAAACTTTTTTCCTGCCACCCTCCACAGATGAGGTAGTGAACCCTTTCATACTTCCTGCAAAGATGAATTCTAAATATTTGGGATATGAAGAAATGAACAGCTGTGTCATTGACAGTAATATAAAAGAAGCAGAAAATTTATAATTATTTCATGCATTTCTGCATGAAATACTTACATTGTAGAGGTCAACAAAAGCCTGCAAAAAATGTAAATTGGTAACCCTAGAGGAGAGCAAGGTAATGCACTTTATTATTGAATGCACAATTATTAGTCATGAGACAGGAAGCCTTTTCATTGACAGGATAAACGAGCAATTGAGACACAAGAGAGAAAAAACAAGTTGGTTGGAGCCATTATATTTTGCCTCTCCTCATTTCTTCCCTAGAATACATGGACAGGTGTCTTTATTTTGATGATCAGATAAGATAGCTTGGTGAAAGCACGGGGGCCTTGCAGCCATTACGATGCTGATTGCCCAGTGTCACAAGCCTGCTGAGAAATTGAACCACTAAGGCAGGTCCTGGCCGGTGAGCTAGAATCACGTTTTCCTGATGTGGTTATGTTCTGCAGTAATTTTTAGAACAGCAAATCTAATTAACTCTTTCTGTGAGAAAACACTGTAAGCTTATTCATCATTCTCACATTGTCATGATGAAGATTGTTGTTACTATTATTAAGTTATCTCTGACTGACCAGTCCTGTCTGTACCTTCTTTTAGAGCTACAGCTATTATATATATTATATAGCTAGCTATTATACTATACTATTTTATAGTATATATTATATATATAGTATCTAGTATATATATACTATACTATTATATTATACTATATAGCTAGCTATTATATACTATATTTAGAACTATTGGTTATGTTCCAGTTCTGGACTTAGTGCTACTCGAGTGTGTTGAGAACATTCACAGCTCCAGGCACCTCAGTCAGATTTAGGATTCCCCAGGAATCTCCAGGTGAGTTATCCAGTAAGGAGCAGGCAGCAAGGTGACAGCATGTGATTCCAGCTGAAGAAAGCTAAACATGTCACTTACTCTGAAGATATCATTCCACTCTATGGAAAGGTGGTAACATTTTTTGCTCCTAGGAAGTCTATGGGTTTGTTACAGAACTACATGTCTTAGTGTGGTCATTTACAGACCAGTCTTGACTGCTTAAGCTTCCAAGAAGTTCACTGAGGAATGTAGAGTGACACCACTGAAAATAGCCTACTGTCTCAGCCTCAGCTACACTGGAGTTAATCATCCTCTGAGGAAACTGGCTTAGTGAAAGCTCTGAGAGTAAGTGGATCATTTGAGATTTTTTTTTCCATTCTTGTTCTGCTCACATCTTTCTCTTGGCAACTGCTCTTATTTAAGAATAATTACACTGAAACTGTGTCAGGAGTGGACACGGGAGAGCAGAAGTAACTTGAATTTCTTTCTAAATTCCTAATTTGTTCCTTTCCAAAGAACCATCTCAGGAGATTCAGTCAGAGTAAAAATTATGCCTCCTTGTACAACTTTTGGAAAAAGTAAATCAAAACATTTTTTTAATCTGATAGATTTAGACAATCAAACTGAACAAAGATGTAGAATATCCTATGACAGCTGTTTTCTTTGTCACTGACAGTTATGGCAATTTTAGACCCTTTCTTAACTATGACTATTCTGATGCCTTAAAAAGCTGTATAGATAGAAATATCTATACATCTGGAAGGTGTATTTTCAGTGTCTATGTCTTTGGGCTCTCAGAAGAGCATCAGTTGCTTTGGCATTTGTGCTAAGGGTTGATTCTTTGCTCTGTATTGGGGAAATACCACATTTCTAAATATGCACAGGAAAGTCTGTAGCTATAGTTTGCTGTATACTTGATAGCATCTTATGAATGGAAGTAGATGCTCTTCATTCCTCTTTGTTTTGTATATTTAATAGCAATATTGGGGGGAAATGTTTTGCAATAAGTACAACAAATTTATTAAAATGACACATCCACTTCTGAGTGGTCTTTGGTGCCTTTACAGAAATTTAATGATTTGTTTAACAATAGAATAGAATTCCGAAATCAACCAGATTCTCACAATGTGTGGCCAGCAGGTCAAGAGTAAGAGAGAACAGAGCAGGTTCCAAAGCAATTTAATACATTTTACAACTGCCAACTGTTTTCTGTCTATATACTTTCAATCCAAGTAGAGTTGCAAGTGACCTGATTCTTGTGATCTCAACTTAGTGTTATAAAACTGTATGCATATTGCTGCAGATTTTGGCACAGTTATGGGAAATTATGTCTAAGTGAGGAAGGCTGATATTTGCTCAAGCAGTGAGGAAGTTTCTCAACATCTGTAATTTTTTTTATTTTAACAGAAGACATCAGCTCCCATTCTTCTATGTGAGTATTGTTCAGGGGCAGCTTTTATAAGAACCTGAGAATATCTGTTGAAAACTTTTAGTTTTTTTCCCCACTGGTCTGTTATACTTCTATTTCTTTTCCTACTGAAGATGGTTCTGCAGAATACCACCTCTGGTTTCCAGTTCTGTGAAAAGTCTTCACGCTTCTTGTTAGTTATAACACCTTTCCTGTGAATATCATTCCAACAGAGTAATTCAGCCAAAGGGGGATACAAAGGTCTCACCAGGAGGAAGTCATGACAGAGCACCAAGCTGTAGCTATGTATATATAAGCAATTATCTCTAGCTGCTCACTATTTCAAAATAATTGGATCAACAGTGTGTTTTCTTTAAGAATAGAATAACTCTTATTGCTAGTTTTTTGAACACACATTTTTTCCAATTGTAAGCAAGACACAGGTCTTGTATCTAATGAAAGTTCATTACAAGTTCGAATGGGAGGCATTTGTGTTTCTAGTATGATGATTGTTCTTATAGATTGCTTCAAACATATCCTATTATGTTTTTGGTATGCTGAATCTTAAGAAATATAATAGAATATAAACTTTCTTCTTCAGAAATGAAATGGATTATACTGTTTGGCATTACTGATTTCTGGGCAAAAACCTGTGTGCTTCCATTTTGGTGTATAAAGGTTCTGAACTCTCCCTCCAAATTTAAAGCTGACTTGCAAGTAGAATAAAATTAAAAATTTAATACCGTTAAGAAATTTCTGATGATACATTGCGTGCTTTTAATAATGGAGATAGAAAGAACACTGAATTACATTTAAAACATGTTCTTTTTAATATTTGGATTATCCAGCATATTGTGTTTTAGAGACATATATACCTGTTATATACCTGTTCAGAGAGAGAATAATTTGTTCTCTTTCAATAAGAAGAACTAAATGTATTTATTAGGATTATTGTCAGCTGTATTTATGACACTGTTAATAATCATTAAAAATAGTAAATATTCATGTGCGTAGAGAATAGTTTAGTATAGTAACAACTATATGCTATAATGTTCTCTTTGCCACTGCCTTATTATGTCATCAGGAGAGGAGAGAGAGGATCTTGCATCTAAAAACACTAACGCTGTTTTTTTTACACTGTCTTTGTATGATGCTAATAATTTTAGAAAGACTTGCATACTTACTTGATTTCCTTTTTCCTTTGCTTTCCTGTTAATGTGTTATAGCAGGACATAATGCTACCTGTTCCATCTACATACAGTGAGAACTACAGAGAATATGTTTTAAAAAACTGTTTTCTTCCAAGTTTCTCTATTTTTGGGATGATTTTCTACCTACGGCTAGTGATACATTAGAATAATGGTTTTTTAACAATATCTGAAGTTGCAGAATTCATATTTCTATCACTGTTTTTGTTTTAAAATCAAGAATCACAACTAATGCTTTTGATCAGAATTTCAGTAGTTGGTTTTATTCCTGCAATGTACATTACCTATTTTGGTAATTGTAAGTAGTGTTATTACTGGTTGGTGTCCATGAGGGTTTGCCAAGAACTGGCACAATCCCAAAGATTTTTTTTTCCAAATTTCAGTGGGATTAAGAACTTGTTTTTTGCAACATTGCCGTAAAGTTTATGCTGAAGCGAGTCTAGCTGTAATGTGTGGTTGTACATTACTTCATATTGCCTTTTGTTTTATCTTGAAAGAAGAATTACCTGTTCCAAAATAAATTGAAAGCACAGAGCTGAGCCCACACAAAGTACCGCTGCTGATCTTGAACTGTGCGGTGCTGACTTTTTGCCAAGCATGTCTTATCTGTCATTCAGATGTCAGTCCTCTAATTCTAGGCACCTTCCTATTGCGCAGGCCAGAGGAAGGATACCATGTGTGAAGCAATAAAGCATTGAAAATCCAAATACTTCAGGGGTGACCTGTATAAAATTATCTGAATATCCTTTTTCTGTTTTTGTGATTATTTTTTATGAAGAGTTAACTTATAATCAGCCAACTTTCTGCTTATTTTTCCAAACCTCCTTCTGATAGACTCTGTATCCAACAGAAACTGTTTATCACAGTATGTTTAGGATATGTTAATCTTATTTTTAATTACTTAATTTTTGAAACCATTTTTTCTAGTTACAGAATTGTTTTGCCTTGATATGGTAAAAACGCAATAGATTATTTTAATTTTTTTAGCTCTAAGAGTCTCTTTCTGTAACTAAAGTTATTATTTTTTTACTATTTTAAGAATTGCATATAAACAGTAACTTCTAGTAAATGCTTGTTAAAAATCAAATTAAAAGCACTAATATTATACATAATACAAATGCATTAATCTTAAAAATAGCTGTCTCTTCAGTATCAATATGAGTGAAAGTTTAGCTTTCTCTCAGTGGCATGTCCAATATTTTTGGTTGATTAGATAATAGCTTCTTTGTGGTTTTGTTCATTTGTGAGCAGAGTGGAAGTGAAGGTGAATAGGCAAATAGATGCTGCACCAAGATTCTTGTAGAAAACCTTTTCCAAGAAGTGGAGAACCAACTGGTTCAACAGAACCAGTTCCTAGCTATCTCATGTTCTGCCATTTGAATCAGAGCAGAGATGCATAAAATGCTGAAAACAGTGCAAGTGACTATTAGAGTTGCTGGGCTTTTGTGTTTATTTACCCAGATGTAATTAAACAATGTGCAGCACAAAAGAGAATTAGGTCCAGTAACCTTAACTGCAAAATTAGTTTCTGCTGTAGTAACTATTTTTAAATAATAAAGGAACAACAGAAACTGTATGAGGAAATACGATGAAGCAAAGTTCCCATTTGTCTTGAATCATCTTTAGGAAATTGTTAAGGATTCAGCAGGGAAAAAAATTACAAGTTAATAGAACTTAGATTTGATAAATCATGCCGTTAGGAAGCAGAGGCATTACAAGAGTGGCATTTGTAAGGAAAATGTAAAAACTATGTCATCATGAAGTTTCTTCATAGAAGTTTCTTCATTTAGTTCTGAGTCTCATCCCCTCTTCTGCTTGTTTTGGACCTGATGACTCTGTCTAAAATTCTTTGATACCTATTTCAGTCTGAGGAAATTGCTTGTTGGTGCTTTCTCTTTTGTCACTAATGTGTCTATGAAGAACAATTTAATTGCTTCTCTTTTCTCCATGTTTTTTTTTACCACTAAAATCTAGGAAGAGAATATGAGATGGAGAAATGAATGTAGATGCATATTTCCCCCCTTATCTGTATGATGTTTTTTGGATACTGTACGCACTGTTGAATGCTGTCAACATATGACAAGTACCAGCAGAGGCTTTGCTGGCTTTCAGCTAGGGAACAAGGATTAGCTGTAGGTCACAGAATAAACATAGATACAGGAAGAACATTCAGCAGGAAAACATGAAAATTAACATATACAAGCACAACAAAATTTTATAAAGTGCACATTAACTCTCTCAATCCCACCTTCCAATGTGTACTCATGAGTGACATGAGGGTCAGGAGCAGTTGCAAGGCTTAAATAATCTTGGAATCTTAATTTCTATGCAGCAGTGCTTCAGTGTGTTCAGGTTCTGCAGTGATGGGTGTTGTCCTAAATCTAGCAGTACTTTTAGAGAAGTTACAGCAAGAAAATGGAATTTGAAGCCCTGCTGGAAGTCAGGAATCCTTGCAGAATACATATGCATGACACATCTTTTTTTCAGCACATACTTCCCTGGGAACAATATTGAGCTAACAAGGCTATAAGAATGGCATGATTATGTTCCACAGACCTGCTCTTGTGTCTTATAATTGATATCCTGAGATGCGTAGGTGTTAACATTTAGGAGTGGTCACAAGGAAATCTTATCAAGAGCTGAAACTGAATCCAGACCAACCTGAGCCTAAGTTGAATTCCTGGATATTTCTTTCACTCGTGATTATTCCTGCTCTTATACGAGTGCTGGCTCATTTGAATGTGGCAAATGGAAGAATAGGTAAAAAGGTAGGAAAATAATTTAGCTTAACCCATTTTTGTAGGTTTTCTTGAAGCATGATTCAAGAGCAGGGGATCAACAGAGACCTATTTAGTAAAAAACCCCAGTGTTAAATTCTATTGTATTTAAAAAAATATTGCAGAAATTTAATTTGGTTTTTGTTTCTAAAATGCTCACCATTTCCCTTAGAATATGCACTGTTTGTTCCTCATTGGAAGGGGAGGTAAAATGTCATTTTTGTTCCAGAATTTATTTTGCTAAGGGTTCATAAAACAGGTAAACAGGTGGCTATAATTGTACAGTCTTTAAGCAATACATGTCCTTTTAACAGATTTATTTTTCTGTTATTAGAAGGAGTGTCTATTAGAAGAGTTGCTTAGATATCTGAACTTCAAAAGACTCATTATATGAGCAAATACAAGCTATTTCATGAGTCATGGAGAAAGCTGTGAGGGGAAGGGGGAGTCCCAAGGATAGTGTTAAAAAACTGCTTGATGTTAAAGAGATATATCAGATTCAAGGTTACGACTGAGGGAGCTTAGGTTTTAAGGTGGTATCCAGGACTTTTGTTTGCTTTTTACCATGACTGTTGAGTGTGTATATAACATTTTTCTGTTGACATTACAGGTGGATAAAATGAAATTTGACGGGCTAAAGTTACACCTTGATCCAGATTTGCAGGGAGAAAAGAGAGGAACTGTGATGCTGGAATATAAACATACAACAGGTCATTGCAGTTCTTATCTTTGTATTGCTTGTTACACTCAATATATACTGATACATCAACACACAGAACCCAAAGATGTACAGTTGGCTGTATTACAGGACCCATGTGTATTGTTTCTCTCAGAAACAGTTTTTTACCTCTAATTGACCACAGATGTTTAGATCTTTCTTTTAGAACAGTAAAAGCCAGAAAGGCATAACAGACGGCAAGCCTTTCCCTTTCGCCACAACTTGCATAGTTTCTCTGAAAAGTGTCTCTGGAGTTTTAGAGCTTTCTGATGCACAGTAACACTATCTAGAATTAACAAGCATTGCTATATGGCAGGTTTTTTATGCACCAGCATAGCAAACTGAGAATCAGCTGCAGTGTGATTCCAAAATGTCTTTTATTTAGACTTTTTTTAGCCTTAGAAAAAGCTATGACAAAGAGTAATCAACTTCATTTTCTTTTTTTGAACCTTCAATTAATAGATCTGTCCAGTATTTTTAATAATTTCCCTTCATTATCAAAGAAATATGATGTTTGTGAAGCAGCATAAAAGTGCTGAAGTTCAAAAAAATAGTACTATGTATTGTCTGCATATCTCTCAGGAATATTATAAAGAGAAATTTCAGCAATACTGAAAAGAGTAAACATAAATTTTAAAAAATAAGAAAGAAATCCAATGACCCTTAAGGAACCAAAGGTAGAAATACAGTAATAAAGACACTAGAGACTTGATTCAAAAGATCAGTTATACATCTACCTCTTCTAATGTTTTCCTGTGTAGTTGTAGGCAAATCTCTTTGTATTTCCATTAACCTTCAAAAAACTGCAATACTGACTCCTTCTTTGGTTTTGTTGTTTACTTCTTTTGTTTTGTTGTCTAGAGACGCTGGAGAAAAAAAAAAGCCATTTTTCCATAATTTCCTAACTTTTCTTTGCTTTCCAACTCTAAATATCAACTATAGATCCTGCAGATCTATCAGCTGCAGGAAAAGAAGTTGGGCTCCCTCTTTCCAGGAGGCCAGTTTGACAACAATTTTAATCACTTTGTAACCCACAGTGTGCCATTAGTTGGGGAATGGAACATAGATCTGAATTAAATACAATGCCACTCATAGTCAGGAGTCCTTTGGAGCTGTTACCATTACAATAAGTTATTTTTATTACTGCACAAATTTATTGATTTATGAGCACATAATAAATCAAAAAATAGGCACACTTATAACACAGAAGAAAGAAATATGAGGAAAAGGAGAAATTTAAATTCTTCCACATTGTGTTTTTCAGAGTAGCCAATGCTTTTAATGAATGAAAGAAAATATATATCATAAAACTGAAATGATAGGTCATAGTAACTAGGAGTAGGATAACAGCATCATATTAAAAAAACTCCTGTGAAAAAATAGCATTTAAGTTCTTAACTGCCAGATCTCATTTAAAAGCAGACTAAATATGGTTTGTCTTTCATGCAATTTATTGGAATTGCCTGAATGGTTCAGCATAATTCCACTCTTACACCTTGGTGCACTGTCAAAACAGAATTTTGTCTGAACCAGACAGCAGGCTGCCACCTGACTGACATTTATCTGTATTAAGCCTATTCTTCTAGCAGTATTCTGAATGGAATTTTGGTTTCATGGACCAAGAGAGTTTTGAAGAGCCATGTATCTGTTACTGACCAGGCGCCCACCAATATTCAGTATGCAGATGGCTCTCTATCTGTACGTAACAAACCCTTTATCGAGGGAGCATTGGCACTGCTGCTCCCATTTAGGAAGTCAGAAAACTGAAACACAGAATGTGTAAGATGTTAAAAAATTTGCTGGCAGGACACAGCTGTTCTTTATGGTTACCTGTTAGCAGAGCATGCTACTTGACTTCCACCAGATTTTCTGGTAATAATTACAGCACAAAAGGCTGACCTAGTACATACAGTATATAAATTATCACTTCAAGATGAGCATATGGATTTTTTTCTATCCCTCTGTTTTCCAACTGTTCTCTCTTCATACATACACACATCTAAGGTTTTATGGATTGTTCCATTTTTGGATGGAAAATAGGTGAACTTCCACATACTTCATCATTGTCTGCTAGCAATTCAGAAATCAAACAAGTACACTGACACTGTATTGTATGTTTATGATGCTGAAATAAAAACTTTGAAAGGTCTTTTATTATCAATAAAAGTAAAAGCAGTTGTTTACCCTGAAATATATCAATTTATTAAATAAAACCATCTTAAAATCTTTCCTGGCTGACATTTGCTAGCTTTAGCAGAAATAATTTGGTTCCAGTGCTGCACTCCTAGCCTGTCTCAGCCAAATGCTACAAGGTCTTAAGTGTTGCACAAGCCTTTGAAGGTTCCAGCGGGTCTTTAGTAATGCCGTAGTCCTTAGGCTGGCACCTAGCCCAGGATGAATTTTACTTTTGATAGCAACAGCTGTGTATCTATCAGGTTTCTGAATATGAGCAGGGTGGGGCAGTCCCCAGGCAGCTGCCAAACGTGGGAGAAACAGAACTGCCGTGCTGGGATCAGGGCTACGAAGTAACAGGCACCAGCTGGGGGTTTTGTCCTTTGGCATGTGACCTTTTTCATTCTGCTCCAAACCTTTCTGGCAGTTTAGGCACTGTGGAAGGCACATTTCTACCCTGTAGACAGCTTCAGTTAAAGATGTCAGTCCTAGAAGCACAAACACTTCCTCTTTTTCTCCTCTTAGTAATCCCTCTGTTAGCAGCAATTTGCCATGTAAATATGGCAACTAGTGGTTCTATTTACAAGTCTTGAAAATAAAAAGATTATGGGAGAAAAACTTTACAAATAAAAAATTATAACAATTGGAATGCTTTGAATATTGCAAAATCAAGAAATGACATCTCTAAAGCAATAAACAAGCATTTAAATAATGTACTAAACTTTTATGCTTCACAGAAGATACATGACAGCATGCTCTTGTTGCCATTATTATGGATGTTTATCTTAATATTTTTTGAGGATTCAGCTCTATTCTTTGACAGGCTTTTCAGAAATGGACAAAGAACAAAGCTGAGATTTTTCTGCTTCCTAGAGATTTTAAACAGAATAAAGAGGAAACACAATGGGTTTCAGTGTTTCTTCTAATTTTTATTTTTACTGCGCAATATTGAACAATGTCTTCTTTCATTATTTTGTCATGTGGAGACTGAGTAACCTAGTGACTGTTTAGTTAAAAATAAAATTTAAAAAATAAGTCAAATCAGCTCTTTTCAGAATTATCAAGATTTGGGCTTACTTATTAAAAGACTGCTGCTCAGCACACCTTAGGATTTTTCTCAGCGACTCATATTCCCTTCACACTGCCAATATAATCTAACACCACCCCAGAGCTGTCAAGAAGGGGGAGCCAGCAGCACTGCTCCCTGTCCATCCCTCTTGCTGCACCACAGGCAGAATGTGCAGCATGTCCTAGGTGTAGTTCTTAACACCTTGTGTTCATTTGCAGGTGGACCTGGGAGGTAACTGCAGGGCACAGGGAGGGAAGTGGGACCTTGTTTTGCACCATGCAGCTGCAATTGGTCTGTCTGCAAAAGAGCACGGCTACTTTAATGTAGCAATCTCAGTTCAAATAAAAGTCAAACCTTCCTTGGCAATTGATTAAATTAAAAAGGTGGGGGGAGAGTAGGGTATAAAGGGAGCGATTATATTTTAAGTTCAGCATTTGAGTGGTTTTAGGTGGTTTGTTTCCAACATACATCTCCTTGTCTATTGATCAACACCTCTTGGGAACAAGATACCTTCCTGAAAATCTTCTCTATTTTCTTCTCCATCTGAAAAATAAAGACATAGCTGTGTTGCAGTGACTATCTCTATATAAGGAACTTTTCTCTGCATTCCACTGTCTCACCCTGTATATCCTAGAAATCAAAAACTCAGTGAAGTGTGTTAAGAATGGAATAGTTCCCCAGTGCTGTAAGGCACCACAAATATAGACTTAGTCATTCCTGAACTCCTCTTTCTTTCCTGTTTCCTGTGTTTCAGACCAACCTTTAACATCAATAGACCCCATGTTTTTATTAATTCCTCTTCTGTCATGTTTTATGGTTTTATCACTAGTACATTTTCACCACCATTAAAATACTCCTTGTGAGCAGTCTACCTCTCCTCACTCTCATCCCCTTCATGTTTCTGTCATCCTCACAGTGCCTTGGATCCATATAATTCATTCTCACTTTTCTGAACTCTGTTCTGATCTTCCACCAGTTCCTTTGTGCCATTCCCATTCTGTCAGGTCGCTCAGAGAAAGTTTCCTCATGCTCTCCTTAGTTCTTGTCCTCTGTCTTCTCTTGTATGTAAAGGTTACCTGATTGTCTACCCTTTTTTTTTTCCAATAGAGACTATCAAATACACAAAACCCCATGACTGAGGAAGATCATTCCACTTTTATGATTTCCAGCAACAATATTTGCAACCATGGCAGGAATTTTTTGGCTTTTACTGTGGAAATTACAAATACAGTATTTGATTCACCTTCCAATTACATATATTTTAATATAATTCCATTTGATTCAGTCAAGTTATTCTTAAATTAGCAATATAATTGAGAGATTAATTGAACTAGGAGGTTAAAATTTAGATTTATCTCCCTCCAATCCTTTGTAATAAAAGATGGAATATTCCCAGAGAAAAGTTAAATAGAATAAATGTTACAGCTTGGCAATAGTTTTTTTCTAAATACCTATTTCTAAAACTGGATTGCAAGGCTATTGTATGTATATATTTCTTTCACCTCTTAGTTTTGTCCTTTCTGTTAACATAAATCCTATTATGAGACTTTGTAAATGCTGGGCATAGCATATATTAGTTTTGGTGAGGACATTTTCTGTAGATAGATATGAAAAGAAAAAGTGAACCATATAGTCAATCAAAACCTAATTAATTTATTAAGACTGCAGAAGGAAATTCATCTGTCATCTTCACAGGCATCTTGTTTCATTATCATAATTTTGCCAGCATTTGTTCCACATAGAAACTCAAAGATAAAAATTAAAATCTCAAAAAGCTTAAAATGGAAAAGTGGTTTCCAGAGTGTGTGCAATAGGAGAAACTTTGCACTGTAAGTCCTTGGATTTGTATTTTCCAAGACAAAAATTTGATGCTGATTAACACAGATCTTTTCATGTCTCATTTTCTGCCTGTAATAATTCTACAAATCAATTTTTTAGAATTTTTTTTTTAATTCTATCATCTGGACCAGTTGCGTGATGTAAACACAAACAACAAAAATTGTATAAAACTTTTTGGAATCAATGGAGACTTCAATTCTGATAAGTTACAGGAAAATACTGTCGTTTCCACAATTTATAATATAAAAATAATCACTCAGATAATCATTTACGTACAATAAGCATTACCTAATAGGCTCTTATTTGAAAGACAGCTTGATGGAGAAGATGGTTCACAAAAACACTTGATAAATAGTAAATAAATGTGCAGCCATTAAATAGAATATATGCTAATATATTCCAGAGTGAGTGTTTTAGGGGAGAAAAGAAAGGAAAATATAGTAGAGGCTGAAAAAGAAATAGAGAAGAGACAAAATTATAGAAATGTTCCTGGAGGCAGGGAAGAAGAGGAGAGGCTTAATAATAGAGTTAGCTCCATTTCTAGCATATTTGGTTAATGTTGTTTTGAGAAAAAAGATTTTGTTTAAATAAAACTTCTGCTAAAATAACATAAGAACATTTGAAGCAAATTAAAATCTGTTATTAAATGTCTGTTCTTTATGTGTTGCAAAAACACAGTCTTATCCTACATTAATGTTCATTTTGCAAGTATGA
This sequence comes from Passer domesticus, assembly GCF_036417665.1. NCBI lineage: Eukaryota > Metazoa > Chordata > Aves > Passeriformes > Passeridae > Passer > Passer domesticus. Next base: position 51,227,133 of record NC_087477.1, read on the forward strand.
AGACAACTGCCATAACTAATGCGAAGGTAGCTGTTCAGGAATTGGAAATCTGTGGTGACCTGTGGATATCTGTGTCCTCAGGTAAAAATGTGTTTGTATAAGGATTAAAAAGTAAAACTTACGGGTGTCCTAAATAAATGTGGAATTAAACATTTTGAGTGCAAATATAACATATGAGTCCTTAACTCTGAAATAAAACTTCATACTGAAAAACAGAAATAACCGCTTTTTTGTTGAGTCACATTAAAATTGAGTATTCCTAGAACCAGATTTTATACATTATCAAGCATTCTCGTTTCAGGCAAATCTTAGAGCCCACCCTGCTGTAAATTTTATTACAGCTCTCACGTACACGTATTTTGTAGTGAGATTCATCTATAAAGTAATGACCTATGGGTCAGAAAAATGTAGAACATTTGTTATATCTACTAAAGTACTAAAGTACTGCCTTCAAGTTATCTGAATATTGTAATTCAGATACAATATTGTATGAGCTTTAATAATTTTTTTTTATTTTTAATTTTAAAATAATATAAATTTTATCTGGTTTTCAGGTAAAAACATCTCAACCTTTAGATATTTCTGGCTTTCCAATGTTCTAACATTTTCTGGTTTATTCTGTTTTGGTGGTGCTTTTTTTAACCAAGGCAACAGATGTCCATTCCTTAGATGTTTAAAAATTAACTGTAAGAATGTCAGATAATTTTGCAATAAGGACCAAATTAAAAGGCAGTTACCTGACCTGCAGGACTGCAAAAACATAATTTTAAAACTTCTTGACTTAATTCATTGATAGCTAGGTGAATGTGATGGTGAATATCCAGTAGCTTTATTCATCCATACCAGTAACTTTATTTGTCTGTGCTATCTCTTAGGAACTAGCACACAAAAATATCAGTCCATCATTACTTAAAACTCTCTGCTATAAGTTTTTTTAGTGAGCATCACCTTAATTGTAAGATCCTCTGATAGCTGAGCAAAAAAACCTAAAAACAATAGAGGTATATTTTGTCTAATTTTCGGTTTTTTTGCTATGTTGTAGTCTGTTCTCTTAAGTAAGCCTTGCACATAGCTGACAACAGGCTAGGATTTCCAAAGAGTCTGGAAATTCTAGGAGATACATTCCTACTCACTTCAATAATTTATTTTGTATATAATGATGCTCCAATTTAAATAGTCATGTTAACAGACAGAAGAGCCACAACAGATATATTGTCTCATTAGTGCTGCTGGGCCAATTACTAATTTACAAATATTGAAACTAGCACTGATAGAGATAAATTAATTTCTCATAATTTAATAATGCTAATCACAGGAGCAGTGAAGACCTACAACTGTTGGCAGTAGAGCAATGTGAATTTTACTACAGAAATGTAAACTAAATAATTTTTTTTCCTCTGCATTGCACAATATTATGTTGTTAAATACTTCTTTAGTTAATCTTCATTATTTAGCATTTCTTCTGCTATTTTATCTGCTCACAAATCTTTGGGTCAAATTCTTCCAGCAGACAACCCTATTCAGCTAAAGTCATGGGTGGTTTTTTAGTTGAATACCAGAGAGATTTCAAGGTTTTATTTTACCCATTCTGTATTCCCAAATGGCAAAATATTAATGTGAATTGGTGTCATTTAGTCATTCATCAGCTTCTCTTAATTCAATTTCCTTATTAAACAGAGAATTTTCTTCATGTGGGAAAACCGTGCCGTAACAGCTTCTTATAACAATATTTAGTAAATTCTGATACATTTGATACATGAGACAGAAATTGGTTTTCTGGTCATCCATATAAGGCTAATGAAAATGAAGAAATTTTGAGAAGGCAAAAAATCAGTGTCCTAATAACCTGCATTTCCCTAGCTGATAAAATGTCTTATTTTGAGCATAGTGGAAATGACCCTCAAAGTCCAAACTTCTACTAAGAAGTTTCATTAAAGTACATAAATTACAACAACTGTCAGAAATGGCATTAAGTATTCAATAAAAGTAGACTTAACACAATTAATAGCAATTAAAATTATACTTTTATGATGTCAGCCACCAGCACTGTAAAGACATAATTGCCTGTAAGGACTTCGCTAACCATATTTATCCTCTAAAACTGTCCAATTTATATGAAAAATGCCAAAAACATATCCCAAATGGGTACCATTATCTTCTTGGATTTTTAAAAGTGATCCGTCTTTATCCAGCCTGTGCACATTAAGCTAATTTACTTTAATTAGTTTTTTTCTCATTGTCTTAATGGGCATGTTGATACGGTTTTATTGGGGAGGGGGAAGGGGGAATGGGGAATATTGGTTGGCATTTTTTATTGCCTTTTCATGACTATGGATGTTAAACTTATTTCATTGAATATCTTTAAGACTACCTGGAATCCTGCCCTTAGATTTTCCCTGTTCATATTTTCTCTCTTTATTTGTCAGATACAAACATAATGATAAAATATTTAGTATTTTGTAAGGCAGTAGTACTTTGGCTGATTAGCTAATAATTAAAGAAGACAGAATGACATCTTAAGCTGTGCTGTGAAAAGGAAGTTTGCTCTGGACATAACAAATTAATTACTTCCTAGAACAGTTACTTGTGTCTCTTATATCAACAGAATATCCATTAAATAATGCTAGAGTCTTCAAGCAATATTAAGAACAAAATACAAGGGTATCATCTGCAGGTAGTTGTCTGACTTTAGGATCTAGGTTCAGCCTTCTAATTTAAATACAAAGTTAACTGCTTCCACCTGCATTACTCCTGATGTAATTGGGAGAACCTGTGTAATTGGTTGCAGGAGGGAAATTCCTTATCAAGGTCTTTGGAATTACCCCTGGAGACATATAAATCCAGTTGGGATGCTGGTCTCTTATTGTTGAGTTATCTGTAGTCTGCATGTGTGGAGTTCAGCAGAGATTCCTTCTCACTCTACTGTCTTCAGAGATGTTTTTTATTGCTCTGATAAAGTTTGCAAAGGTATGTCCAGTGTTTTGACAGCATTTCTGAGGGGATATTCTTTTCTTCTGTTAATTTTCTTAGATAGACTGTGATAAACCAAACCATAGTGTGGTTTCAGCAGATTAGACTGTGATTTACTCCTTTCTTTTCCAAATACATTTAAGATGCAATGTGAATATTTTGCAGTACGCAAAAGACAAATTTATGTCTAATTTATGTTATTGCATGGATAGTTCAATTTTAAAGCAGCATCATCACACAGCCTAAGAATCAATAAACTATAAAGACTGCTAAGAATAGCATTACATACAAATTTATGGTAGTGAAAATATCCCTGCATTACTTTAACGTTGTACAAATATGGAGAGTTGTAAAGGTGTCTGGGCTTCTTCAGATATTAAAATGTAGCTTTTGATAGCAATTCCTCAAAAAGTACAGAATTTAGTGATGAAAAAATACTAAACACTGAAGGTTCAATCCCTGATTCAGGGAATTCAATTGAAAATAAGCAATTTCAACTTCACTTTGGATACTATTAAGATAACTTGATCTTACTTCTCATTCTTAAGCATTTACTTGAAGAATGCCATAGAATGTGTCCTGTTTTTAAAGTAGTTTATCAGTTATGCATCATGATATCAAGTTTATATATAAGGTCTAAAATTATTTATGTCATAGAATGAAATTATATTCCAAGTGATTGCAAAGAATTCTGGGTACCTAAAATATTTTCATGAAGCAAATCTTAGAGAGTACTGAAACCTCTTTTTTATCCTTATATAGTAGTGTATTAGTAACATATTGCATTAATATAACTATTCATAGTTCATCCAAAGTATTTTCTTTCATTGAGCCTATACTTTCTGCTACAGGAAACTAGTTAATTAGGTTTCAGACTACAGAATTGCAAACCTATCCTACATGTCATTTTTCAGAAGGTGTTTTTTACTTTGCTGTCCTGAGTTGAACGTTACTAGGACAATTTGTTTCTTTCTTGGAGGAAAAAAAATTTAATCATACTGAGAATACTTAATAACTTGTTGACCAACATAACAAAACATAAATGTTGAATCAGAGACACGCTCCATACTCTTATATTAATAATTAAAAAAAACAGCAGAACTTCAGTTGGTAGTTTTCATGGCTGAAGTTCTTTCTTTCAAATGAAATTGAAGTTGCGACGTTTTTGAACTGAAAGGGAAAAAACTTTTAAGTTCGAGTAAATCAGGATAAAACCATCCAGTATACTATGCATGAGTTTCCATGTATGTGTGTGTAAATATGTTTTCATTACACTATAAATATCTGGTAGGAAACTCTATAATACATGCACTTTTGAAATTCTGCTGAGAAGATATTTTTCAATGTAACTATTTTTTGTAACAATGGATAAGAAGAAAAGTAAAGTAATAAAATTACCCAAAAACCATAAGTGTAAGACTGATGGTTCAGTTTTGCTATGCTGAATTTGGTGTCTGATTTTGCAGAAATGTATTTTCAAAGCCACTCTGTAGAAGTTGCATAGTAAGAATACAAGAACAAAGCAAGTATGTACAGCCAATTCCATGAAATAAATCAGATTTCTTGAGAGTAGCACCTGAGCCCTCCCTAGTTCTCACAAAAAGTTTTGGGGGAACTTTCACAATTTGTAAGTAACATGCAAATGACATACCAGTTTTATGTCATCTGCCTCTTAGCAATGTGATTTGTAATTCATTTAGACTTCTGCATCTAATAATTATTGAATAAAATCACTTGTCATAATGGAATTAACACCTGAAAGTGATGACATGGAAAGATAAATTAGTGTTAGAAAATAATTCTTGGGGTTTTCTCAGGAAAGCAAAAGCAGTCCAAAGCAAATGGCATAAGGAGCCATACGTATTGTAGATGGTAAATTATTTCCTATATCACATTCAGATTTATCTATAAAAGATCAGCATTTTTCATGCATTCATAAGATCTGCCTTGTCTTTAGCTTTTCAGTATTGAAAAATACTTTTTTCAGGGGCAGAAGTCTGTTACAACCTAGGAAATATTTCTCAGATTTGTGCGTTGATTATATAACCAAAGAGTTACTGGGTTATTGATGACATTGGGGGTGGTTATTTTGCAATTTGAAATTGGAAAATCTGATTACATCAAACTATGGACGTTTTAGGATAAAACAGAGAACTGAAAGTATAAGTCAAAAATATTGAGAATTTATTAGCCTTTACTGCTTTATTACCTTTGACTGTGTGAGATCACGGTGTATGGTTGTCTTGAAATCAACTGTTATAATTGATTCTACTCAGTTGTTTCCCGATGTTAGAAATATTGTTTATATATAATCCTTATTGGTAAACTTCATCCCATTTCTACTACACCAGTATTCAAGGTCATCCTCTCTTTCCTGTATGATCTGACGGTCATCTCCTGCATTGGAGCTCTTCTGCTTACATTGGATCATCCATAAATGTCATCAGCACGCTCCTACTATTTTTCCTGGCAAGACCACTAATGAAAATATTAAATCACATAACTGGAAAATCAGGCTATGAGAAACTCCTCCATGTCTGGCTGTCACCACTTTGTCAGCGATCTTGCCTTCAGACAATTCCTTACCTATCTAACCTCTATTACAATGAGCTCGGTTAATGTGGCATCCTATCAGTTTACTAATGGTGATGAATGAGGGCTTCTGCGTTCCCTATTTCCAGAAAGCAAACAGGTATTTTATTAAACAGAGGGGCAGGTTAGTCTAGCTTTTGATGCATGAGATACAAACATATAGGGTAGAACAAGACACTTCTAAAGAAAGAGTACAAGAAACATATCCAGGCAGGCAGTGGCTTGGAGTCCTGTTGTGTGAGAGGTCAGACTCAGGTTGTGCTCAATATATATTAATGATTTCACTAGACCTTTTGAATTATTTTTGCTTTTGCAGTGTGTTGTCTTGTGACAGTGACTTGCATAATTGAATTACGTTTTCTCTTTAAGAAAGCATTGTTTTTGTTTGTCACAACCTCTCTTGTAGTATTAGAACTGAAAGATTCCTATTCCTATATCACAGTAATGAAGACTCCCTTTATGTGATTATATAGGCCTTTATCAAATGCTTCTTCAATTAGCGCTTTTTGAAGTTCATGAAATCTCATCCATTCCACCATCTTCTTATATGGAATAACTTCAAAATCCCCTAATATTAAGAAATATTTTCTGTTCCCTAAGAATATAGTTATATTCTTCCTGCTTTTTTTTTGTTTGTTTGTTTGTTTGGGTTTTTTTGCCTCTTTCCTAGATCTTATGGGGTTTCTTTGTTTGGTTTTCTTTGAGATATAATGATCAGAAATTCAGTGTTGAAACATGAAGATGAAGTGTGTAGATTTATTGCATTAAAAAAAAATTCCTGCTCTGTTTTTTGGTTCAGTTGGGGTTTTTTGTCCCTAATAATTTGTGAGCTTCTAATTCTGCTTTTTTGACTGGGGTTGCAAGCTGGTGTTTTCAGATAACTGATCACAATTAGTCTTTTATTCTTGTTTGTTTTTGTTGGGTTTTTTTTTGTTTGTTTGTTTTTTTTTTTTAAAGCAGAGTTTAGAATCCACTGTTTTGAATGTATAGAAAGGGGTATTTATAGACCATGTTGTATTTATTGACACCATTTCACTCATTCTTCTTCTGGTTACCATTCCCATCCGTTTCAAACAAATAGCTGTCCCTGATGAAAAGCTTATCAGAGAGGACTCTTGAAATATGTGGTGCCAGAGAAATCCCCAATACCACTTTTAATAAAGGAGGTTGCAGTACAGTAACAATGGACTTTTTAAAGTACCCTTAATTAGTAATGCTGAGGTGAGAAATGGTAAATTGCAGTGATGTAGAGTTGCCACTCTGATACTGCCACACTATGCAACTGAAAAAAGTAACTTTTAGTTTCTTGTTCTTTGTGAGGGGAAAAAAGAATATCTTTAAAAATTATCATGGTAAGGAAGGATGTGTTTGAGGCCAGTTTGGATGGTGTCCTGAGCAACCTGATTTAGTGAGTGATATCTCTACCCTTTGCAGGGGGTTGGAATTAGATTATTTGAGATCCCTTCTTACCCAAACTATTCTATAATTGTGTGGAATATACTTGGGACCTGGACAGTTAGATTAAATTTTTCCATATTACTATATAGCTGAATGAAAACTTGCCTACAAAATAAACACCAAGGAGTGCTAAAACTGAATTGTCTTCATTTTGTTCCTTCAATTTTTATTCGCTCTACTTTCTAGTGTTACCTGTTTCCTAAACGCACATTTTCAGACTGAAAGTGATATGAGGCAGTATTGGTTTCCTGGGGGTTTTGTTTGGGTTTTAAATTTGGTGGAGTTGTGATATTTTCAGGACATCTCTGTTAGTCCTACATATGATTATATAGTTGTATCTAAGCAGTTAGTTCAGATTAGCAGAAAAAATTCATTAATATCAATGGAGAATCAAACTGATAATGGAAGATCTGTTATCTTTCAATATTAAGAAATTAAATCAAATGTCATGCCAGTTATGCCATGGCATAATAATTCTGTTGTCTTTTGAAGATACCCCAAATGCACATGAAAGAATCATCCAGAAATCAAGCTCCATTTCTTCAAATACCCTTCTTATCCTTGTTTGTGGCAAGACTAAAATATAAGGATCAGAAAATATACTTAATTATGTACCGTTAGTTACAGAAATCTCTATATTATCTGTAGGAACATAAAATATGTATAAAATATATTATGTATACTATAAATATATAGTATATGAGGTCTTCTGATGGCACTTGACTGTATCCACCACCATTAGTTCAGTGATGATGAAAGAGTTCAATGTAATTTAGTAGAGACTGGCAACAAAGAAATTACAGTCAGTAAGGCAATGTATTTTCTATATACCTCAGTGTGCAGACACCTATGCCGGGTTTCTAATGCTGGACTGGATGTACACATAACAAGAAATCTCATCTAAAAGTCCTTTGAAACAGTTGTTTTCCCACATTGCAGCTGAACATGTTCATTCTTGCTTATATTAATTAAATCTATATTGAAAAAGATTAATCAGACTTTGTTTTATAGGAAACATGAATTTTTTTAACAATTTCAGACCAATAAAAAGATATAAGTTAGATACAGTCTGTGAAAAGTTTTTCAGAATAGATGAAATTTTGCACTGAAGCAAACACTATATTTTTACCTTCTTTTCTATTGGTATTTTACTCAAAATAATGTGATTTGCCCTAGAGAGGTACACAAGGTATATATGCCATTAGGAGAATAGAAATTCTGGCAGTAAAAATCATAATTCATAAGCAGAAGCATTAGTACTTTTGTGTAAACAATGAAAGCTGTTCTTTGGTGTTCCTGTCACTGCAAAACTGCAGGAGGAAGGTGAAGACTCCAGCCTGCCTAATGTGGCAGTGATTGTTGATTTTTTGCACTTAATGTTGTTTTCTGATGAATCACACACGTGCATAACTTGCTGTCAGTTTGCTCTAATTATTGTAGATCATCTTCATGATCTGCCACTTGCAATTTAATATATTATGATAGTTGAAGTAATATGTTCTGGTTATAATTGGTTGCCCACTACTGATATGGGTAATAGATCTCTCCTGTGAAATACAAACAGTAACTAGATGCACAGCATGCAGGTGAGTTAAGTACCTACACTACCTAGGAATCAGCAGGTATTCTTCATGACTTAGTCTCCAGACATATTTTTTCTGGAAGCTCAGCATATCTCTAATTGCAATTATATTTTGTGTCCATCTTGTTTCAGATCTTAGAAAAGGGGTTTCTGTGTATAAATATTTAAGTATGGAAGTAAAAGGCAATATCAAGCACTTTTCTGCAGACTTATGGAAATACAAGTGGCATAGATCTCTTCACAGAATTCAAATTTATTGTGGTAGGGTTGATCTCAAGGATAAAGAAAAGAAATATAAAGAGGAAAATCAAATCTTTAATCTGGAAACTGTCAGCTACATTTTGACATGGCAGGTCTTCATATTACATATTTAGTTCAGTGCAATCAATAGCATTAATAAATCACTGCATTGGTTGAATTCTGAAAGGATTGTATCTCTCACACAATTAATTGATTTTTGTGTTCTCCATGTGAACACAGAAACACCATAGTTAAGTGCACAGTTGTTGTAATATTGACTTTTTTTTTCTTTTTTGCTATTTAGTCACTAAGTGTCCAAGGTTGACAAAAGCAGTTATATTCCACCATTTTCTATCAGGAATCATATTTACCTAGAGCGTTTGTTTCCCCCAAAGCACTTATTGGATTTAAAGGCCTCGCCTTTTTTACATATTGTATTCAAAACTTCCAAAATAATCTGGAGACAATATTAACATCCTTGCCAAGTGCTATTAGGAAGTGTGATCTTAAGAATGTATGCTTGAGGCATATGTTTGTGGTTCAGCATAAGCTTTTTAAATATCTCACTTGGTTTCTTTCAGTAAATCCAGTTATAGTTGTTGAAGAGCAGACCGTCAAAACCTTTAAAGGCTTAACCCTCTTTTCTCATCCTCACTGATTTACACCTTCCTAAAAAGACATTAAAAATAAAAAGAGGTGCAAAGGACATTGCATCCAAAACCACACAGAGGTTTAGCCTAGGGTGGTTGTCTTTAGGTTTAGTGAAAAACGTCTTCTTTGACCTTATTTCAAAACTGACTTAGACTTGGATATTACTTTTGTGACATCCATTGCAAGAAATCTTTGAAAAGAATAAGTTACATTCTACTGTATTGTATTAATTTTTATTTATTTGAACCTTTTAAGTTAGTTCTAAAATGTATGACAGCAGTTCTTACTGAATTTTCTGCTCTAATTACAACTTACCTAGTACTAACCTGATCACCTACCAGACATTGATTATATTTCTGCACAACTTGCAAAGTTGGTAGAAATAGATGATAATATCCCAATTAAATTATTTGAAAGAAACTTGTAGTTCATTACAATTTATAAGTTCCATATAAATAGTTAAGTAGATATCACACATATAATACATAGATAAGGCATAATAGAAAAATAATGCAACTTTTGAATCTGAAATGGAAGAAGGGAGTTTGACATTTTGAAATAGCATTTAAGAATCTGAATTAATTACTGTGTGTTAATATGTCTGATTTCACCAATTCCTGTGTTTAAACCAATGTACCTCTTTGAGTAATGCTGGAAGCTGGATTGAGGGGACAGAAAACACTTAAGGTTGCATACTTGGGCGGGGGTCTAACAGCTGGAATCCTAGTATTGCAAAACATGATTTTCAGCTTCTTGATGTCTCTTCTTAATAGCACTACTTTTGCTGGGCCAGAGTTTAATCTTAAAATGTATTGAAAAAGTAATTATTTCATTAATCAGTGCTGAAATGGAGTTCCTTTAAAAGCCAGACCCTATTGAATTGACAATAGTTTGTGATTTTAGACATTTTCAAGTACTAAAATTCTCTAACAACTGGCTTTCAAATATATTCTCTCAAAACTGCCAAAATTTATTTGCTAAGCATTCAGTGGTAATCTATGGTCATATATGCTCATCATATCATTCATTCTATGCACATTGGCTGTTCTCAGCTTCATGTGAATATTCATCATGATCTATAGAAACACAATCAAGGGAAGGGCAGAAAAGTTATTTTTGCATTTAATAATTATCGTGATACAATTTTAAATAGAATAAATGTAAGGATTCAGTCTTTATATTCCTCAACATTGCTTTCTCATATGCTGTCCTCTTTTCACTTTTCAAGAATATATGTTGACTTTTGAGTGCACAACCTTGCCAGATATTGGCATCAGCAACAAAAATATTTGTACTCCATGTAAACAGAAAAAACATTCTTCTATTTAAGAAATAAATCCATGTAGAAAAGCTGAGGAATGTTTGTGATTTATATTTATTCAGAGCTTTGTTGAAAAGCTAATAAAAGTGTATAAATTGTTGTAGTCTTGTTCACAGAAATTTAAGCAATTAAATATCCTTTGTGCTTTTAAATTCTTTTGCGTTTCTCCTCTTTTTTTCATGCTTTACTCTTTGTTTTCTCTTTAAAAAAAATCCAGTAGATATTTCATAGCAAAAGTAAAGTCTGTTTTTCTGTTTGGTTTGGATAATTGACTTTGTGTGGGACAATGTGAAAAATTTGCATGGTATGGGTGAACATATCATTGAAGAAAGAGGTCTTTTATTCAAAAGACCTAGTATTGTAGCATGAACTTCATACTTACAAATAGCTTCAGCTGTACCAGGTTTGATGTGAAGACGGATGCACAGTGCTCTAATTATTACACATATTTTTAACATATGTTTCACATTATATCACAGGGTGACCTGTTCTTTAATGATGCTTCTTCTTGTGTTACTTTTCCTGTGATACCAATTATTTTAAACATGTATGACAGGTAGCTGGCATCTTCATAGCCTCTCAGCAGGTTTTATCAGTAGCATTGTGAACATGAAAATAATGTTAAGAATCTGTTCTGTGGAAAAGGCTACAATAGACATAGAAAAAGCACTAAACAACCTTTAAGAAAGAAACCCAGCAGTCATTCATGAGTGAAGTGCATAGTTTCTAAGTAATTATATGTTAAAATGTTGCATATTCCAAGGCTCTCTTTCAAAACTGTTCAAATTTAGTGTCATGAGCTCTAGTGAACACACATCACTGTTAATAACCAAATTAATTAACAGCATGTTGAAGTTCTATAGAGATCATGTAGATATACTTCTGTTGCAATTAAATAAAAAATGTGGTTTTGTGTAGAAGGTGGTAAATCATAATTACTAATATACTGTTCTGTTACTGGGTTTTACTGTGACAAGGTTATAAAAAAATATGTGGCTACAGTGTTTGGATTTTTTCACACAAGCATCAATGTAAGAATTTTGTACAGAACCATCCTGTGTGTATATAATTGAAGATGTATAAAACTAGATTTATATAAACATAGACATAAATATCTAGTTATACATAACTATAGTATTTTATACATATTTTCCATTTATATTTGTTGTACAAACTATTTGTATTATTATAGTCTTATACATGGATAGATAGATAGCACAGAGTCCCAGAATGGGTAAGGTTGGAAGAAGCTGCAGTGAGCCATCTGGTTCCTGTTTAAGCAGGGTCATCCTGGAGCACCTTGCACAGAACTATAACTGTATTTTTTTATCTACACTAATTTTACCTGGGTGGGTTTTCCTAGATCTTAGGTTATGACTCAGCCTTTCAGTTTTAGACCGCTCTCTATATCAGAGCTAGTCCTTTACATCAGAGCTTCTCTTACCGCTGTTGTCCCTGGTTCCTGGCACCACCGGGATTATGGCAACAGATTGTTGCTTACCACAATGGGCTGTAAGGGCCATCCATTCATACTGCATGAGGCTGGTTCTGAGAGCCTGGTGTTATTTATTCTCCACAGAACTGCAATTTTTGGCTGTTTATAATTAGTTTGTTACTAAGAACTTTGGACCAAGTTGCCAATGATTCACCTCAATAAATTAGTAAATAAAAATGCTCTACAATATCTTTGGCTCAGGACTTTTTCCAGGTGCATCTAGGAATATAGCTGAAATACAACTTAGAAAAGAGGACTAGTCACAGAAGTAATCAGGGTGCTTCTTTGGTTTGGTGCTCAGTGTCTAGCCCTAAGTGGAGGGCCCCATATTGTGAGGAGGTACTTACCTGCTTAGTTTCTGTGCCATAGATTGTTAGGTAGATAACATCAACTCTACATAATGCTAATCCTTCAATTTACAAAAAACTTGAGTTGTTGTTGCTTTGGGTTTTTAAGAGTCCTTATCAAAAGCAGAGAAAGAATGTTTATATGGGAAAACTCAGTACCAATTTTACCATCTCAACATATAACTGAGCAAAACACAATGAAGTTAGAGTTCAGTGTCCTGAAACTGAAAACTATTTTTCTGATGTGCTAGGTATTCTTCCCCAGTTCAAAACAATATATCTTTCTCTTAGTTGTTAGCATAGCAATATAATCACTCAAGTTCCAAGCTGGTAGTTCTTTAAACTTGATAGTCAAACAGATAGGATGTGCTGGATCATTTTAGTGTTTTATCTGACAGGCAGCAGTAAAGTTTTATGAGCTTTTTTGAGTCATTTTTTTACATGAAATAGAATTGATGTTTTCCATCTCTTGTATTTTCCATTTTCTCCCTGGGATGAAAGGTTCCATCTGAGAGTGTGTAATAAATATTCCACTGAAGAGTGGTAAGCAAGAATCTCTGTCTGGTTGTCTGTAGAAACCAATGCCATTGCCTAACTCCATGTGGTCTATATGTATTGAGATCAGCTGCCTTCTGGAAAGGCATCTGAGGGGAGGCAACTGTACTGCTGCCTTGTTGCTTGAACAAGAGTCATAATGTTATTTTCCGTTGTCTTCTTTCAGAACCTAGTTAGGAACAATTGGATACAATTTTGATTTTCTTGTTGAAGATTGGCCATTTACAGATTTTGATAAAAAGATCTTAATTTTCTTACTCACCAGTACTCTCCATAATGCTGGGAGACTTTTCCCAGGTCTGTTGTGAGAGCTCTGCTTGCATGAGCTGGGCTACTGTAGATTAACTGCCAAAGAGTACATTTCCTTTTAAAACCAGCACACTGCTTATTTGGACTGATTCAGGTGAAACTGATGAATTCCACATCTGAGCACCTTAGAGCTGATCAGGGATGAGCCTGTGTTACTATTTGTTGCATTTTGGCTGCTATTTTCAGTTTTCTTTCCCGTGTTTCTGAGGGCAGCACTCTTTGATCACACTCCAGTAAATGAAGATCAGAGCATCAAAGAGAGTTAAATGCATTGGCAGTGAGTGTCACCAAGCTTGTCTTTCAAGTGTGCAATGCTAAGAATATATTCAGAAATGCTCATTAAGTGAATCAGGACAGTTAGGTACCTAAGAAATGGAATCACGAAGGGAAGAATTTTGAACACAAGATGATCTAAATCTAGAAAAAGGAAATATTCAAGAGAGCAGAGAGTTTTCTGCATTTTCTTAAATAAAAATACTTTTATTGACAGTTGTAATGCCATAGCTTAGAACTTATTCCTGCAATCAATAACATAAATAGAAAACACAAGGATGAATATTTCAGGTTTGCATTCAAGCTCCCTTCTGTCTGGGGTGCAGGCTATGTTAAGGTTTATGGTGCAGGTACTCTGATGACACGGATAAGAATGCTTAGACACTTGGTAGGGAAGTTTGTTTTATAGTTGAGTAGTTGTGTTTATACCAAACACACAGTTTCTCACACATGTGACTCAATGGTGTGGTAACTGTTCACCATGCATTAGAACATTTTTAGTATTGAGCCTTTAGATTTTCAGTACTTTGCCCTTACATTGCTACAATTATTTTTTCTTTTACATTTTTATTGTCTGTACTGTGTATTCATTTGTATGTATGTCTGCACACATATTTGAAAAAAATATATTTAAAATCTGGCATTTAAACGTGCGTGTTGTGCCTCAATAACATGTGGGAGATTTTTCACTGACTTTTATAACCCAGTTTTGTATTTATAGATACCATAGGAAATGCTTTTCGTGGTTCAGATAGAACTTGGATGCACAAATCCAGTATCCACACACTTTTCAGGCTGTAGAGCAAATCAGTCTTATGATCTGTTGTAGTATTTACCTTGTTTTCCAGAAGTTAAAAATAGGATGCTTATCCTCTTCATCTCTGCTTGTCAGAAGTTTGGAGACAATATTTAGAATTCCTTTCCTACTTGTTCTGGGTTAACCCAGGTGGGCAGACAAGTTCCATGCAGCCAGTCACTGTCCCCAGACGAGACAGGAAGGAGAATCAGAAGGGTAAAAGTGAAGCATCTCATGAGACAGAGACAGTTTAATCGGTTAAGCAGGAACTGTGAGCACAAACAAAGCCAAGTGAGAGATTCATTCATTACTTCTCATCAGCAGGTAGATGTTTAGCCCTTTGCAAGAAATCCAGGCTTCATTATGTATAACAGTTATCTGGGAAGAGAGTAACATAACTCTGATCATCTTTTCCTCCTTCTCCTTCACCAGCTTTTTTTGGCTAGCCAAAATCTCATATGGTGTGGAATATCCCTTTGGTCAGCTGTCATCTTCCAAATCCTTGTGTACTGCCAGCTGGCTCGCTGCTAACTACTATGAAGAAAATTATTTCCAGAAAACTCTTCCAGACAAAACAAGTATACTGCTGTTATAGGGATCATATTGATACCCCTTCTAATTCCTGGGTCAGTCAGTTGAACACATACCTTTAAACAGAAATCCCAGAAAATGCTCATCTTTTACACTTGACCTATTTTGCTTGAAATAAAAAAAAATGTAGGTGAAATGCAGCTTCATACCACATTTGTGAAATGCTGACAGCACAATGAAATGAAAACATTTTGTAATGGGGGAAAAGTATTTACACAAATATAGGAAGTGTGCATTTTTTTCACATTCCAGCCATCATCATAACTTATTCTTATCACTTGTGTAATCACAGCTTCATTAAAGGCTCAGAGAAAAATTGTGTAGTCTGTTTGGATTCTTGTTTGAAGAGTAGTTATAGAAACAAAAAGTTGTGGTTGTTCATTTCAAGATATACTGTATCTTTTTCTCCTTCCCTTTTTGGCAGATGTTACAATGTGAACTTTATTTGAATGTGAGAAAGATAAGAATGAAACAAGATTTTCAGATACTTTAGTTAACAGCAAGAGCTTTATTCCATGTATCCATTTAATTTACAAAAGCTCTATCTTTATATGTGAAACACTCCCAACTTCCTGATTATTAAAATCGAAAATCATTTTATGGTTTACTCCAGAACACTGTAAGTTGCAATGCTTATGAAAAATACTGTCTGAAAATAGCTCTTTGTATATATTCTAAGTGCCATTATGTTTGTTTTTCTTTAAAAAATAATCATTATGTTTTCCATATGTTTTATGTTTATTACTGTTAAATACGTTGGCTTTGGAAAGCTATAGAGGTGGGATATAGTACATTTGCTGTTTCATACATCAAAAAAATTGCAATTGAAAATTCATGTCAGTTGTGCTGAAGTTAGGTAGACCTTTCTCTTAATTCTCAGAATACATGATCTGTTTTCCACAGTGGCAGAACATTTTCACGTGTGACCTGAAGGAATCCTATGTGAAAGTAAATGAGGTATAATGAACATGGATCTCCAAAATGCCATTTTTACATTTAGTATTCAACATGCAATCAGCACTTCCATATGGTTCAGAGAAATAAAATTGTATTTTACAAGTGTAGTAACATGTCAGTCCAGCAGTAGCTATAATAAATATTTTATTACATATAATCTGCATCTCATTTAGACTTCAGGAAAGACACACAGTGTATGACCACACCATATGTCACAATGCAAAGATGAAAATAATAATGAAGAATAAAAAAATCATCTATCATATCCTGTCTTGATTTTTTTAATCTACCGAGGTATTCTGTAATGATCATTAAACAATTACAAAATAAAAATATTTGATCAAGATCTTCATAATCTGTTCTCATTGCAGATTCTTGGTTCATTAGAGATCCACTCACATGGAAAGCTGAAGGTAAGATCAAACATCCTATAGTCTCAAGCTCTGGTAGGACCTATGTATTGCATTGTTGTTTTTAAAATGGCACGCCATTGTCTAACTGGTGGAAGTATATACACTTGTCTACTGGCTTGTCCATTTTCAATAGTTTATGCTGCTGTATCTAAATTATTGTTGCTGCAATAACAGCGTACACCAAAACTAGTAGCAGGGAGAAATTCACAGAGCACAAACTTTACAAGTTATAAATGCCTTGTTCACGAAGGAATATCTAGGATGAGAAATTCTGTCTTGTTACCAGGCTCATCAAGGATAGAACATAATTGAATAAATTATAAAATTCACAAAATTACTTATTAAATCTGTTGTGAGCATTCTCAAGTTTCCACAAGAAACTACTATTACCTATGTGTGCCATATTGTGATGCTTTTTTATAATACTCCTCCTTAGGTTAATAATTTGAAAATGTAATTTTTAGCCATGATCTCAACTCAGCTGAAAGCAAATAAGGTCCCAGAGCTCTGAAATGGTGTCCAATCAAAAATGTTTGAATTTGCCAGCAATCTGGCTGTGAGCAAACCTTAATCTGTCTGATCAGTATGTACCTAGCAGCTGCGCTGTATTGAGCAAGTACATGGAGTTTGGGTTTTCTTTAGCTTTAGCTTAGTGATTTTTCTCAATGGTAACCAAAGTCAAGTAATTTATAGCTTGTGAACCTCACAAAAAGGGTTCATTTACAACCATATTCTGCATCTTGTGACACCAAATGGAGTGTGTGTTCTTCTATATGACTACAAAAGATTTTAGAACAGCGATCAGAAACATGTTCTGCTCATTAATGTTTTTACAGTAGCTGCCCTAAAAGAGCTACAGTTTCCTAGAGCAAGTCATTCAGAATTCAACTACGCTCTTCAAGTTTAATAGGTTGAGCTCTTTGAGTTCCCCTACCTCCTCCTGATTGATGGTTTGTTTCTTCTTTTAATACAAAATTCAGTAAAATTTCCCACAGTGAAAAGGGTCTTTTAATTATAAAACATCAGCGTGTGGGAATGATTCAATTTACACATCAGAAAAGCTCAGTTACTTGACCATAATTTATTTTTTGTGCTGATCATTGACAGACCACAGATTCTTCTTCCTCCGGCCCCCTCCCCTTCCCACTTTCTCTTATTCTATGTAAAAGAATAAAAATCTGAATACCATGTAAAAGGCTTTATATATTGTATCACTTAGTCATCAGAACTAAAGGCTTCATTATCAGACTTTTTTCTACCAGCTTTTATCCCTTTCCCATTTCCTAGTTATGTTGTCATATTTAATTTAAGTGTGTCTGTAATTGCTGAGTAATGAAGTTTTTTCTGTATCTGACAAAAGGATGGCATAAGTAAGGAGGAGTATGGTATCTTACTCATGAAACTGTGAGATAGGAGATACTGCCAAGAAAAGATATTTGCAGGTCTAATGTTACATCTTGAACTATCTACTGGCCTTTTTTTTAAGTATTAACTAATTAATATTGAAATGAAAGTTTGCAAGGGACGGAGATTTTTCATGTTTCCATGTACTTCCTCTATGCAGTATTAGTCGTCCTTATTTATTGTCAGAATGTAGGACTTGTATTGGTAGGTAAAACAGCTTTTACTAACAAAGCTTTGTAGGTTCTAAGTGTGTTTTTCCTAGAAAAATCAGTAAAATTAATCTTACTTTGTGCTTATTATGGCCATAAGAGAAATAAGCACTAAAAATGTCCAGAATACCATTTTTACAAATATTTTTAAATCTACTTACAGACATGTTCTTAATTTTGTTTTGGTTTGAATCAAATGTGGTTTGTGGCCATATATTATTAGATTAGATTATGCTCATTTCAAAATGAAAAGTATATATAGAGAACAGCAGGTATGCACCATTTATTCTAAGTTGTATATATAATTCTGGTTCAGCTGAATACTTAAGAATATTTGTTGGTTGGCTATTTGTTGCTGTAGACATATGATCACAATATCTACATTACTGAAATACATTGCTTTAGTTGTTTGCTTTTTTAGTATTTAATTTAGTCTGTTTTCCACTTTGGAAGAGATAATAAAATATGTAAAACTTGCGAGTAGAGGTCATATCTTTTAATTCTTCTCAGATATTTGAAGGTGCTTCTCTTTACCCTGGAATATGTACTTAAACTAAAATAAACAACACAAATTCATGTTTTGTAATGTTCCTATGAAAGAGAAACTAAAAGACTATTTTTGTAATATGTGTACCTGCTGCTGTTCGGAATTGCTTTTATGCAGAAGCACAAATATCCCTGGATTGGACCTGAAAGCTAAAACTAGCAGGTTTTTGTAAAATGGACCAATGTAAGATGTTCTCTTCCATTGTCCATTTGGCCATTACAGGTTAAAGGAATCCAATTTGATTTTAAAAATCTAAATCTCCCCTACTGCAGCTTTCTCTAATTCATCAGTAACTTACTGTATCCTTCCTGCTCAGTAAAGGGAATAATCTTGACCACATGAGAACAGCAATACAGGCATGCATCTTAACACTACGTAAACTCACTTTTTATTTCCAGAAGATAATTTTTAAAAATTTTTATGATCCCCCGAGGAAGTACCAGGCCACTGTATCTTCCATCTAAGTGGCATACCCTGCTGAGTGAATCTCACAAATACTTATATGGAAGACAGGTTGTACTTCTCTTACACAAAGCTAGAATCAGATATATACAGTTATGCTGTGATTTAGTTAACTCTTTTGTTTATTTGTTTGTTTGAATACAATTGAACTCCTTTCTTCTACATCAGTACACCTGAAGCCATAAATAGGTAATGGCTTCAAATGATTTCCAAGGTTGATACACTATTGAAACCTCATGTGTCCTGAATGATGTGACCAACCCCTCATTACTCCTGCTGCTGGTGCAGCAGTTGTCCTGTGATGATGCACCTGGTCCTTCTTGGGGTTCTTTTGGTACTCCCCATAATAACTTCCAGCTCTGTTTCATTGGCCAGGTAGGCCCTGTAGCATTATTCCCAGTAAGTCTGTGTTTCTGCAGTTGTCAGCAGTTCCTGATAGTGTAAGTCCTCAGCAGAAACCTCAACTGTAGGAATTTTTAAAAAGTCCTGCAGTTTTTACTATGTTTGAATACCTGTTCTTCCAGACCATTCTTATGAGCATTTACTGCAGTAAATAGTAAACTAAAATTAATAACTCTGTACAAAACATTACTTTCAATGAAAGTCTTTGCTCACAGTTTTTATCATTGCTTTTTGTGTGATCATTTATTTTCAACTTCTCTTTGGCTTAAATACTAGCATTTTGTAGTAGTTGTATTCAGGACAGTCAAATGGTGTATGCTGTGTTAAAGGTTGCATTTTTAGTAGAGGTTTCAATATTTAATAGATGTTGCAATAATAAAGTTTTATGGCAGAAGTTATTATTGCCAAAACCTTTCTTTCTTGATTTTCCTTTCATGACAATGTACATGAGTGTTGAGTGTCTGTTAAGATTGCAATGTTCTCAGCCCAATACAAAGAGTTTATGATTTCCACCATATTGTACAAATTTCTGGACGTCCGTGTAATTTTTCCTTTGGTAGGTAAGGATTACAGTGACTTACTCTCTCCTGTTGTAACTTAACTCTGTGCACTAAATATTATAGCATCCCAGATCCTTGCATTGTTGATAAGAGAACCAGAGGTGAATTCCCAGATGATAGAAGGCCCAGCTCCCTGGTGGTACTCCTTTATTCTTTTGTTTTGTGGTTTGCTTTGGTCCTTTTTTTCTACATTTAACCATCTTTGTGATTACTGTTTAAATGTAGGTATGATTACTTAACATTGCTATCAAGTTTTTGCCAAGCTACCTATATTTATGAGCTGTAGGGAGGCATGCCCGGAGAAATAATTTTTTTCAAGTTGTCCTCAAAAAAAAAACTAAACGGGTATCATACTCAATCTTTTGAACTGTTGTCTTCTCACAGTAATCAGTCAGTCACCATGTCACTGGATGGATGTTGTTATATTTTTACACGTTTATATCATCTTTGCACAAAACTGAGCTGTTTGATATATTAGTTGCAAATGTGAGAAATTATTTTTCAAAGAAAGAAGTCTCAGCTGTGGTTAGGAAATGGTTGAAGAAGAGTTTGAAATCTCTGCCATCAAAGCTGAGGTCCCCCTCTGAAGGCCTGAGATGCAAATCAAGTTCAGCCTGGGAGTCTCACAGGCCTGAATTCCGGGACATAATTGCCTTTCTAAACACATTACTTCTCATTCTTCCCATTCAAAATCAAAGATGGGATTAGTGATGGTGCTAGTTTGTATCTTTATAAAAGTATTTCCTTGAAAGTGGAAAAACTTCTATATCCTCAGATTCTGAGCTGTAGGAGGAAGGATCATGATTTATTCTAGTGCTTTGTGTAAATACTTTAGGAAATGTGGATTGGAGCCAGGATTCTCCTCTCCTGGTCAGATTCCAACCATATCAAGGGAAATTCTTCTAACATTCTTAGTCATGGGGAATTTAGTGTACCTCCAGTGCACAGCCCCTGTTAAAAATCTCTTCTTGAGTTGTATTAATTTATTATTTCAATCTCTCAAGGCAAAGAAGATATTAAAGCTATTATATTTTAGTCTGTTATCATCACAATCAGCATCATATTTTGAATCAGAAGTGGCCAGAGATGTTTGATCAGTAACAAGCTTAATTTTTTCAGGTTATTAAGCAGTTCCTGAGCATGTCTAACTTAACCCATTTAATAGCAGAATAAAGAGATGCTTCCTTTGTAAAACTCAGGTGGAAACCAGCTGCTAAAACACATTTTGCCATAAAATCAAGATCCTGAACCTCTTGGGATTGGAGCAGAAAGTGGATATTAGCCCTTACTCTTGAGACTCAGCACAACCTGCTGGCATAGCCATAAGCTAGAGACAGTAGCTGCAGAGATAGTGCTGTTTCACAAGGGCAGGATGCCCTAATGCATACAGGCCATCAGGTGACTCACTATGAAGTATTCTGGAAACTATATCCACAGGAGATGTGGTGCTTAAGGACATGGTTTAGTGGTAGGTTTGGCAGTGCTGGGTTTAACAGCTGGACTTGAAGATCTTAAAGGTCTTTTTCAGCCTAAATTATACTGTGATTCTCTTTTTTTTTTTCCCTCCTAAAACGTGAAAACTTGCTTTTCTCCTGAGGAATCATTTCTGTCTTTATTGGTAGGATTCTCCTTTGGTGCATTAGCAGAGATTACAGGTGAAACCATGGATTCCCTTCCAGAGCAGTGGGGAAAAACACTAGGGAAGTGCTGCACCAGCACAATCCAGGATTTTCAGTACTATCTTTTAGGACCTATTACCGTTTGGCAAAACTTGATTTTTATTCTATGTCTTGTTGGCATTAATAGGGATGTTATTCAGTCCAGGATCAGAGAGTAAATATTCCGGGTGCTAAAATCTAGAAAAAGAAAATAATGTCACTGCCATTGTATAAAAAATTTATACTAACTGGATAGTAGAATAGTAATGTTTTACTTTCTACGTATAAAATTCTGCATTTGTTTCAGGAAAAATATTTTCAGTCAAATAGATCTTGGGGTTTGTCATATGTTGTGAATGCAGTTGAACTAGTTAGGGCATGGACGTTTTGAAGAGTGTACTAGATAAAAAAGAACAATTCTTTTCAAGCCAATGAGCTATTGTTTCAAAAAAGCATTTTATTTTCCTTCAAGAGACTAAAATCTTTCTTGTGGTTTGTTATGGTTCTTTGAACAACCTTTTAAGGCATATTTGTGATGGATTCTGTACTGTGATTTTTTTTGTATTTGGTCTATTGAAAGAGACTTGAATAGCCTGAGGAAGCTAAGTCAGGAAGCATAGAAATCAAGAAAACTTGAAGTTGGTACTTCAAGCTGAACCAGAAGCTGGTAGAATTCAATTTTTGTTGAAAGAACGAAGTGAGTATTTTTCTTTAAAGAACAAAAGGCTTCCCCCCCAGAATTCTGCTTCTTTCTTAATAAATTCTGGTTTCTGTATATTTTGTGTAAAATACGAAACAACACTTGAATTTTTGATTTTTCAATGTAGTTTTATAATCTCTTTATAGGAAGGGGTAGATTGAAAGGGAAATTTGACCTCCAGAGAAACTCTGAAGAAGTTTGAGCCATATTCTTCATTTAACAGTGATGAGGAAGGACATTTTCATGCATGCTATACTTCTGAGTTGATGGCAAACTGGTCTCAGGTTCAGATATCAGTTCAGATATTGAGAAGAGCCTTTGTGCTAGCTCAGCATGCTTGAGGCTACTGCACAAATTATGTTGTTCACAAAATTCATTTTAACATTACAGTAAGACAAGCAGAAAGGTGAACAGAAGCTTTATGGGTGTCAGCAGGGTGGTGATTGATCTGATTTTCCCTTTAATAGAGAAAAACAAATAAGGAGAGATCATTTCAATGACACAAGTCCATGAACCAGGTGAAACTCGCTAGAAATTAGGGAAATGGTTGGTTGTATTGACACTCCGTAAGAATTTTTCAGCAGTATACAAATTAAGTATCAAAATCCAGATGTACAAAATCCCATATTAAAATTGTAATGCACTCGATAATAGTTGTCAGACACTACAAAACAGTGTACAATATATGCTTATTTATTAATTTGTTATGTACCAGTCACATTGGTAATGCTTTTTTGCATAACATTAGGGATCTTCAACAGGGTCCTACTGAGTTTTGGGGAAGTCCCCAAAAATTGCAGCTCCAGCACATGTGAAGCTCAATGTGACTGCACAGTTCAATTACAATTTGGGTTTTTTAAGTGGAACTTCTATACATAGTGTTTCACACCCCAATAGTCAGCAACAATGTTAACTATGCTGTTTTTAAAAGAAAAAAAAATAAAGTGAAGGATTGTATTCCCCTGATCTGCTCACTGTGCAGTTGATGAAAGTAGTTATGAATTTAGTGACTGAGGCTGAACCTGCTGTTAGAGGCAATACAAGCTACCTTCCACAAATATCTAAAAATAGGGTAACCATGCCTGAGTATGGAAGCTCCAGGTGTGATTTTGGAGACTTCACAAGTATTTCTGTTACTGAATACATATCTGTCATGTGGAAAAAGTGGTCTAATCTCAGCTGTAAATGCTGAGAATTACATGTCACTTCCCTTCAAGCAATAAATGTTCTTTTGTCTATTTAGATTTTGTTATATGTTTTTCACAATAATTCCTAACAGTGCGCTATGTCATTAAAATACCAAAATCCAGTAAGTCAGCTGGCAATAAATGGAAAAATAGAGATCCATAGCAAAGATTAGTGGTATCTAAAAGTGGTTTATGGGTCCTAGTGGGATTCCTCCTTTTTTAACAACAAAGTGCAGAGTGAAAGAATATGCACAGCTTACTTTGTCTTCCTATTTCTTTTGATCTGAAAGAACAATCAGATAAGGCTGATTTCTGAAGACAGTTCAGAATGAACAGATCTCAGTTGCCCCCAGTGATAACCATCATTGTCAACAGGAGGCATTCCAGGTACTGACACTAGAGCCTTAAATGTTCAGATACTGAACATTTTATCTTTTATTTTAAAAACTACTGCTGGGAACTCTCTTTATAGAATGCAATGGATGATGAGTATTTAGAAGAAGAATGAACCCTGAAGGAGAATAAAGCTCAAGCCTCAGAGACCATCACTGAACACCAGAAGGACAGAATAATTTAAGGTTACGGTGGGGAATTTCATGCACACAGAAAACCTAAAGCTGTGAAAAATGGAATGATAGAACTCAGGAGTTACAGTCTACAAAATGAAAATTAAAATCATTTAAAGGCCCTGGCCCTAATGGGCTTTTGTCCAGGTTAGTGAACATTCTGTCAGTGTTCAGCAACACTAACTGCTTTTTCAGAGGGAAGACTCAGAACTGCAATATTTTGCAAATATGATAATCAAAGTTGAGGAGTCTGGATCACACTGGTATGCAGAAATGCTAATAGGTGACTTCTGTAAGCCATATCACTTAAAAGTGCTATCAGTCTCTCTACGCACCATCTTCAGCTGTCAATCTTTGAAGAAAGTATTGATTTTTGGCAGGGTGTGACAACTTGGTTTTACATGACTCAGGTACATTGTACAAAGCTCACTGAGCAAGGCAAAATGCCAGGCAGTTGCTATGAGAACCAACTGTTTACAAATATAAGATTTATAATATTTTTTCTAGTTTACGGGTACTAACACCTCACCTGTTGTACAATGCTGCTGATTTTTTAAATTAGTAGTTAACTTTGTGATCATCTAAGTTAGTATTGATAGTTTAACGAACTTCAAAAATATGAAAAAAATACTATTATCATTAATCAAGGATAACGAGCTTTGAATGAGCAGATGCTAATGAATTAATGGTCAGAGGTTTTTTTATGTGCTTGTAATTGCTACTGCAAAATACTTGTTATTCCTCATCTATTCCTCCTTTAAATAATTTGCTCTGCCTACTAAACCTGGATATTCAATCTAAACACATTGGCTCCTATCCCCCCGCTGGTGCCATTGTTGCTTTCATGGGGTTTGGATGAAGGCCTTAGTCTGTTTTTACTCTCATAACTGGAGCAGAGTTTAATTTCAGAGAGTTTCCAAATAGGAGCTCCGTAAACATATTTTTCCCCCAGCAGAGAAGAGAAATATGGAATTGCTGTAGGTTGAGTCAAACCATACTGTTATTTGTGAGTGTGTGGGCAACATTTCTTTTGTTTAAATCTAAGAATATCTTAAAATTATATAACTTTTACTAGTGTCTGACCAGACTTCAGTAGAACGTAGTGAATCTTGTAGTCTAGTAGAATTTATCAGTGTTGATAGATCAAATTCAGGTGCTGATGAGTTAATGAACAGGTTTGTTATTATGGATGTCTGTGAGTAATAAAGAAGATAAATCAAAACATATGTTTGAAAGTCACAGTCATTGACAAGTAGAACTAAAGGTCTCTCCTCTTCTTCCTCCCTCCAATACCTGGATTTGTTCCTTCAACCTTGCATCAGTTTCTACTTGTGTGAGAAGTGTGCAGCTTTTAGGACACATTGAGTGTGTCTCCTTGGGTTGGCTCTACCTACAGGCACTCTTGAGGCCACACTGCCTGGTTTCCTAAGCACCCATGAATGCCTGTTTCTTCTCCAAATTTCCTTTTTTGGTAAGTTACTGCCAGTTCTGACCTGCAAGGAAAATGCAGTTCCGTAACTTTCAGATATATCCCTCAAAGTTGATGGGAGTCTTTCTTCAAGCTGATCAGAGCAAGTCCAGTTAGGAAGCACCAGATTACTTTTGGGAGTTCCATGTGTGTCTCTCTGGCATTCACTTTTTCTATCACGCAGCAGTGATATCTGTCAGGTAATGTTCCGGGAACACAGGTGTAAGCAAAGAGTTGTACGCAACAGGAATGTAATTACTTGGCACACTACACAAAAAAGGTTGCAATGATGGCAGGTGGGGAGTATGATTTCTCATTTATGTATCTTGAAACAATTTTTTCAAATGCAAATGTAATGTACCAGGTGCAAAAGTAAAACAAATAATTGCTTTGGCTCATTGTGTTTTGCAGAACAGTTTCTAAATAGATATATGCGAAGGCAATTGAAAATACTGTATAGAAAACATTTTGGGAATGCCTGTGCACTTTAAGACGTGTTCTAGGTTACATAGAATTCAATTTGTGATGGTGAAATACATTTTAAAGAGAAGCACCTAACCTGTAAACCTGAAGAGACTGTTCTCTTTAAATAAGCATAATCAAAGCCAGCTGGGACTTTTTGAATTTTGACAAGATTTGTGTTTATTGAGCAGATAAACCATTATGCTGGTGTTCTCTACTGCTAGCAAATATGCACCATTAGGTAACTGGAAATTGAAACTGCACTGTGGGCTTATTTAAAACCAGAGAGCGTCTTGCACTTAGAATACATAGAGCAAAAACCTGCTGCAGAAACTCCTCCATATTTCCCCCAACCCAAAATGCCAAAACTCTCATAATGTAGTGAGTTTTTATCAACGGCACTGATCTGAAATCCCACCTTGCTGATCTTTTTTCATAACTGCAAAGCCTGTATATTGCTTTAATTTTTATGTTAAGTTATACAGTGTTGACATATTCTGTAGCCCTCCCATGACAGGGCAATATGAAAACCTCTCTTTCCATGCCTACCAAAGAAATCATTGGGGTTAAATGACAGGGCTCTACCAGTGATTTGCCTGTCACAGGGAACTGTAAATTGCAGCCTGTCTCCAGGATAGTGTTTAGACACATTCTGAGATTAATGGTTTTGCATAGATGCTTTGGACTTCAAAAGATTTTGAGATAAGTTCCATCAAGAAGATTCTCCCAGTTAGACCTCAACTGAAAGTGGTTTGCATTTCAGCTCTGTTTATACAGACAGAATCTGATGTAAAACCAAAATGATGTCTCATATGTTCCAGACTACATACAATTTTTCACCTCCAGTTTAACTCTTTGTGACAGCTTTCTTTTTTATGGTAGTTCTTAACACTTTCAGATAACAGCACTGAAGCATCTTATTTACGTGACTGAGCAAGTCATATCTTTTCTCTTGAAGGAGCACAGCTAGGAAGGAAGGTCTGTATCCTAGATTTAGGGAAGAGGAAACTAAAAGTGTATTAATCTCCTGGGAAATGCATTTAAGAATGTGATAATTCATTCACTTTTCAGAATCTGAATTAGTAATTGATATGTGTTCTGCAGCAAATGAGATATTATAATTCAGGAACTCTAACTTTAGACCAAGGTAATAATAAGGTTTCTTTTTTGTTTAATGGGGAAATGAGAAAATGTTTGTCAGAAGAATGTAATGAAAGCAGGTATTTCTTTTTTCATGTATTCTATAGTCTCCTGATTAAAAAAAAAAAAAAAAAAACCCACCCTTTATTATTTTAATTGGTTTTCAGCTCTTCTAATAGGCACTCAATGTTGTTTGTTTTCAATAGTATAGTATAGACAGATGTCACAGCAGAATGAGCATTATGGACTAAATATTCATGTCTTAAGTAACCTGAAGTTCCTCTATGCTACCTCTCCCCCCTGAACTAAGAAAGACAATCCCTTATTACCTAAGCAGGCTTTTTTAAAAGATATATTGCATTATTGACCAGATATACAGCAGCAAACTCTGACAGTGTGCAAGTGTAACCCCTTGTGTTACATGGAGTAGGAGTTTTCCTGTTGGATGGCACCCAGTGTCTGCCCTGGTCACCTTAGGCTCAGTGCAGTTACATAACATCAGGTTTCTTAGGCATATCATGTGATTAGAGGAGAATTAGGTCTTTTCAGGAAAAAAAATTTAAAAAGCTCTTCTTTACAAAATGGCATGCAGATTTGTTCCAATATTTATAGAAATGTTGTCATGATTTTTTCATTTAAGTGTTTGAGTTTTTACATATATCTATGATTTTTGTTTAAAATGTTTGTGTGAAACATTGATTAAGATATGCAGAAGACTGAGTTGAAAACAGATGGATCTGAATAGCCGGTTGGAAGTTTATTAATTTAATATACCAAATATTAGATGGGGTCTGTGCAGGAAGTTGCAGGACTCCTTCCATAACATCTTACAGCAGATGTATACTGTCTTCAGCCAGTCTGCCAATTATTTGGGTGCTCTTTCTCCCTTGTGTCAGGTAAATAACCTAGAAGCTGGTCACTACAGGTAACCAGGACCTCACATTACTGAAGTACCAGTATCCACTAGGAGAATGCATGAAAATTCCCATGTATAGGAGCAAAACCACTGGATTTTTTTTCCAGTGGGCACAGGCCCCAGCCTCCTAGTAACTGATTAGCACCATACTCTTTAAAAGCCATTAAAAAATAAAAATTTCTTCCATCCCTATGTAAGACAACTAGATCCAAACCACACCAAACCAAAATCAGTTTGGGTGTGCCAACTGAATAGAGCTACAAGGCTCAGGGGCAGAGCTCCTGTAGCAACATTATAGTTCAGAGTTCATGTGACAAGTAGAAGTGAGGGGCTTCTGAACCCCTAGGGTGAAGGTGAATTCCTTTAGATTATGAATGCAGGAAATTAATGTATAAGCCTCTATTTCCCTTTGTCAGAGAGGAGAAGCCATCTTTCAGGAGAAGTCAGTTTTGTGTTAGTCAGTAACATGCATGATTTTCTCCTTTAGAGATTGAGTTGCTCAGATAATGAGGTAACCTGCAATTGCCTTCACTTGCTGAAAACTGGACAGGCAAGTAAGTATTTCAGTTTAAAAAAAAAAAAAACTCAGAACTCCAACATGGCATATTAGCGTCAAAATAATTCAACTGTAATAGCTTGTTTGTTTTAATGCAGCTATGGAATGTCATTACACCTTTATTTTTTTTAACAACCAGATCTGAAATTCACAAAAATTATAAAGCACTAATAAGTGTATGTAACAAATCCTATTCTGAATGTGATTAGTGCATGCCCCTTGCTAATGTCAGCAGCTATTTTTAGTGGAGAGCATTTGTAAGACCTGGCAGAGAACTCTTGAAATGTCAGGAGGGTAAGAGGAAGCATAGCAGAAGCCAAATACATAGATAAATATGTTAGAGGATTTTAATACTAAGTCCATCATTTTTTAAAAGAGAAAATGCAGCTGTCTTGAAACTGACATGGTAGATCATAGTTCCCTTCTCAAGTCATAGATATTATTCAGACATGAAGTAATTACTTGAATTTTAGAAAGAAGCTTGATTTCCTTATAAAAGCTTGTTCTCCCTTTCCCATCTTGTTTACAGACAGGTGATTGTTAAGCAGCATGTTTCACTCTACTACTAAGTGTGTGTTACACTTGCATAATTTCTTCCTGACAGAAAGATCATCAAGATTTGCCTCAAAATACTTAAGGTTTATATTCTGTCTTACACACCAAAAAATGTACCTATCCAAACCTCCTGGAAGCTGTAAAAGGAAGGGCAGTTCTTTTATAGCGTTGTTGCAGAACTCAGGAACATTTTATCATTTTATTCGATACAGTAATACCTGCTCTTTGCAAGGTATACTTTATTAACAATATTTTCATAGTGAAATATATGGGTCAGATTTGTATGCAGCAGTATTTCAAGCACATCTTTCATCTCATGAGGATTCTCATTTCTGATAACTAATTGTATATTTCTATTTGCATAAAGCCATGAAAGCTGCTGAGTCGTTATTGGTACAAAACTTGATACCTCTTAAGATTAAATAATTTAGCTTTTCAGTAGTGCAGGGTTAGCACTTTCCTCTTTGATAAACATTGCACTCACAGATTTCGTGTCATCCAAGCTCATTTTCACTTACACATTATGCAGAGTTTTTTGTTTGCTGGATAGGTGTTTTCTAAAAGTCTCCTGTGTAGTTCCCATTGTAAAGTGAGTCCTGTGTCCTCTACACTTAATCAGTTCTGGTGTCTTCACATCAGAACTCTGTCCTCAGAAATTGCTATGAATCCCTACAATTATTAAGATCTCTTTAGACAGACTCCAGGCATCCGGATCACCAGGAACAGAAAGCCTCCAAATACCTTTGTAGCATACTTTTCTCATTGGCTATTGAAAAACTGCAGGAACTATACCATTTTACAGATGTTACATGCTTCATTGGTTTGCAGGAAAGTAATTTTCATCCTTTGAAAGTAGATCAGGTTATGGAAAATTACACTCAGATCTGAAGATACAATGTATGGCCCCCAGGGGCAGAAGCCCAGCGGGGAGGCCGGTTGTCCAGGATAGCTCAACGAGGGTCCAGGATCGCCCAGCGGGGGTTCAGGCAGCCCAGGCAGCTATAGTGATTTGCAGCTCAGCTCTTTAGTGATTTCAGCTCTTTTAGCATGCCTGGGGCCGTCACCCTGGGTATAGCCGCAGCAGACGCAGAGAGAGAGGAGCAGCGCTGTATGGGTTCCGCAGGGTTCTTTATTGGGGTCCCCGCGAAGGTTCCAGGGACAGCTCTCCTCTGCCGAACCGGGCAGGGCTAGGGGTTTTTATACCTTACAGGGGGATTGAAAACTGTCCAATAGTAAGGGTCAGGGGAAAAAGTGGCCTATGAGTCTACAGAGAGATAACAGGGTCCGAAGGCGGAAGAGAGGGTCTTCTAAATCCTTAGTCATGCTGACTTTGGTATTTCCTAGCTCAGGCTTCTGTTCCCCAAGGCCTTGCAGGCCTTGTGCCTGCTACAACTCCACTTTCTGTATTTAGAAAAAAGGCGTTCCCTATGGTTCTTTTAAAACAGTGGACAAGGCATGAGAACATAAGTAACACGATGACAATTACAAGAAAAATCCACAACATTCCCTTAACCAAAGATGCAACCCA
Source organism: Passer domesticus (assembly GCF_036417665.1). Classification (NCBI taxonomy): domain Eukaryota; kingdom Metazoa; phylum Chordata; class Aves; order Passeriformes; family Passeridae; genus Passer; species Passer domesticus. The sequence continues at coordinate 51,258,003 of NC_087477.1, forward strand.
TCCCGTTAATCCCCATTGACCGAAGAGGTCATTGACCCAGTCTGGGGTCTGTTCTACTTTTAAGTCCTTCACAAGTCCCTTCAGTTTCTGGATGTTGGCGTGGATGGATTCCGAGCGTGAAGAGAGATTGAAGCAGCACATCCCTTCGAAGTCCTCGCAGCCATGTCCGTGGGCAAGCAGCAGGAAGTCAATCGCTGCTCGATTTTGGAGGGAGGCATGTCTTGTGGTTTCTTCTTCCTTTAAGAGATCACTCAGGGCAGCAGAAGTAGCGTTAGCTTGTTTACTGAGCCAGCACCCAAGGTGATTTATGTCACCCAGGGCCTTAGCTGCAGCTACCCATGGTAGGAATATAGAGACCGCTATCTTTTTAGGTTTGTTCCAATCGTATAATTTGGGATCGCAATTTTCATCAAATGCTGTGTAGGACCTTTTGTGGCGTTTTAACTCGCTCTCTTTTTTCCAATTGTGCAACAAGGTGATATTTGGAGTAAGGGTGGAAAGTTTTCCTAGGGTACAGGGACCTCCCTGGAGTCGTGAGGGGATCCCAGCCCATACTCTGTCACCACAGATGAGAAACGTTCCCTTGGGTAGGACTTTGGGATGGAGAGAGGACACAGAGATCACACGAGCAGTGTAATTACACCAATCGTGAGGGTTGTAGGCTTTGTTAATTGGTGATATGTCTTTTCGGTATGTGTTTTTGTTCAGATCAATTTCAGGCAAATTATTCTTTGGACGTCTAAAGTAAAATTTGACACAGAAGGTGGCCTTAGAGGACCCCAATAGATCCAATTCTTGAGGTTCCTCAAGAGCATTGGGCAGTATTTTTGTCCACTGGTCCCAAGTTTCTACCTGGTGGGGTCGCTTACCTGTGGTGCGGAGAAGCTCTGAATTATAGGCGGGCCAATCATCGGCTACAAAAGGAATTCCTACTAGACATGTGGAAAGTGGGTTATCAACGCTCCCCATGGATAAGCACATGTTATCCTGTTTTAATGTTCTTGCTAAGGTTACCCAGACATTATGGCTCGGCTGTGGGCCGATCCAACCGACGGCACATGGCACGGTGAGGAACATCCAGGCAGCAGTGAGGACAGCGCCAACGGAGATATTTTTCATCTTTGGGCAGGAATGGGGCTTCTGATAGGGAATATAAGCAAAACTTGTTATTTTTATGGTAGGAGGGGAGGGTTAGGGTTCCTTTCTTGTTCCTTTCCTCTGTTCCTTCCACCTCCCCCCATTATTTTTAGTTTTTTACTGTTTTTTTTTTTTTGTTTTTTCTATGGTACTAAGGGTGGGGGAGTGGGTAAAAGGTTAGAGGCTTTTGGTAAGGGTAGATAAAAGGGACAATAGGGTTTTTTAGGGTAAAAAAAGGGTAATAACATCTAATTCAGAGAACAGTTTGTATTCAGGCTGTGCCTGGCCTAGGGCTTGATGCCTCAGAATGTTGTTCAGCTTTCTGATTTGTCTGCTGCTGTGTGATGGGACAGTCCTCTCCTCCACTTGTGGACGTTTGGCGACGTCTTCGTCTCCAGGCCGAGCTGGTCTGGTTTTGAGGAGGTCTTGTGTTTGACTCAGGAGGATTCTTGTCACTGCTTGTGGAAGTGGTATTTGCAGTGCCTAGGTATGGTTTTATGTTTTTCCCTGGGTACCATCTTGGACCAGATGGTAGCAGAACACACGCGTATCCTCTTCCCCACGTGATGAGTTCGAAAGGTCCAGAGACTTTATGTGTTTCTGGGTCCTTCACCAGCACAGGTGGTTTCTCTGTGAGCTTTGCTTGGGTGGTATTTGCAAAGTGGCGAAGTATGGGTGGATCAGGCTCTGAGGTTGTACAGTTCAGGAAGTTGATGACATAGAGAGCCTTGCAAAGTCTTTCAACTGGAGAAGTGATTTTTGTTCCTCTCTGTTGCTGATTGAGGACTCTTTTGAGAGTTTGATGTGTCCTTTCCACGATGGATTGTCCTGTGGGGTTTGCAGGTATACCTGTCTTGTGTTGTATTCCCCACTCACTGAAGAACTCTTTTAACTTACGAGAGGTATAGGCAGGTCCATTGTCTGTTTTGATCTCCTTTGGTACTCCCAGGGTTGCAAATGCGAGGAGAAAATGTTTTATGGTGTGCTGCGCAGTTTCTCCTGTATGTGTTGATGCAAATACTGCTCCTGAGAATGTATCAACCGATACATGCACGTACTTTGACCTTCCAAAAGGTGCAAAGTGGGTTACATCTGTCTGCCACAGCTGGCAGCTGTTTAAACCTCGGGGATTGACTCCTGTCCCCATAGATGGTATTTGGTAGTTTTGACAGTTTGGGCATGTGGCAACAATAGCTTTTGCCTGATCTTTTGAAAGCTTGAACATTCTGATAAGGGCAGGCACATTTTGATGAAAAAATGAGTGTGACAACTTTGCCTGGGCAAAGATGTTAGGGACATTAGCAGTCTCTATTGCCATGGCTAAGGTGTCTGCTTTCCTGTTCCCTTCTGCAATGAAACCTGGGAGGTCAGTGTGTGACCTCACATGCATTATATAGTAAGGTTGTTTTCTGTGGGAAATTAAGCGTGTTAATGTGGAAATCAATTGGTATAACTTTGGATTGGAAACCTCTTTGAGAAGAGCATGTTCTGCTCTCATAGCTATGCCAGCAACATAAGCTGAATCTGTGACCAGATTAAAAGGTTCGTCTTTGAATTTCTCAAAGGCTCTGACAACAGCTGCTAACTCCGCAATCTGTGGAGATCCCTCCACTATTTTTATGTCAGATTCCCAATTTTGGGTTTTAGGGTCCCTCCATGTCATTACCGACTTGTGGGATGACCCTGAGCCATCTGTAAAGACGGTTAGAGCTTTGAGAGGTGTCCTACTTTGGACTAATTTTGGAGTCAGATGAAATGTTACATCACGATTAAAAAGCTTATGTTTTGGGATATGCACTGAAATTTGGCCTGTATAGCTATCTAAGGCATACTGGAGACTCTCATTGGTCTGGAGCAAATGTTCCAGATCCCCAGTGGTCATTGGCAAATATATGCATGTGAACTCACACCCTGCAAGGGAACGGAGGCGAGTTCTAGCCTTTTTTATTAAATGTGCCATAATTTCTTGGAAGGTGGTAATGGTTTTTGTGGGTTGGTTATTTGTAAAGATCCACTCCAGGATTAGTAAAGGGTCTCGAAGTTGAGTGTCCCATTGAAAAATCAGTCCATAGAACCTAGGTGCTTTTCCCAGAATGACGAACTGGAAAGGCAGGCTGGGCTCAAAGCGATGGGCTTTGCGTGAAGACAGGGCTTCTTGGACCTTGGTGATGGCATCTCGGGCCTCTGGTGTTAGAGTGCATGGAGAGTCCAGATTCTCCTTGCCCCGAAGAAGGCTGAACAGTGGAGCGAGGTCCTCTGTTGTAATTCCTAGCAGTGGACGTACCCAGTTGATGGATCCGCACAGACTGTGTAAGTCTCTCAGGGTTTTTGGGTCGTCTCGGATGGCGAGCGGCTGGGGTACGATGGTCCGTTCCCGGATCTGGAGTCCAAGGTAAGTCCATGGGTTGGTGTACTGTATTTTGTCCTCACGGATCTCAAATCCTGCCTTTTCTATGGTTTCAATAGTCCTTTTAACTGCTTTGTCCAAGTACGTTTTTTCTGGTGCACAGACCAGGATATCGTCCATATAGTGATGGATGATCGCATTCGGGAATAGGTTCCGAACAGGAGACAGGATGTGAGCAACATACCATTGGCATAGACTGGGATTGCATCTAAGTCCTTGAGGAAGAAAACACCAATGATATCTCTTGAGTGGAGCCTCTCTGTTAAGAGAGGGAACGGAGAAGGCAAACCGTGGAGCGTCCTGGGGATGCAGCGGGATGCTGAAGAAACAGTCTTTAATATCAATGATAGCAAGTGTCCAGTCTCTAGGCAGCATCGATGGTGAGGGCAGGCCAGGCTGGAGGGGACCCATGTCCTCGATGACCTCGTTGATTTTGCGAAGATCGTGGAGGAGCCTCCACCTGTCCGTTCCAGGCTTTTGTAGTACGAAGACTGGAGAATTCCAAGGGCTGGTGGTCTCTACGATGTGGCCTTTGGCGAGCTGTTCATCCACAAGGGCATGTAGTGCGCGCAGTTTGACTTTAGAGAGGGGCCACTGCTCGATCCAGATCGGGTTATGGCATTTCCAGGTGAGACGAGGAGTGTCTGGCAGTGCGCGCTCCTCAGTGGCCCCAATTAGAAATCCGGACTGGGAATACGTAGGGAGGCTCCCCACTGACATAAAATGTCCCGTCCATACAAGGTGATGGGGGCCCTTACCACAAATGGGCGGATGGTAGCCAACTTGCCTTCAGGCCCTTCGACGAGGATGTTGTTCTTGCTCCGCATGGAAACTGTAGCTCCACCGATCCCTGTGATCATGCCTGCCACAGGTTGTAGCTCCCAGTGTGCTGGCCATTCAGAGCGGGCGATGATGGTCACGTCTGCACCGGTGTCCAGCATCCCTGGTAGGTGGAACTTCTCTCCTCTGCAGGTAAGACCGCACTCGATGACAGGCTTACTCGGTCCCACAACTTGTATCCACATTGCTGTGGGGTTGAGAGGAAGCTGTTCCCTGTGATTCTTAGGGAGTAGAAAGGCCTGTGCAAATGGGGTACCCTTTGGAAGAAAATATGGTAAGTCTGTGCAGTACACCTGGACAAAGATTTCTTGTCCCGGGTGCACTGTTTGTACTTCTGGAACAACAAATATTTCCTTTGGGGTATGGAGAGAATCACCTATAATTAGGATGTTAGAAGGACCTCCTTTTGGCCCACGTTTGCCTGTGGGAACACGATAAACATTGTTATTTTTAAAGTCAATGGACAGTGCAGTTACCAGCTGACGGCGCGTTCCCTTTGGTATTGCTCCGTGTGTTGGATCCTCCTCATGTGGTCTGGAATCTCCTGGGATGGTGCGTGACTGGGTCTGGATGGCCTTTGATTTGGTGTCCTTGCGTGGGGCCCCACCACGCTCCGATGGAAGTTTCCCGGACGCGGCTGATAGTACTGCTGATTCTGGGGCCTTTGGTGGAAATTGCGAGGGTACCTGGGAGGTGACCTCTCTGGACAGTCCTTTATAAAATGTCCAAAATCTCCGCAGTGGTAGCAGCGGACCTGATCCTTAGAAGCTATTACTGCATATGCACTAGAAACTCCTTCTGCAACACCCTTAGTCACTGCTTGGGCCACTGTGTCTTCAGTGGACAGGTGACGTGTGCAGCTTTCCAGCATTTGCTCTATGGTAGGTTCTTTGTCTATGGGTAAGGCTCTCAGAATTATTTTACATTTTTCATTCGCATTACTCATGGCAAGTTTACACAACAGTTCTTTTCTTGCCTCTGTGCTCTCTATCTGTTTTTCCAGAGCATCCTTAATTCTATCCACAAATTTGATAAAGCTTTCATCTATTCCTTGTTTGATAGTAGAAAAATATTGGGTGGGGGTAGAATCATCTGGGGTGAGAAATAAAGAGGTTTTTGCTGCTATAGCCACGTCTTGTAATGTTGCCTTAGGTAAAGTATCAGCTTGGTCAGAGGGTTTCTGCAAATCCCCTTCACCAGCCAGCTGTTCGAGTGTAAAATTTGACTTATCAGCATCTGCAGCATAGTTATCTGATAATGTTTTTAATTGCTTTTTCCAATGCCTTTCCCAAAGCATGTACTCGGCGGGAGAAAGGAGGCACTGGGCAATATTTTTAATATCGTGGGGTACCAGAACATGTGCTGAGAATGTAGCTTCTAGGAAATTTCTAAAAATATGTGAACTTCTACCATGTTCTGTGGCTGTATTTCTTAATTGCACAAGTTCTTTATTTGTAATAGGTTCCCATGTCTTTCTATTAGTGGCACCTCCTTTTTTTCCCTTCTTATATTCTACTGGAAAGGCAGTAATTCTCTGAGCTAATTGCCAGTCCCCTGCCTGTGTGGCTTCCATTTTTATTTTTGCCCAAGGATCAACATATTCTATTTCCAAATCAGAATCGCTGTCACTGCTGTCATCAGATGACGAGAAGTGAGAGCTATCAGGCCTTGCCTTATGTTTCTTATGGCTGGCTGGAGCTGCATTTGGCAGAGGTGCCTGTGGCTGGGCAGGGTATAAGGCAGCACATGGCAGGACGTGGCTACACGTGGCACATGGCGGGGTGGCCGTGCAATGCGTGATACAGCAGGCACAGGACTGGGGGGCGTGGGGAGGGGGGGCAGAACTGAGGGAAGTCTGGGGGGTCCCGACCGGGGGCTGCGGAGCGTGGGTATGGGGTTGCGCAGCGAGGGTATGGGGGCAGGGGGTATGCGGGATGGAGGAGGCGGCGGGACTGGAAGAGGGTGCGGCGGATACAGGGTGGCTTGGGTCAGGGGCGGATACGTGAGCGGGCACGATTCCGGCGGCAGGCAAAAGCGCGATGGTGGGGGGGGGCGCGGGTACGCAGGCGGGCTGATCCCGTGCCGCAGCAGGGACGGTGCCGGGGGCAGGGAAAGACGCGATGGTAGCGGGGGGGGCGAGGGCGGCGGAGGGAGTGGGCGCGGCAGGGACAGGAGGGACGGCAAGGGGGGTGGGGGTGGCCTCAGTAGGGTCGGGGGGAGCAGGGGGAGGGGTGGGGTTTGGGTCGGTCCTGGCGGGAACTGGCGCAGATGCTCTCGGAGATAACGCAGAGCAAGGAGGCGCGCAGGGTGTGGCTCCCGAGGGGCAGGCAGGGGGGAAGAGGGGGTGGGCAGGGGCCGTGGGCGCCCTGGGGTCGGGTGGTTGCGGCGCAGATGGCGGGACCCTAGGACCCAGCGGAGTGCTGGATTCCAGGGTGGAGGGGGTGTTATCTCCTCCATTAGCATTTGAAATAGGCGCTTCTGTTAAGTGAGATAAGAACTTTTCGTTTCGTTCGACAGAAGTTAGCCCTGTAGTTAAAGTCTTTTTGTTAGTTTTTTCTACAGCTTTAGTTATAGCGTGGAACATAGGTAAAAACCGTGTTACAGAAAAGTCTTGGTTAGTTTGAAACTTATATATCGTGGTCCCAATTGTATCCCAAAAGGAGTCTAAGGTAATAGTCTGTGTATTAGTATCTGGGAAGTGGCAGAGAATCCATTTTATAAAACGTTTCAGGTTAGCTTTTGAAAGGTTACCTTTAGAAAAAGAAAAGTTGTTAGAAGATAGGATTTCTAGGATTAGGGAATATAAATCTCTCTCGTTCTGGGATCGTTTCAACGTACTAAGCTTTGATCCCATGTTTCAGTTCCCACCAGCAGAAAAAAGAGAAAAAAAAGAAAAAACCCAAAAAAAAAGGACCCAAGGAAAAAATATTTTTTGCGCGCAAGAGAGGCTGTGTTAAACTTACACTTTTCAGCCTGTTGTGGGTCAAAGTTCTGCTGGGGGTCGTCTGCTCATCAGCCTCCGCGAACACTCGCGTGCCCAGGTGTCGTTGTTGCGGGTCGGCTGACGTCCTGTCCAGAAGAGTCCTTCTAAAACGAAGAGCTTCTCCTTCCAGGATCTCTGGCGAGCGGAGGCAGTGACAATTTCACGAAGAAATGCTGCTCCTCTGAAATGCCAGGTCCGGCATTCAGTTCCGCGGCCAGGCTATCACGGCGGTTCAGATGTCGGCCCAGGGGCCCCCCGCTGTTCGGGCGTCGGCTATGTTCGGAGCGCCAGCTATGGCCCCCAGGGGCAGAAGCCCAGCGGGGAGGCCGGTTGTCCAGGATAGCTCAACGAGGGTCCAGGATCGCCCAGCGGGGGTTCAGGCAGCCCAGGCAGCTATAGTGATTTGCAGCTCAGCTCTTTAGTGATTTCAGCTCTTTTAGCATGCCTGGGGCCGTCACCCTGGGTATAGCCGCAGCAGACGCAGAGAGAGAGGAGCAGCGCTGTATGGGTTCCGCAGGGTTCTTTATTGGGGTCCCCGCGAAGGTTCCAGGGACAGCTCTCCTCTGCCGAACCGGGCAGGGCTAGGGGTTTTTATACCTTACAGGGGGATTGAAAACTGTCCAATAGTAAGGGTCAGGGGAAAAAGTGGCCTATGAGTCTACAGAGAGATAACAGGGTCCGAAGGCGGAAGAGAGGGTCTTCTAAATCCTTAGTTATGCTGACTTTGGTATTTCCTAGCTCAGGCTTCTGTTCCCCAAGGCCTTGCAGGCCTTGTGCCTGCTACAACAATGGACCATCCAGGTAAACAAATGATATAGTAATGACCAAAAAAACCAACTCTAAGTCCTCTTCAATTGCAGTGCATGTTCTGAGTATGAAAATATAGGATTTATTGATAGTCCGATTTATTTCTGCTTAAAATAGAAATGACAGGACCGTGGTGGAAAATGGAAAAAAATACCTTAAGTTGATGAATGCAGTCAGCAATTTAAAATGTGATACATTTTATTGTTTTAAAGCAATTTTAGAGTGATTTTTTTAAGTTGCTTTAAAAATATACAGCAATTAAAAATTCTGCTTGCTGCCAAAACATGGAGAATTTGAATAAAAATAAATAGATAAGTTAGGTCAGTAAAAAAGCTGAAAGGACACTGTCAAATTTTAGCACATCCAGAATTTGACCTAATATATTTTAAAATATCTATTTGTATATATGCTCTGAGCTTGTTAGGCCTGCCAAAACTAAAATTCCCATGCAAATAAAAATTATCATCTATGCACCCAGATGACATTAATGCAATTTCTTTTTGTGTTTGCTGGTAAATTGCCGTTTTCTGTTACTTCCTCCTTGTGCTAAATACTTTGTTACATAAATACAATGTTCTGAAGCCTTTTTAAAGTCTGACTTTCTATTGGTCTACTACAGTAATACAGCAGGTAGACAGTTAGAAGACTTGTATGTTCCCAAAGTCTACTATTATGAAAATTTATGTGCAAATTCCTTTTGATGTTGTGAATTTATTTTAGAGATTTATTTCAAAATAGTGTTTCTTTTGTTTATATAATTACCCTGTGAAATTTCAGCTACGGATAAATAGTGGTTTGGGTTTAAAGCTGTATGAGCTAAAAAGGGTGGGGGGAAGACAAAACACAAGACCATTTCTTTTTGTTGCATTTTATTCATACAGAATATTACGAATTTTATTGTTGATGAAGCTAAGAATGAGAGAAGATAGATGTCAGAAGGCAGATCCTTTTGTATTGGTGTGAAAGAAAAATGGCTCACATAAAAATAAATAAGCTTGGAACTATAAAAATATTGAATATAAAAACATTTTTGTGAGAGAATAGGAATTTATATTTTTAATGGGGAATGGATAATGGTATAAGAGTGATTGAGAAATTGCTGATGTCAAAGTACTTTTTCAAAAGAAATTACCATGAAGAAAAACTAGGGCAGGGTTCTGAAAAATTAAAAAAAAAAAGGCAACCTGAGTTTAGGCTCTAAGACCAGATTGAAACCTCTTTTTTAGTAGTGCTGATATTTGAAAAGTGCTTAACACTCAAGTTTTCCCATTGAGGTCAGTGTTTTAGAACAATAGGGTCCTAGAAACCAAGTGTGAACATAGGCACTGGAGGCTCATATTTTTGTGATGCTTCATTAATGCCTTGATAAATAGCACAATACAAAAGAAGCTAAGACAATCTGTAGAGGAAGGATTTGTTGCAGGGGAGAGCTGTGCTCTTCATCTCAATCCATGGAGAACCCAGAACAAGACGCTTAAGAAGATTTCAAGTTGGTATTACCAAAATCTAGTTACCAGGAGGGAAAGACAAAAGACTGTCACTTTTCAAAATGATTTGTCTTGAAAAATAAATCGGAGATTAATTAAGAGGACCACAAGTGTTGAAATGAGGCAGAAAATCAGATCAAGGTGTACTGGAGTTTTGAGAAAGAAGACTAGAGAGAGGGAGCCAAAATAGAATGAAAGAAAAAGTCATAGTGGGAAAAACCTCACCAATATGCCGAGTTCATATGAAGGCAGAATTTTTCTCAGAAAATGCTGGTTTAGCACACTACTATTTGCCTACACAGTCTGAGTGCTCTGTGGGCCATGATTGCAAAATACAGATATTTTTGAGATACACATCTGTGATATGAATACATAGTATGATAAGGAAGTGAGAGACTTAAGGCTATAAATCTCCTCTTTTTCTGTTCCATATGGCATTCCTGATCTTTACTTGACCAAGTAAGTAATGGATATATCTTACAATAACTTGAATAAATTTTAAAAAGACAGAAAAGCATTTGGAAATTTTTAAACATAAATTTGCGGAGTTTATCGTGTGCCGTTTTGCAGTTCAGCAGATTGGCTTTGAAGGCACTTGGCCCACACTAATCTTTGAACTCAACAGAAAAAAAACCCGCTGCTGTTGTAGTTGTGTTGCAGAACAGTCAACTATTGGTAACAAGCTGGATATTTTGGATATTTTCTAAGGGAGTTCAGAAACTGCTAATAACTTGGTAACAAAACAACTAAATACTATTATAATGTTGTATAGCTTGTCAACAAAAGGCATGCCATATCATTTTAATTTCCCAAAAGAATTATGGGACTCTGAGAATGTACTTGTCCACCTCATCTACCTGCTCTGCTACTCATTACAATCTTTAGTATAACTGTACTTCTGTTGATTTTGTGGAACTAGAAAAATATGCTTCAAGAAAATGTAATAGGCAGTAGTCAGGTTCCTTCTGAGATGTCAAATACCTACTTTATTATAGCGAGAAAGTGACAGTCAATTTAAACCAGAATTTATTGAGAACATTAAGAGCTGGAAGGGCTTTGGCTAATCACTTTAATGTCCTCAACAAATGGTAAATGAAAGCATGAGGAAATTGAGTTAACACAAGTTAAAAGTTCACATACTTACTGAATTATATTAAAAACCCTATAACCTAATTAAATTATCTAAAACTACTCATTTCAGTCTGTTCTAGTGAATGCATATGATGATGTTTTCTTAGATGTGTAACAGTTGACAGCTTCAGCATGAGTCAGATAAAAAGCCAATGAACAAGATCAAAGGATTTATTATTTACAAATCTGCAATATTCTGAATATATTTTTAACTTAAAAGATCACTATTGTCCAAACATAAATACATGGATAAAATGTGTCCATTTATCTTCCTCTATGTAATTTTCTGGGGGAAATGCAAGAGAGGGTAGAAGTAATATGCAGGATGTGTTTGTCTATAGTCATGTGTTTCAGGTATGCTGACTGCAAAAGCTGTATTTTAGCTGGTTTGTGTACCATCACAATGCTTAAAAAAGATCCTCTAAATGCCTAGATTTTACAGTGAGATGCAACATTAAAGATCATGTTTTCTGAGTTTTTATGTTAACTTACTGGAGAAAAACCTTTCAATTCCTTTGCTTTGGTTTTAAAATAAAGGAAGAATATTCCTTCACTAGTATAGCTGGCAAATTTTCTGCAATTCCTCTCACAGATTCAAGTTTTATTGAAAATAATAGACAAATAAACTTTTTTTTTGTGCTTTCAGCTTATGGCTTAGGAATTTGTACTTAGAAACGGTAAGCAGATCTATGAGAAATTTGGCTCAGTAGTCAGATAACAGCCTGTACATGAATTATCATTCTCTATTCTAGCAGCACAGAGGACTGTTTCGAGAGGAAAAAAATTGGATAGTAAGTAGCAGATTTTTTTTTTTTAATTTGTAGATTTTTTCCCTGTATATATTTGCTGGCTCTGCTTCCCTGAAATGAGGAAAATCATGCAGGATACAGCTCATCCTTTGGCTAACCACAGAGAACAGAACCACCCTTTGAATACCTTTTCCTTGTAAAGCTCAGGCACTGCAGAGTCACTTCTGTCACCTAACACACAAGTGTGTAAGGACAGTCACTGAGGACAGTACAAGAAAGAGACAGTTTTCACCTCTAGGGGAAAAAATAAGAGATAGTGTGCCTGTAATAAAATATCAAGGTGGCATTCCAACAACATTCAAATTGGATGTATCCCGCATGAAGTTCTACATTTTATTTTTCCTTGAGATATATTCTTCTCAGCGAAATATGCTGGCTAAAAGAGAAAAGCAAATGTACAAATGACATTTTTCTCCCACCATTATATAAATAATTATTTTATTACGTGAGAGGAGCTGTCCACTCCTATTCTAAGTGCTTGTCTACCAAAAAGAAAGGATATAATTGCTTGTTTATTGCTGACACCAAGATGAAAGAAATTTTGTCCATTTGGCTCCCTGATGATTAGTTTAATATTAAGGCTTACTGAAAAAGAAATGAAAAGCATTATCTCTTTTTTTTTTCCCCTTAAATTTTTCATACTTTTTCTCCATTAAAAACAAAGAAACTTAGTGTATTAAATGTAATACATAATATGTATTTGGAATAAATATTTTTTTTTCTGTTTAGCAGACAACTGCTAGTTTTAAAACTGTTTTTCACACACAAATAGACCACCACCAAGTACACAAATACATGAAAAGAAAACCACCTATGCTATAAATAGGATACATTAGCATTTCTGGGTAACCTGAAAGGAGCTTTAGGGAAACTTATGAAAATAAGCCTAAGTTTACCTCTAGAAAATACAGAAAGAGCTTAATGTAAAATTGAGATATTTATGTATATTTGAAACAGAAAAAATCCCATCAATTTATCAGTCAAAAGTAAATGAAAAGTCTCTTGGAGACCAGCTCAGAAAGACTGCTACAATCTGAGATGATGACCAAACCTGGAGCAACTTTCCAATCTCTAGTGTAGTCTAAAGGCATGAAGAATTATTCCAGTGAATGATTGCTTTGGAGTGCTTTTTTTTTTCCTTTCAATATGAAATGCAAAGAGATGTTTTTAACAAATGAGAAGAACTAAAGGATAATATGTTATAGCTCTGAAGTGCTTTCTGAAATTCCAGCATTTGTAATAGGTAATCAAATTGCCTTCACTTTGGTGGTGAGCTGCCCACCCTGGGTGATGAATGCCAGGTGTCTTTCGGTCCTGAGCCGTCTCTGCGCTAAGGTTCAGGATCCCAGGGAAATCAATGTGCTTATACTGATGTAAGCTAACGGGCTAATGCCTAGTGCCACGAAGGAAAACTCAAAAACTCAAAATTCCTTATGTGGCCCTCAAATAAAAATAGAAACTGCTTTTAAAACCATTTTACAAAAGACATTTGTAGGTATTTTTAGTGGGATTTCCCAAGGCCTTTTATCGTAGTCCTTTTTCTTTAGATTGTCCAAGTGTAGGTCAAAAATCCTTTCACTTTGCCCATGGTGGCTGTACCTCTTTGTGCTTTTACAATGTTATGCAATTGCTTGTACTGCTGCAAATACCATGCAACACAGAGAAAAACCTATTTTCTAATACATAGCTTATATTAAAGCAATAGGACATAGTATGTCAGACTTCTTCGAAGTAAATTCTAATAATGGCTTACATAAAAATGAAAGTATTTGTTTCTCTTAGCTCTGAATTTAAGTGTTGCAGGATCTATAAGTATCTCTGATTGCTGCATAGGCATTCATCATGCTGAAATGATTTGCCATGCCCAAACAAGCTTAAACAATATGAAATTTTAAAGATACTTCTGTAAGCTCATTTTTAATTTTAGTAAAATAATGAAAAGCATATATTACTTTAGTTTGCAAAGCACTGAAATGCAATTCATATGAAATGTTTATTTTCTACACATGTGTGGTAAGGTTGTACATGGAATTAAAAGCTGATCCTTTTTTTTCTCTTTTTTCCCAATTTTATATATTTTGCAATAAGATGCATGAAGCTGTTAAAATTTGACCAAACTTTCTAGACTATATCAACATTTTAGGCCATCAGATATATGAATATTGGATATTGCACATACTCAACATCAGTTAAATACAAATATTTGTTGTCGACAGGCAACAGTGAAACAAGTAAAAATTTGAATATACATCTGTGTGTGTTCAGATAACAGATGAAATTAGAATAAGAAAATTACACGACAAACTAGAGAGAGAACCAAAATGTTAGTAAGTAAATAGAAATTTTTAGCATAATGAGAACAAAGTAAACCTAAATTAATTTTTTTAATGGCAATACTCTGAAAGGAAAACAATTCCACCATTGTTTAATAAAATCAAGTTACACCAGACTGAGTTTTATTTATTAATTTTCTAACTGCCTTTTAGACACCTTTTTACTATCCAAAATTAAACTATTACTATGTAAAATTAAAGATTCAATCTTGTCTTAATTTTCTCAGAAATTAAACATTTTCTTTTACTAAAGGACTATCCAGAACCACTGCTATCATACTGAGTACTGCAATGAGTTCCATGTGACAATTTCTTTTTTATATATTTTATTTCTCTGTTAATAGAACCTGTTTTGCAGGCACTGTCAGGTTGCTCTTGGTGGGTTTCCATTCAGATAACATGTGGTTTCCAAAATCACCATCTCATCAAATTGCTTTTTCTTTTTTTTTTTTTTTTTTTAATTAGTATAGTTTTATATTTTTCTCCTTTTTTTTCTCTGGCACTTCTTTCATCACCAGAGTGCTCCTCTCCTCCCACTTGCCTATATGCCGTTACTAGGATTAAGAGTTTATTCTCTGTTGATGTGGAGTTATTCAGGTATATGAGAGCCCTGATTTTTTTTTTCTTTTTTTTTAATTAATAGATATTCAAGGGGAAGTGTTTTGGGTCTGAGGAGTTTTTGGCTTTTTTTTTTCCATCTAACATTGAAACACATAATTTATATGGATTTACACTGGGAATTAAATTATGAACTACCACTTCTGCTTTGGGAATTTCTGTAAGAACATTCTAGGGGTTTGGCTAGTAAATTCAATTACCTAGCTGTAGTGACAGGAATGCAGAGCACTGCATATGCCAAGATTCCTCTGATTTTTAAAAATAAGTATTCAGTCTGAGATGTTTATCTGCACAGATTTACCTGACAGATCTATATATTTCTGCTGCTTGTAATGGGCCTTCTTGTGGGACTCAGGATTCTGCAGCGCTTAGGTAACAAACTGGAAGCTTTTTAAGCATAGGGACTGCATCACTGATATCTAAACATATTTTCTTTTTGTTCTAAATATACCACTGTTTTTTTAAAATAAACCTGTTTTTCATGTAGTAAACATCTGTCCTTAGGTTGTCACTTTGAGATGAAGGAGTCTGAAGAGATGTTACTGAAAGAAGTCCTTTGTTAACATATAATGCCACAGCTGATATCCGTGAGCAGCAACACATTGCAGAGTGTGTTGGATTCTCAAAATGAATGCATGTGGCTCTTAAGCACTGGAGCCCTTTGTCCTGTAAGTTCTGAGTGTGTACTGTACCAGTTTGCTGTAGCTGCAGACGCTATTAATGAAGAATGGAAGCTGAGAAACAGCGGCTCTCATTCTTTGCCCAGCCCCCTACGAGCTAAATCCATTAGTATGGCTAGATCAGCATTAATAAACAAGGAGGACAAAACAGCTCTCAATGCAGGGATAGTTTTGCGTGACCTTGGCTACCATGGACTTGTACTTGGTCATTGTGATGCTCCGAGCTGACCTCTGCAGCACTGCTCAATCTGATGGAAGCATAGAGAAACATCAGCAGTGCTCCACACACAACTTCACCAGCTGAGCAATAGGGGAAAGAAATGTTGAGTTTCTCTGTTTGTATATCATTGTGCTGATTGCAAAAGGGTTTCATCCAGGGATCTCAAGTGTAAATCTATAGAAAATTACTTGTCAGGGTTATTATGGAAAAGATGCCATTTATTGCTTTGTAATAAAAATTAGTACTTTTGTGCTGTGGTATGCATGAAGACAATACTGAATCAGAATCCAAATTCTTTCTGGACATCCACCAGAAGAATTATTTTTAATTCTTAAGGCTCAATGTAGTCCCAACAGATTTCAGCATCTAAAGAATTATTCATCTCCTGATCAAGTTTATACTCCAAGACACTGAGAAATTGCTTGGAGATTGAACACTATACTCCTGGTGCATTACAGGTCTGCTGAGAACAGTGTTTTCATGAGTTTTGAGAGTTGCAAAACTTTCAGAACACTTTTTATTTCCTCAGTCTGTGGATTGGGGGTGGGAGGAAGGGCATAGAAATTATTATTGCTTTAATTAATTCCTAAGATTGCACAAATGAAGCTTTAAATGTAGCTTCCACATCTACCATTTTATCAAGCTTCTATATGATACTGGACAGCCACACAGAGAGATTATGAATGTCCCACAAAAGAGACAGAAGCATTCTTGCATTTTGGTGTGCGTACAGCAGTAGAAATGACCATTGTCATAGTATCTTAATGCTTCAAATCACAGATGGTTCTTGAAACTCATGAAGTAATTAATGCTGTAGAAGAAGGCTGTAAAGGAGGCAAGTACTAATTTTTAAGTGATGTTTAAATAGTCTTTGTGCAAAGGTGCAGGCAGTGTATAGTGAGCCTAAGAACAGGGCTGAGTTTAATCCACTAAGGCTGAAATTCAAGTGCTAGCCTCACTTCTTCTCCAACCCTGTTTCAAATATAGAGCTACTCTAGCAATTTTAAAATCCTATATTTCTAGTTATGCCTCTCTTACTACATGCTTTTTGTGTACAGCCTAAGAGAGCTTGTATGTGGTTAAAGAGTCTTTGACAACACTGCACTTCAGAGATTCCTGAGTTTTCTGGGAATTTCATTTCCAGTTTCAACCAAGTCCTAGCCTGTAGCTTGCTTATTTTTTTTTTTCCCTCATAACAGCTGAATTTGCCTCTGGTTTTGCCACAACCCCTCCGTGTTCCCAGTGTTGCTATTGTTGGCTGATGTGGGGAAATATGGACATAGTCCTACTTCAGATTGCAGTAAAAACTTAAACTATGACCTTCTTGGAGAAGGGGGGAAATCCTGCTGTATTGGTAACAATGAGTCTGTCACTAGGCAATATAGCTGGGCTCTGAAGAAATTTCCCTGTGTGTATTTTCCCTCTTATGCATTATTAATACTGCTTTTTAGATCCAATCTAGTTTCCCCTCCTTTTTTTTTTTCCTCCTTTTTTTTTTTTCCCAATAATTCTGTTTACTTTCCTATCTGGACTCTAGCTAGCTGCTTTGGCTGGCTGATGGAAACTTCTGTTCAGAAACTCATCATCTCACCAGGATAATTTACTGTTCCTGAATCACCATCTCTGCTGCAGGAGAAAGGGCAGTGCCCTTCCCTGGGTTGAGTCAGCAACAGCTGTGATAAATATTTTTCAAATGAAAATATTTTTTATATATCTTCAAGTGCTAAAATGAATCTAAATTACAAAAGACAAATTCAGATCTAAAGGAAAAAAGTGAAATGTCATTAACATTGATGAAGTGAGACTCAGATAAATTTGGGGATTCTGTATCCTTTTCATTCCATTGCAATCTGCTGAAAAGTCTTAGTCATGCTGTGGAAGTAAGTATATAACAAACCACAAATTAATCAAACCGAAACAAAATACTTCACTTTGTTAATTTTAAGCCATTTTTAATTAAAACCATGTTAACTTCATGAATACTACATCAAAAGAATTTCTCAATATTTCTCTCTACACTGTTTCTACTATATGCTGACTTTACAACAAAAAAATGATCATCAAATCATTTGAACCCACCCAGGCAGGAATGTGACTGAAAAGATTCATTCTGGATGCCTTGAGAAAGATCCTCGTTCACAAAATGAATTGTAATGTGTGCTTACCCCAACCACTGTCATGTTCTGAATGGTACTAGATGCTACCTTATTAAGTCTGAGGCCTGAAATATTTTAAGTAAATGCTGCCAAAAATAAGAGGGAAACAGAAAACCATCAAGGAAGAAACATAGGTGAATTCTATCTCATCTCATTTATCTGATTGCTATATCCTTGAGTATACAAACCTAGAACCTCTACTTAACCATATGTTTATGGGTAACGAAGTTCTTGTGTTAATGGAATGCAACTGTTGAAATTTAAAACCACTACTATGAGCAAGAGAATAGAGATCGGTACAATGTATGTTAATGAGCTGGAGTACAGCCCTTGGCTCTCCTATTTGTAGCTGAAGTCTCCCAGTGCCTATGTCCAGCCTCCCAGCTCTTCAGGAATAAATCTTCTGCCTTACAGATGATAAATTGCTGATCTCCCTTTCTTTGGGTAATCTCTATGACTAAGGCCTTCATGCCTCTCTGAAAACACTCTCCCTCTTGAAGCTGGTTCCTTGGCACTAAGAACTTCATAAGTATTGTTTTACAATTAGGAATGTAATTATATAGAAGTACAATATTAGCTGCTTTATAATATGAGGAAGGCATTAAAAATGTCATTATAATTAATATTTTTTCTCATCCCTATCCTAATTCCTTCTTGTGGAAAACACACATCTTTTTCTGCCCATTGTGTTGTTTCTGTTAGCCATTACATCAACTTAGTGTCTGTCAGGTGGAGAAAGCTGGTTGTCTTTGAGCAACAGCACACCACAGGTTGTTTGAATTAGGATATTTCAGTAACGGTACAGCTGTGCCACCAAGCTGAAGTATGTCACCTTGGTAACATGCTTAGTTTTCATCAGCCTTAGATCCTTGATTCACTCCTGAGCCCAGTTTTAGCTGATTTTTGAGCACAGTCCACTATGGCAAAAGACCAACTGTTTCTCCACTCATTTAAGTGAAATCCAGATTTCTCCTCGTGCTTCGAATAATCTGTGCTGTTGTCATACCTAAATTAGTCATGCAGGTATCACAGTGTCCACATTAGAATAGGACATTATTCTAGCATTATTCTCTTTTTTAAGCCCATAGGTTCAGTGGCATTTTCTGAAGGATCTTTAAAGGCTAATAGAGGCCTTCTTCATTCAGAAGGAGCTTCCAGTATTTTTTTCGTGGTGCACACTTGTATGAAAAATTGCTTCAGTCTTTCCAATGCTACAATGAAAAGAGATTGCAGGCAGATCAGATAATATGTGTATCTTTAGCTATTACTTTTGTAGCTTTTATTTTTAAAAATGTATAAATTGTAAACAGTTTATTTTTAAATATCACAGTTTTGTTCAGAGGGAAATTAATAAGAAATTTTAAAATCATCACTGCATCAGTAAGAAAGAACAAACCATATTTTTAAAAGTGGATTTAAAAATTTGCATCAACTTTGCAAATAATTAATTTTTAATTAATCTCCATTCTTTAATTGATACTTTTCCAGTTAGTCTTTTTACGTAAGAATTTTGAATGTTATCAGTAAATTGGATAAAGCATTTATATTTCCACATGGCTAATATTAATAAAAGAATATAGGAGGTATATATTATGTAAAAGTAGGATTTCTTTATGTAAAATGTCTGCATTAATCTAGCATGTATCTAGAGTATAGGAATATGGTATTTCCTCATGTGGAAATTATTATGTAGGACTCTGGCATTAAAAGAGACTCGATTAGAAGAAGGAATATAATGCAATTTTTAGTTTTCTTATGAGACAGAACAAACAATTTCAGCTAGCTGTTAGCCTTTCACAAAACTAGGGAACATGTGGGAGCTACCAAATTGAAGTTCCCGTGTTTTACTGTGAGAATTAGATGTCACTGTATGTAAATCACCAAAGAGTTTTGACTCTCCATTTTCAGTATTCTGAAAGAAAGGGTAGGAACTACAGAAGTATTTTTTAAGAAAAACTCTACTGGTGATTTTATGTGATAGGGCAACTACAATGCTGGTTTCTAACTTCAATCAAGGGTGATATTAGTTCTTGACAAGTATTGACTTTTTATAGGTGGAAATTTAAAACTGCATATACAAAAAGTTCTCTTCAGATCAGCATCATTATGTGAGAAAAGGGGTTGTATTTCACACTCTGTGAAATTTGTTTTCTGATCCTTAGAGATAACATGGGCTCTGCAATTTGAATCTCTTGCATCTAATTTACAGATCCACTAATGACACCCATTTTACAAAAAGAAAGAATTATAAATATATGACTGCATGGTTATGACAAAAAAGTAGTAATATTAGAATGGCAAATACATCTGGCAGACTCAAATATTAGCAGGAGACAAAAATGAAAATAATAAGATGCTTTTGGTGCCTATGCTGCTGTATGCTTTGATTTATGCAAAGATTTACATTTGATACATAGAATAATGATGGATATTTTCTATCCTTTTTTATTTAAAAAAAACTTTTGTTCACAATGTGCTGAAAAGGTGTTGAAGACTATAATACAATTGATCTGAGATGTGCATTGCATTATTTTTCTTATCTGCAATCTTAAAAAACATAAGATGTATGAATAATGATCTTATTTTAAAAAGTTTATCTTTGCATAATTATACCTTAAACTTTAATGGTTAATAAAAACTTCAACTGGCATAAACTGTGAAGTATTGCTATAAACAAAAATTAAATGGGCTTTCACATTGGTAAAACTGCTAACAATCCCATTTATCCGTAAAATTCAGGGGAAAACCCCCTAATTTTTCCAGGGATCTGTAACTGAATCAAAATCTTTAAATCCTGAACTTATACTACACCTCCATTCCCTTAAAAAATAAATAAATAAATGGAAGAAGTGGGAAAAGACAGAGAGAAAAACTTACCTAAATCTCCCAGGATTAGTTTAGGATTATTACTACTTTGTCATTTAGGAGCTGATAAACAAATTTAAAGGTACAAATCCCCTGAAAATAAAAAGTTTGTCCCTCATAATTTTTTTCGAAATTCAGGCTCATGTTGTGGTTTCGCCTTGTTTCAAATATAATAGAAAGGATTGGTTTCCCTATTTTGAAGTGGGCAATCCAACAAAAAAGGGAATTTAAAATTATCATTAGAACAGTCTAAATTCTTATTTTAAAATGGCAAAATTCCCCAGGCCATGTTTTCATTGAAACCCGAGTACTTTTATTTTATTCTGCTTCCTCTCAAAAAAGAAAAAAGTCCTTGGTTTTCTTTTCATTTTTTTTCCACTTCAGAGTGACCAATGTGAAACTAAGAACATACTTTAAGCGACTGTACTACTGAACTACTTAAACATTAAGAACTACCAAACCCAGGTAGTTCTTAAAAAGCAAGCACCTTTCACTTCCTCCCTTAGGAGCTGCTGGCTCTCCTGGCTGAATGAATTAAACCCAAGTGTTCCCAGATTTTAAAAATATTGCTAATCTAAGCTGAATCATTACACTGATATTCAACTATCATGCACAAGCCTTTACAAGTAATCACTCTGGGAGGACATTGGGTTTGTGTGACAGCAGCACTGGACATGGTTTCACTGCAGTCCGTGCTTCCAGGTGCTGCCTGCCTGAGCTAAACACCTTTTGTCCCCCACTTTGAGTGAGTCTTTTACCTACTCTGTGCCTTGATTGGCTCCTCAGTGAAATAAAGATAGTAATATTCTAGCTGTTAAGCCTGTTTTTAAAAGCCTGTTTTCTCAAACAATTCTAAAATAGGCTTTGCTATATTCACACTTGATAATAGTACTGGTAATAATCGTAAGGAAGAGAATGTTATTGTGTGAAGATGCTTATTTTGATTTTATTTTTCTGGTCTGATAAAGGATATTCACACTGTATAGTATTTCAGTGACTGGTTTTACTGAATCTGTATTTATTGTGGTCTTTGAAAAGTAAGTAATGGGAAGTCTTCTTGTGTATTTGAATCTGTATATTAAAAAAGAGGCACAACTCATTGTTCATTGTAAATGGTAATCAGCATCACTTAGCCTCGGGTGTGAATCTTAAAACTTGAATGAATTTTTCTGGGACATCATCTCTTTTTCACATGTGCTAAGCACAGCTGCAAAACCTTCAGTCTTGTCTCTTGGAGAAACACATTTAATTTTGTGGTGTGGGTCAAAATTTTATTTTCTGTCACTGCAGAAGCAGTAAGCAATGATAATAAAAAGCACTTGAAACTACCAGCAACTGGTCACATTTGATTACAATTAAATGTATTCTACTTTCTTTATGTTTAGGTGTGAATCTAATTTTATATGGAATAATTTTTAAGCCAGAAATATTAAAATTTTCATTGGAAATACTGTCAGACCTTTAATCATAATAGCATAAATGCAGGATGGTAAAAGATAAATCAAAGGAGTTTGCAAATTCCTGTGAGAGCTATGCTATGCACAGGACAGAGGGATAAATGGATAGATAGACAGATAGGTAGCTAGGTGCATATCAGACATTATAAAGTGTAATTGCCATAGAGCAAAGGAATGTGTGATATGAAATTAGATGCATGTGTTAATGAAGTAGGGAAATAGTATTCATTTAGGAGCTGTTCATCTTTCATTCACATGGATATGTAAACACACAGAAAATAGTACCTGACAAAGAGCTAAGGGGAGGGTTAACATCCAGTGTGAGGTGGAGTGTTTAATGGATGAACTTAAAAGCAGATAACAATATAGCATCCCATGTATACTTTCATAATTGCGCGTTCCCCCAGAGATAATGGATATCATTATCAGCGGCGCCTGTCCTAAGAAACTTGGCAAGGTTATGATTGTTTGTTACAGCTTTGGTTATATTAACATACACATTAATATTTATAAATATTTGATGTCATGTTAATTTTTCATATAAGATGATTTATGTAATGCTGCTGTGCCCTGTTAGAGGGCATTTGCAGTGTGCTTCATAAGGGAAGAGAATTGATGCATGTTCTTTAAGAGGACTTGCCTGTGTATTACAGTGCTCACAGTGCATTATTCTGGAGAACAGTGATTTAAGGATAAATTATCTGAATTGCAGATACACTCCATTAACATTTTAAATAAAACATAAAGAAAAGACCACTATAGGAAATAAAATGATAATATCATCATGGGGTTTGGGGGAAGGAGGAGATGTGTTCTCCTAAATAGTGAGACTCCTTGGTTTGACCTATATTCCAAGACCTTTTTTTGTATATAAGGAAAAATTAATAATTGCATTCATTACGTAGTTGTACACATTTGGGCAGAAATCTGCATCAACTTTGCAAATAATTGTTGAAGAAATAATAATTATAGATTATGTAGATATAGATATCTCCATCCTTTGATGACAGAGATAGGTTACTATAAATCCAACTGCTAGGAGACACAAAATTCAGCTATGTCCAAAGCAGTAAGTATTACTTCAGACATGACAGAGATGTAAGTAATTGTCCTGTTCAACTGGACTATTTCTCGCTAATAACTGGAAGCACAATCACAAATTATTGAATCTGTGAATTTGTGGATATACAAACAAGTGCAATGAAGGGATAGTGTATCACAAAATGTAGGGGGTTTCTTTTGGCAAATGTAGCTTCATCTGTTAAATGCAGTTCAGTTGGCTTGTTCGTAATACTTCACGCTTACAGAAAAAGTCTTACTGGGTATTTATATAAACAATTAAATGTGCATAACCTCACTGCAGAGCATTACCTGCTAAGCCTTTGGGAAATGGACAAGTGCAGTCCCATGGAATTGCAAGATTAGTGAAATAGCATCACATAAATGTATTTGTTCATATATGTGTTCTTCTGCAGAAAGCCACATTTTTGATCAATTTATTTTACTTTTTAATACTTGGATTATGAAACAAAAAGAATAAGTAAAGGGTTAAAAAGAAATATAGCTCACAAGAGTTGTTTATATTATTTTTTATTAATTTGTATTTAAGGTCACTTGCAACTTCCAGAACTGCTTTGTACTGATGTGATATTTTTTAAGGTTGTAGATTATTAAAAAAACCCCTAAGGATAACTCCCAAAATATACATGGAATATATTAGTGAGCTCTCTTTGCAGAAGTTTAAGTGATAAGAAACTTACGACCATCTTTGATTTGATAATTCCATCGCAATGGCGGTCATTACTTGTCTTAAACTTGAGGTGTTTTGATTTTGTCTTTGGAATGGTAGTATGTGCAGTTACAATGTGGTTGGTAGGGAGCAGTGACTCCAGATTTTGGCTCTGCCTCTCAGATTTTCTGTGTTATATCAGGCCAGTTATTTAGGGTGGTTGTCTCTAACTCCATGTCCTATTTTACATATGTCTACTCATAATTTATCTGTTTCAATCTGGTTGCGTGAACAACTTCTGTAGCTTTTACAGAGGCAGCAATCACAGAAAGCAGCTCATCCCTTCTGAAATAGCTAACAGTGCTGGGACATAGTGCCCATTTCTTTCTAGTCCTTTAGTGGAAGTTAAGTACAAAAAATTCCAGCTTCACTATGAAGTTATTTTGTGATAATAAAAATGAACTTTTGGAAGTCAGGATATAAAGAGAATCCCTTAGATCTGCCATCATTGAATACCAATCTATTCTTTTCAGGTACAATGATCCCACAAAAGTACCATCTTTTTTTCCTGCTGCTTCTGAGGGGTTTCCTGACTGAGGAGCTTGTTTCTCAATATCTATCACTAGGACACTTTCAAATCAAGATAGTACCAATTGGGAAAATATAAAGTATTATTTCTGAACTCAGAAATTACAAAATTGGATCTTTCAAAAAGTAGGCATGATCAATGAATAATTTGTTTCTGAGATATGACCTACAGTTTTTCTTACTAGATAATTATTTTTTTTACATTATCATTTCTATTATCAATCTTTATTATTACATCTATAAAGTAGGTTTTTAACACAGATAGTGCTGGTTTAATTGCATGTCAGCATTTAGCAGTTGGCAATCTGTTCCAAGTTAGTTAATCTGGAACCAATAATAATGTTTTGTAGCTTGTAGTCAGCACCTGATCAAAGTAACAGCAGTATACAGGACCATTTGCCCAGGGGGAAAGAAAAAAACCTAAAGATTTTATCTCAGTATGGATGTTTCAAAAACCATGTCTTTATAGCTTCAGATTGAATTGTTAAAATATGTTATCTGAGGAACTTCTCTGGAAGGTATTTTACAAGTAGTGTCAAAAGAAAGACTTGTTATCAGTCTTAACAACAGAAAGCCAATGCATTTTTTTCGCACCAATATGACTGCACGTCATGTGTCCGTGCTTTGGTGTAAATCTCTGGAATCTCTATAACCTGCACCACAATTACTCAAACATCCACCCTGGTAACTGCAAAGTCTTTTGGCTTTTGAAGTCAGATGACAGGATTTCACTTTAGATCATAAATTTGAATGAACAGTATCTCTTGATTTTGGGGGCGTCTGTTTTTAAAGTATTGCCTCTACTTGTCCTGTGAAATATGAGCCCATCTTCAAAACCACATCTATACTATTACATAGAATTTTGCCTTTGAGAATAATATTGGATGAATTTGTGATTGGATTTGGTCAACAAATCTATAATCTTTTAAGATAAAAGTACAAAAAAATCTGGTGTCACTTTGACCCAGAACTGGATTAGACAATGTAGTGATGAGTGTTGTGTGAGATCTTATGCTGAGAGTACTGGAGGCTCCAATTTCTTAAGTCCTCTTATACTAAATGAGAATTTCATCAGAGTTAACTACCATGGAAGGGGATGGTGAGAAGAAATTATAGAGAATCTCTGGGCTGGAACATGATTAAGTAGTTGTACAATACAATAACTGAAATGACAGTGGACATTAATTGGTCTTCTCTGTGGGAAATGCCAGTGTGGGCAGAGGATGCTGACAGTGAGAAGAAACTGTACATTTGTACAAAATATAAGCACATATTATCTAATGAAAGTCTTAGAATAAATGTGATCATTTCTAATGTTAAGATTGATTTATGCAGCATTTAAAAATATATTTATATTGGGACAAATGTTGATAGTATTATTAGAAGAGGATTTCACAAAAAGGCAAATGTAAGGAAAAATTAACAAAAATGTTGTCATCAGGTTTTTTGGACCACTAAAACCTCTTGTTCTTAATCACGTTTTACTGATGAAATCCTAATGTTCGCTACAAAGAATGTGCAAGGGCAGTGCTTTATTAATTTTCATTACCCAAGTTGTGACAAATTCAAACAATAAACAAAAATCATATATAATGAAAGTACATTAAACAATTAGAGGGGGAAAATTGTAATTAGATCTTGAGTTTTGTTAATACCAAAGTATGGCATTTGCAATATATGTTTGCGTGACTTCTAGCCTTTTAAGTTTCTAAGTGCTGAAAGCCTGCCTGATGGGTGATCGTAGCTGTGTTGGCAGTAAGAGGAGCCAAGGAGGCACACTCCATATTTTAACTATGAACATGGAAGCAAGCATCCTGTGTTCTGTGTAGTGTGAAGTACAACAGTATAATTTCAGTTAGCAGCTAATTTCAGATTTTAAAAATTCACATGTCAAGAGAAGTGATTCAGTAAGACTTCTTGTGTGTATAATTTTTCTTTTTTTTTCAATTGTAATAATGGGTAGTAGGTAGAATTTAAGATATCCAGGTAAGAACAGATGTAGCAGAGTGCACTGGAGAAAATAATGCAATAATACTATTGTCGAGAAGTTACTATCAAAGTGGTTATTCTGTAAGGGAGAAGTTCACCAACTGATGATATAGTTAGAATGGAGATGGTTTCCAGCAAAGAGAGGTCTGGAACCTGTCCTTAATTTACAAAATAAAAAGTGGATTAAAGTCCTACACTATCCATGATATTACACTATAACAGACTAAATGTTGATCACCATAATGAAAGGAAGACAATAAGTATACAAAATAGCAATACAGTTTTTAAGCAATGGGTGATTTTAAAAATTCATTTAAATAAAATATTCTCGTGAATAGAAACTCTTCAAATGCTCAATACAAATCACAGTAAAATACAAATACCAGTAAAATATTTAACATTTCATTATAAAATGGTAATATATACTGTAAAAATACACAAGCATGAGTTATTAATGCATTGATGGAAAGGCATGCAGCTGCAATTGACATTTCTATATAATGGCAACAAAGAAAGGTGACTAATTCCTTCCCATAAACTTAGGAAAAATGTTTTGAAGTAGGAAAAATAGTTAATTGACCCATGGCAAGGTAAAATTAAATACTGGTTCTTTCCACAGCACAACTTTTGGATAGGTTTTTATTAGGTATTTTTTAAAGCTGCTGCTAGTACAAGTGAAGTAACTAGTAACTGGTACAAAGTGAGGTTAGTAAAGCCATGCTTTTTTATTCTAACCTAAGTGTGAAATTCTCAACTAATTTATATTAGTTTTCTCTTAGGCTGGATTGATTCATTCATTTATTTATTTATTCTAGATTTTTTTCCCTGCTTATAAAGTGTTTAGTTTGGGTTTTTTGGGTTTTTTTGGTTTTTGTTTTTTTTTTTGTAAAAAATATTAAGATTCATGCTGGTTATCCTGGTATCGCTTTACAATAAGCTGTACCACAGATAATGTGAAAATTCAGACATAAGTGGGGGGAGGCCGAGTTTAAGCAGCATTCAATCTAGTGTGAAAATCAGCCAGTGTGTTGGTTATGACAAGGAATGTTTCCTCTAATTTCATCAATGATTGTGCTCAGACTCACAAGTCAGCACAGCTAATCAAAGAAAACCCCATAATAAAACGTCCATTTCTCTCCCTTGACAAGCACAGGGCGAAGCAACAAGCTGGCCAAACAAAACTAGGAAGGAGGATCAGGAGAATAAAAAGCAGAGAGAAGGGCATAGCATTTTGAACACTAGCATTTTGAGCATGTGATTAGATACATTGTTTTCAGGATTGTAAGCATCGCTGATACTTTTCCTCTTGTTCATTCAGGACTTCCTCTAAACATTTTCACAATGATGTATAGAATATATATTATTCTATTTCTTATTTTCTACCACTTGTAGAAACATAGCTAGGAGTATTGTATCTCATATAATATACAATATATTCTACTGAAAGTTTGTGTCAGGATAGTGAGAGATTATACATAAAATATTCAAAAGAGTAACTTATTTTATCCTTTAGTGAGCTGAGTTACAAAGCATCTTTTAGAAAATGTGTAAGATGCAACAAACTAAGCAGTCTCAAATCTATCAGCTCAGTACTAAATGTTTGGCACAGCTGAATGAGAAAATAGCCTAAAAAGGTTTAAAACCAACTGGTTTTGAATGCAACATTTCAAAAATTTGACTGTTTTCCTAAAATGTTTCCTTTTCTTGAAAATTACATTTAAAAATTAAACCTACTTTCTGCTAGCCTCCTCCTCCCATTTTGCAACATTCAGAGGTAGTGCAGAAGAGAAAGATTTTTAGTCACTTTTGTGCAGTTAAGTGAAGACTAAAATAGTCAGAGAA
The DNA here is from genome assembly GCF_036417665.1 of Passer domesticus. Lineage (NCBI taxonomy): Eukaryota > Metazoa > Chordata > Aves > Passeriformes > Passeridae > Passer > Passer domesticus. The sequence continues at coordinate 51,286,081 of NC_087477.1, forward strand.
AATCTTCCCCTCACTTTCTGGTTATTTTAAATTAAATGGGTTAGAATGATGCCACAAGGGCTACTCAAAGAGCCACGGTTAAATTGAATCACTTCCCTGATACTGGTACACTGTAGAAACTTCTTTTAATGCAAACCTAACCAGCTGACAACCAGCAGCAGTGAAGAGGTACAGTGGAGCTGAGGACTGGATAATGTCCCCTGCTGGGAAGGAAATGTCTTCTTTGGAAGGTGAGGTTTCTGAAGATACTGTCTGAACTAAGTATTTCTTACTTGAAAAATTGAAAAATTTCATCTCAGACATTCTGTCTAGTTTCTGAAAGGACACTTGATGACGAGCAGTGGAATTTAAAATAAAAAGAGATTTCTTTTTCAACTGTAGTCTGTCTGCTGGTCCCAGCACAGTCATATTTTAGTGAGCCAATGCCCACACATCTCCTGTGGTCAATTAAAGTGTAAATCTGAAGAGAAAGTATTGCAAGTATGAGAGAGCATTAAGAGGAATTTGAGGTGGACAAAGCTGTGGAAAAAAGTCCAGAGCTTAAGTAAGGTGGATTTGTGTCTGACATGTGTGAACTGAGGGGATGTACTTGGGGAGACCTAGTGGATGTCCTCAGAGAAGCTGACTGAGTGATCACTGATTTAGTCTGATGTCCAAACAGAAAAAATAAAGAGAGAAGAGTACTGTTTCAAGTAGAACTGAAACAGAATAATGGAGAGGTTTAAAGTTACCAGGGAAAGAGAGTGTGAATCAGTTTGCTAATGCAAACTTTTTTTTCCCCAAGTCAAAAATGAAAAGTCATCCTTCAATTTGATTGTTTGACTTTGGTTAGCATTTTGCTTTCAGATTTGTTTCTTTTTTCCCCCTAAGAATGGCATTCCAACAGAAATTTGGTATTTATGTTATTGTAACATATTCCAAAGCTAAGCATTTAAAAGAAACTGACAGCTGAGACTGAATAGAAAGAGAATAGAGAGATGGTTCTTTTCATTAGTCTACTATCATATCAATTTCTTTGTTGATTTGTTGACCAAGGACTAACATTTATTAGTACTTGTTGTGAGAGCTAGTGTTTATCCATCAAATAAGTTTTTCATTTTTATTGTTTTTTGCTCATAAGTTATAAGCATAAAATAAATTAATTTTAAAATTTGCAAAACTATATTCTACAAGTCAGAAACAGCAAACTGTGAGTGCCTGTGGTGGTGTTACATGATTTAATTAAACAATTGCCTCATGCACAGAGTGACTCTGCTACAGAAATGAAGCACCAATTTGTGCCAAATAGGGTTTCCTTAGAATCTTTTCTCCTTAAGTTGGAAAGTATTACTGTATGTTTGTGATGGATTGCAAGGCAAAAGGTGATTTCCTGGTTAGGGAACATAACTTGTCACCTGAAGAACACAGCAATCAGTTTGTATCTGCTAAAGGTTTTCCTGTGGTTTGGCTCAAGCCCACTGTTCCCAGGTGGTTCTACTGGGCTAGGTATTTTCTAGAAGCATTGTCAATGCTGTTCAGCACACTGCTTTCTGTCTCAGGCCTACTTGTGGATTTCAAATTAGGTACACAAAATTTCTATGCTATTCAAACAATTTTAGAGTTTGAATTCTGGGCCCCAGTAGGCTTCTTTTCTATGTAACATACAAAAACATCATGTCCACAGTAGTACAGAACTGCCTGTGACAGAACCGATAATTCCATAGAATTATAGAATGCCATGAGTTGGAAGGAGCCCACAAGGATCATCAAAGTCCAACTCCTTTTACTTCAATGCATAATTCTAGACAGACATGTCCAGATATGTAGTAAGGAAGATCTGGAAAAACTATTGATTGTAGGGGATAGAACTAAATAGTGATTAACTACCTTTCTTCTAAATAAGACTGGCCTCTACAAAAGCCAAGTATTTGATCATTAGAATATCCTTATATCTAAAAGCAGGATACAGAGTTACAGTTACATGGGCAGCCTTGATTATTAATGTCATTGGTTGATTACTGATGGATATGAAAATCTCATTGCTCTTTGCATCGCGTCTTATTTTAGGGTGTGCTAAGTATATGTGTCAAAATAGCTTGGAATTTACATGAGGATTAGCGCATCCCAGATGCACTTCCTGAAGCCAAAGTAGTCCTTACACATATAGAAAGCAGAAAAATGAGGAATATTATCAGCAGAGACATGGAACCTATTATCAAATTACCAAAGGAAGTGGTGTGTGAATTTGATTATTGGCAGTGTTGTTACTTATTTGTATTGCCATGGCTTCGATGAGCACTCAGACTGTGAGAGCTCTCAGACACCCTGCATTAGATGTAGCATAAATGGAAAAAGACTTTTCCTGCTTCCAGAGAACTTCACTATCCAAGCATTAAACAAAAGCAACAAGGCAGTGCAGCTAATGGCAGCGCAGCAGCACAAGGAGTACTAGTCAGCACAACCAGAAATACTGTCCAAGCCTTTTGAGCTTATCCTGGGAAAGAACATCCCTGAGAACAGTTTCTCCCAAGTATGAGAGGAACTGGGGGGGGGGGGGGGGGGAGAAAAAAAAAAAGCAGAGAGATGCATTTCAAATTTTAGGAGTTGGCAACAGCTACTGGTATCATATGCCAGCTTGACATGGGTGTTGAGATCTTGACAGGAAGAAAGCGGTGACTGGCAGGATGGAAAAGGGCAATTGGAGGATTCTTAAAATGAAGATGAGTAGCTTAAGTTTGGTACTAGAGAAGAGGCTGCCAGAGGAAGAAAGTGCTATTGCCACAGTACCCAAAATGGCCAAAGTGGCAGGCTGTACAAATACAGCCTTTGCAGCTATACTCGAGAAAGTCATAAGCCACATAAAATCTGAATCAATAGGTGCTTTTATCTATTTTTTTTTAATTTCCATTTTATTATTCTTTCTGAGAGACACTACATGTGTATTGTTCTGAGATTACTTTGAGCACTATTTATTTTATAATGGAAAAATATAAATGCAGAGCTCAGTGTTGCCAGCACATGAGCTATAGATTTCTTCTGCTGCTTCTTTATCATTTTCCACTTCTTTATGACTGCTGCAAGAACAGAAAAGCTGTATTTTTATAATGTGCATATGCAAAGGGTTTCACTAGTTTTCTACAAGTATTGAATATTTAAGAAATAGGAACTATAGCTGTGTGCTTTAGAAAGCTTCCAAGATTTATGTTGTGAAATGAAGCTACTTAGAACTATTTCCTTTTCCATTTTGCCTTGTTGCAAGTCCTGTTCACAGAATGGTGGTACAGCTTTTCTCTGAGTTGGCAAATGTTAGAATTGGCATTAATGCTGAACTGGGATTTAGGTTTTCTAAGATTCAACCCTTTTGTCTGAATTCAGAGACTTGCTGTGATATCAACACATCATAGGTGTTCAGTGGTCTGATAAAAATTCTGGCTTTTAAAAGATCCTGCCTTTTTGTCTTCTATTAAAAGCTTTGATGAATGCACTATTGTGGATGTGATCTTGATGCAATATAATTCAGGAGAAGTAATGCAGAATCAGACATGCTCCGTGCAATTACACTGCCATGAAATCAGCAGCACAAATATTGCACTGCTATGATAGGAACAGAAAGCTGAAAATATGAAGCTAAAGAAAGCAAAATTGTAGTTTCTGTTGTTATCCTCCATTCTACTTTATTCTTCTATATTTAAATTCTGGAAAAAAATGCATACATACATTTCTTTCCAAACAAAGGACTTATACATCCAGAAGTTGTGGGTATTTCAACATCACCTCAACTAATATAGGTTGTGTTTAACAGACAACTGAAAGACAACACAAACAGAAGATTGAAAGCATATGATGGGAGGGACTACAGAAGTCAAAATTTGTATCAGTCTCAAAGCTGTATCAACTGTTGGTGGTTCTTTAATGCTGAGGTGAAATATGTAAAGGACTACAGAGACCTAGTCAAACTGTGATATTTGTGCATATGGTAGTCATGTTCTGAATCTGAGATTAATATCATGGCATCCAGGTTTACATCACTTTAAGTGGCTGAAGTCAATTCTGTTCTGAACTGCTGTTTGAGGTCAGAATTATATTGTGGACAATTTTTGTTTATTTTTTGTACTTTTGTTTAATTTTTTGTATTACTAAAGACATTTGGAGTTTCCATATTTAATTTCCAGTATTTTAAGAACTCTATATATTCAATTCCATTTATTTCAGTTTTTAAAACAAACAAACAAAAAACCCTGTATTTTTAATGTGTTATGAACTTTTCTCGAGCCATAAAAATAAACACAGCTGAACATAAAAGATTTGGAAATCCAGAATGAGGATAATTTGTACATCCTGATAAAGCATAAGTTTTTAAAAATTGAGTTCTGGTCTAGCAAAGTTGGTACAAAGGCATCAATATTGATATCTGTGCCAAAGTTTTTGATTGCAGTCTGTATTTATCAATGCTTTCCTGTGTCACTTCCTTGGTTTTCCTAGAAGGAAATCTCTCTTGAGAGGATTGGCTTTCTGTATTATATTTCTTGTAACTTTTTGAAAGGTAAGGCTGATAGGCTGTGATGCAGTGAACATGCCATATTGACAGAACTCTTGGTTATAGCTGCCATAATATCACTTGTCTTGCAACAGAGGGAAGGATTGAAACAAGATCTCTACCTTGTAAATTAGGAGTTATCGTACTCTACCATCTTCACACATGGTACCTGGGCAGGGCTGTGGTTCTGGAGCTGACCTACCCTTTATCTGTGCCCTTGCTCCACAGAATTGTAGGTACGAAGGCGCTATGAAGCCTGGAGAATGGGCAGCTTACATCTTGCTTTCTGACTAGCACTCCTCCTTTTCCTAAGTTCCTCCATCATCAGATTGCCCTACTTTTCACAAATGGAAGACCCCGTAGTTGCTAACAGCCTGTTGGGCACTACAGGTGATTATACCAACATGTGTAGCATAATACCATTTCAACAATGGAAGTCAGCATTTTCAGCCCATTCTCTATTCTTTCCCACAAGATTCTTGTTTTGAATGCCTAGGGGTACAAGCCATTTCAAACACAACAAATCATTAAAAAAAAATCTTTCAATAAGAAGTTACATTCCATTACTATGGAAATATATAATAAAAACTACGAACAATGTTCAAATAGGAAATAATGCTGATGAATGCAGATCCGAACCCATATGTACTTGCATATATTAATCCTTAATAATATTAATAATAATACACTATTTATATTGCCATAAATGAGATGTTCTGAGAATATATGAGAAGTAGTTATGCAAAAAAAGAAAACCACAGTTATTTTCTCTGATTAGTTGGAAAGAGGACACAAGCTTTCAGACACAGAGTTCCTGCAGCAGCGTCCTCCATAAGTTATGATAGGAAAGTGTTTCCATTAAAAAGTAAGATAACATTTGGCAGGGAAACTGAATATATATGTTTATATTTTTAAATTTTATAAAGAAACACTGAAACATTCAAAGGTTTTGTAAAATCAAGGGGAGAAAAGGTTTCTGTCCTGAAGCTGAAAAGACCCAGAAAATTGTGAACTTAACTGGTATTTTTTTATAGTATAAAGTTCCATAGGGTCTGTGTGTACACAGAGAGGTTGTAGCCCCATGGTAAATGTGTGATGTGCCTGTGTAAGGCTCAATAATCCAGCTCTTCTGAGGCAACTCCTGTGATTCCAAACCTCTGAGCCACTTCAAAGAACTCCTGTTTTAAAAAGTATCAAAGACATGCTAGGAGAAAAAAAATTATCCTCTGAATAGAGGACAGTACCTGTCCAGTGGTCCCAAAGAAAAGTAACTGTCATTGTATGGTGTAGGCAATATTTAGGCCACAACAAGTACTCAGTTTAGTATTTGCAGTCCCATGGCATTCCAAGGGCTTTGTACTATTAGAAAAAGAAAGGGAGAATTCCCTCTTCCAGATATAAATCAGTGTTTATTTCTGGTGCTGAACATAAACATTGCTATTCAAGAAACAAGAAAACCTCTTCCCAACAATCTATAAAACACAAGAATCCAACACAAAAGTATTTTTACTCTTTCAGACAAATATTAGAAAACAAAAACAAAATTAAAAAGAACACATTATTTTTAGGTTTGAGGGGTTTTTTTATTGTGGAAGATATATGCATGAGCCCTTTACAAGCAGACAAATACCAAGAATAATTTCACAAGCAGAGTACATGTAATAGTCCAAATACAAAAGATGCTGTAACAGCACTCACTTGGAGCACTCTGCCCCACCTCCATCATGACTTCAATGTTTTGTGTGTATCAATAAAACCAATGAGCCATAGCATTGTGTGCTTTCCTTTCTGGAAGACAGGGCACCAGCATGAGTTTTTAATATATGTACATGTTTTTTATAAACAACACATACATTAGCGAAGATATTTCAGGATCTTGTGGTGAAGTCTTTCTGAGCTAGGGCAAAATTATTAGACTTTGAATTTCCATTTGTAGGAAAGTCCTGTAAACACCTTGAGCTACTATTTATTTGTAGGCTGCTACAATTATGCCATATATGATTTGATTATTAGGGTTAGCAGGACCATGGCTAATGGAATCAGTATCATGGCTACAGCAAGCTTTGTGAATTCTCCCTGCCAGTTTTCTGCATAACTACACTTGTGTCACTCACATGGCACAGGGGTACTCTAACAATTAATTGTAAACCAGAGGGAAACTTTTAATGGACCTCTTCTTGAGATCTCATGTTAAAAAAAGAAAAGTTCCCATGAGTGAAGTATAAGTTAGCTTTTCCAGGGGGAAAAAAGGAATGAATTACATTTCTCTTCTTGTCCTTTAAATGAATAGCATAGTTTGGGTGAAATTATCAGGCAATTGCATGCCTTTTATGCAGATAATGCTATTTGATGAAAGCGGTGTTTTGATCTGCTGAGGATAATACAGATCCAGGGTTGGATTCATTGGTAAGAGTAAAGCTGTCTTCTGTGATAACTTCATCTCAGCATGAGGTCAGACGGGGAAAACTGGGATGGGGGATTAAAAAATGACACAGTCGGAGCAGTATTCAGTTCCCTGCTGTGCTCCTGGCTGCACACTATAGCTTATGTTTCTGATCTGTTATGGTATTGTCTGCTTTTCTCTCCCAGAGCAGAAAGAGATTGCTTAAAACTTTTCTTTTTTCAGCTAGAGGGATTAGTTCAGTGCAGCTTTTTTAATTAAAGAAACTGTATCTTTTTCAATGTAATTTAAAGCTGTACAAGAAGGCTATCAGCATTCATAACTTAGTACTGTTACCTGCAACAAAGCCTAACCATTCATTTTACATTCAGAAGAAGAAATCACTATTAAGATTTTTGAGGGTTAAAGTATGATGATTGTCCCTGTGGTTGAAAGAATCACAGTTACCCATTGTCTCCTGAGAGTTTTCTGTGAAAGAACTTCAGCTTTCCTCTTATTTATCTGGGCTTTCCTAATTAAATCTCTGTGATACCAGAATGGTGGTTTAAAAATATTCTGATGTGCCAAAATAGATCTGAGCATATCTTTTTCACAAAAAAATTAGTGCAAAAATACTCCCAAATATTAAAATAACAACAAGATAAAATGACTCTGTAACATCAGCCACTGATTTCCATCAGTGGAAATATTGTATCAGAACAATATTTTTACTCAACAGATTTTCTAAATATGTAACTAGTACCTTTATTAATAAGAAATAATATGCAAATGGCTGACACATGTTCATGATACATAAAATGGTCAGTTTGTATGTATGGGTGTAGATGTGTGTTTATGCATATATGTGAGTGTATGTACGTCTGTATTCATGTAAACACATATAGATTTATATATCAATAGATCTACACACAGTTACATATATTTTTAAGCTCAGAGGGTTGAATTTACAGCACAATTTAAACAAGGTTAATAGCTAAAACCTTCAAATGTTTCAAATAAGGCCCATATGGTGATCACTTTACAAAGCATACAGGGACTGTGCTTAGGTTGCAACATACACATTTCCAACTAAATTCCATGCCAGATCAATTAGAAACAGTTCTCCTGAGCAGACAGGAACAAACACAGATTGTTACCACTCCACTGCCTGAACTCTTGTCTTCCAGGAATGAAAGCAGTCATCTTGAATACAACATATTTTACTACTAACAGCCTAAGATATTTTTTTAAACTAGTAGTATTTTAATAAAATCTCTGTTTCGGCACATCAGAGCAATTAACATCCAAATTATCACAATAAAATAGCAGATTGCTATTAGAGCTTTTGGTTAGAGAGGTATTTTTCCCAGACTGCATTTGTTAGTGATGTCTTCTGCTAGAAGGAGTACATGCCACAGGAGAAGAAAAGGAAAGAACCAGACAACAGAAAAACGCTTTTGGTTTCTTTTTTCCTTGTGTAATGTGTTTTTCTTTAAATCATCTTTTCTGTACATTTCCTAAATCTGAACATTTTTCTGGTGGGATTTCTTGTTATTTTTAAAATATGTCTTTTAGCTAGAAAGTTAGAAAGGAAAACAAAAATGTTAATTATGACTATGAAGCTTAGGTAAAACAAGGCCTCTTCCTTCTTGTAAATATAATAAATTCTGAATTTGACTTAATTACATAAACTTCTGTATGTATGTATGAGGTCTGTGTGTTGACTTCCAAATTGCTATAAATATTCTGCATTCCTCCTGCTCAATGAAAATATAGATAGTTGCACCCAGCTATAGTTGCTGGGAAAGTGTTATACCAGCAAACAAATCTTATATTTTTCATGGGCTTGTGTAGTAACTCACACAATGATGGCAACAACGGCGCTTTGTGATGGCTCCTACTTATGAATACAAGGTGATTAAAATGATTATGTGCTTCGGTTTAGGGCCATAAGTTTAGCTCAGGCAGTAGTTCCTAATGCAGTGTTAACACAATATGAAAGGCATTTTTGTATTCCAAATCGTATGCAAACTCCTTCAGGTTCTTTCCTGAGGACCCAATGAAGAGGGTCAGCAGTTTTGTGCAGCTGAAGTGCATCATTTTCACCAGAGGTCAGCTTCCCATATAGCTTTGTTTTATGCAGTGGAACACAAACTAATGTAGTGGAAAAGCATGACCCCCATTTAAAGGTTGATTTGTATGATAATCAGTACATTTAGTGGCTTCAAAATGAACGTGTGTAAGGCCCTATCTTGCTTTAATTAAGGTAATTAAGACATATTTCCCTCTGCAGACAGCTATTTAATTTTATGGCTTTGTCAGTGATCAGATTAGAATATTTGTTTTACAATTTTACCGCAACTCGATACTCGGGGAAAAAGTGCCTCTCTATCTGCTGCTGGCGGTGAGACGGGCGAGACAGCGCAGCCCTTCCCGCGGAGGGAGCGAGCCCAGCGCAGCTCCGCGTGTCCGCAGCCGCTCCGCGTGTCCGCAGCCGCTCCGCTGCGGCACTCTGCGCCCCCGCGCACTGGGGCTTCCCCCTGACGCCGGGCCGGCACCGGCGGCCCCTTCTTCCCAAGTTTCCCCGTTCCCACAGAGGAGCGCTGCGGTTCTCTCCGGGGCTTAGGGCAGAGCGTGGGCACGGCGGGCTCGTCACCTTCTGCCCTGGCCCCGCCGCGGAGCGCGCTCGGCGCGGCGCGGGAGCTGCGCGGGCTCAGCCGTCCCGCCCGGGCAGCCGCGGAGGAAAGCGAGGCGGCTCCGCCGACAGCTCGAAAGCGGCCGCCCGAGCGGCTGCGAACTCGGTCCCTTCGCAGGGCTCGCACAGGAGCGGGAGCCGCGGAGCTGGCCCCGCGAACTATTGGGGACAGTTGTTTCCATGTGATGACCAAGCAGCAAGACTGAGTGGAAAGGAGAACTTTTTTTTTTTAATTAGGGTTGTGATTATGAAACATCCTGACACAGGGCAATGCTGCTGGTTGTTTCCGTTACGTAGGGGCAATCCCTACCTAGCTGCATTAAAGCACATCTTGACTCTTACCCCGAAGGAAAATGGATGGTTAGAAACAATTTCTTCCTCCATGAGCTGTAGATCCAGGACCGTTAGCAATGCAGAGACCTTGAGATCTGTTTTTTTCAGACGTGCGAATATCCTAAAGAGCGTGGAGTCCTGGAACCAGAAAGTGCCGAAAAGCCTGGCAAAGCCCGAGTTACCGTTTAAGTAGGAAGGACACGTTAAGAACAGTTTAGGGAGTTGGCAAAGAATGTGACAATGTCTTGAATGTGTGTCGTCTATTGGAGTTACTGGTAGATTAGTGCAGGAGCCGGCATGTCTCGCATCGGAGGACGTCCTGCTCTTTCCTCTCAGTAGCACCTATCGTCCAAAAAGATTTACTGATAGTCCCATCTGGAAAAAAAAAAATCTCAAAGTCGATGAGGAACGTATACCCTTTTGTTCTTTCAGTACTGAAATAGTGCGTTTACTGGAAATCCAAAAAATCCAAACGAGTAAGGAGTAGCTGCCGTGTGATTTTAGAGTTTAGTCACATTTAATAGTTGACATAAGAAAGATAGTTTCCTACAAAGCTCTAACTCAGATGTGCCTGCACACTTATCAAATTAAGTTAAACTCTGAAGGCTGAAATTTAATTAACTTTTGGTAAGCCTGGTAAGCTGCTTCAGTGATGTCCAAGTTAAGAGTGCCAAAATAACTTGGTCTTGCTCAAGAACTTCAAATGTGTATCAATAAGTAGTTGACTTTTGTTGTCTATCCAGTAGGCTTTACACAAAGAAGGCATGATGTTATCTCTCTATTTATAATAAAGCAGGATCTTAATTCAGTGTATTTGAGGGCAGTAAAAAGTTCAAAATAGTATTAGATGAATGGATTTAGCAAAGGTATTGCAAATAGATGAAGTAGTCTTGCAAAATACAGTGCTTTAAATTTGCATTTGCAAAATATAGCTTTAAATATTGTGTTAGCACTGTAAGTCAAAAGAAAAAAAAAGTAAGACCCTACAAGATTGGCTTGTAGTTTAGCAGAAATGCTATTTTGTATAACATGCAACAACAATTACAGCATTTGGTGTAAGTTCAGGGTTGATTGTTCCTGTGTGCCTACCTATAGGCGTTTTGTAACAATGAATTTTGTGCAATTCACGTTTTCACACTTCGAGTGCTTTCCTGTAAGGACTAAACTCTTTGTAGTATACTTTATTTGAAAGACAAGGTCATGATGATTCCAGTTCTACCTGTATTGTCTGTGCACTTATCTGCACAGAACTCTCTCTCTCTCGCGCGGTCTGTGTGGCTCCTACTTTTTGAAATGAAATGCCGCCACTTCAGAGCCAGCCACAAAGTCAGTAGAGAGTATTCATTTAAATCCATTAGTTTAGTTGTTGTATCTTTAAAATACTTTTGCAAACCTCTATTTAAAAGTAGTTATTTTTATTACTTTTCTGGGGATGAAGACATGTCATTGCCATTATAAAATACTTTTTTTTCTTCTCCCTTTCTGTATGTCCAATATTATGAATTACACATTGATTGTTGACTTTAAAAGGCTTGAAACATTTCTGGTTTTCTATTACATTTGCTGTATAACAGGGCTGTGTGATGCTGGCTCTGTGTGTGTGGTACCTGCTGTAATTCCCACATGCTGACCTCAGCACTGTCGAATCAGTTTATATACCCAGGCACCTTGTCTCTCGGGTCGAGCCCAGCAAAGTACAAATGCAAAGAAAAACACTGGAGTAAAACACGGGCATGGGAGAAAAAGCTGCTGGACGGATCCTAGACAGCTCCCTCGCAATGCCCGTTGGTTACATCTGCACTAACGTTTCCATGATTAGGAGCTATTTCCAGTTATTTCAAGGCAGAGGAATATAGGGATTTTCCTTGGGAACGTTTAAGATAACAAAGTCGTGCATCTTTCATTACAGAGTCAGAGATGTGGTGGATAAAGTTAGGAAAATCAAAGTACTGCAGCGGGTAGCCAGCTAAACGTTCAAAGCTGCTCATCTGTCTAACTTCTCCGTGTGTTTCGCATCTCGTGTGTGAAACGCCTTTGAGTTTAAAAGAGAAGGATAAAGGCGTAAAAAGAGACCGGTCCTAGATAGGTAGGTAGGTAACATCTCAGTGTGCGAAAAGTTACAGCTACTACTTTGAGCCGAGAGGTTGCTGAGGAGTCAGGCAGGAAAATAAGCAGAAGCGCCTTTGTACACCACGGAGAAACGGCTTTAAAAGCAGATGTTTAAGCTGTAATCAGGTCACCCGGCACCCGGCTCCCGCCCAACTCCGAAAATTGCCGGGGTGCGGCGGCAAGGCCGGGCGGGGGGGCTGCGGGTGCCCGTGCGAGGGGCGGGCTGCCGGGCCGGGGAGCGCCGCCGGCACCCTCCGGCCTTGCCGGGCGGCCGCGCCGCGCCCGGGCTGCCGGCAGCGCCAGAGAGCCTCGGCGGGCGGGCTGCCCGCGGCGCCGGCTCTGCTCGGCCGGGCGCGGTGCGGTGCTGCGGGGGAGCTGCGCATTATTTCCCAAATTCTCTCCCTCCCCTGATAAAAATAAATAGGTCCCCGCGGAAAACAAAATGCAGCGGAGGGATGCTTCGTGCCCTGCCGGGTGGAGGGAACGCGCAGCGGAGCCGTGTAAGTTCATTAGTGTTTGCAATCAGGGGCACGCAGCCACCCTCATCAGGGCAGACAGCGGCCAAGAGCCATTCATCAGCCTGAAGTGCCGCTCGCGGATGACCCCTAAATCACCGCCGGCGTCGTGGATGCGCTGATTAGGCTCAGCGTGGGAGCCGCGCCACGGCACTCCATGCGAGCGGCGGGGACGGGGGGGCAGCAGGCTGAGGGTCCACAGCCCGGTGGGTCGTGTCCCGGCCTGGGGCGGCGCAAGGAAGCACCGGGGCCCTCGGCCGGGTCCCCCGCGTTACGGCGAAAGTAGGTGCTGGCGGCGGCGGCTCCTCCCCGCGCTCCTCCCCCCCGGCACGTCGCTGTGCGCGTACCTTCGCCCTCCCCTCCTGCAAGAGGGGCCAAACTCCCTGCCCGCCCGGCGGGGGAGGAGGCGGGGAAAGTGAGCTCCGCGGGACGCGTAAGCTCCCGCGGCGCGGGGCGCGGGCAGCAACTCGTGGCCCTCCCCCCGCCCGGCCCCCGGCCCTCCCCTCGCTCCCGCCCGCCCTCCGCTCCCGCCCGCCCGGCCTGACAAAGTGCCGGCGTGCGCCGCTCTCCCCCGCGCTGCTGCCGGGGCGCGGAGGCGGCGAGGCTCGCGGCGTGCCCGCGGTAAGTGCGCGCTGCGCTCCGCGCTGTCCGGCCGGCAGCGGGGCCGGGGCCGCTGCCCTCCGCCCGGACGAGAGCGGGCTGGGGGCTGGTGCGCGGGGGCGGCGGAGGTTTTTGCGGCCCTCCGTCTCTCCCTTCCCCACCTCCCCCACGGCGGCACCGGTGGCGGCGGGACTTTCGCCGGGCGGTGGGCGGGAGTCGCGGGGCGTCCCGGGACGCGCGGCCGCGGCAGGAGCGCGGCCCCAGGTAGGGCTGCGCGGGCGCGGGGGAGCCGGAGAATGGGGCCGGGGATGCAACTTAATGTGGAAACTCCGCGGTGCCGGGCGGAAAACTGAGCGGGGGGTTGGGAGGGGTCTGGGTCTGGCAGCAGCGCTGCGCGGCCTCGGAGCGGGGTCGGGGGCTGCCGGTGTGCGCGCTCCCGGGGGGGCTGAGCGCGCTCCCGGCGGCGGCGGCGGGACTGGGCACCGCGGCACTTTCGGTGCTTTCCCAAGTCGGCATCCTCACTTTTGGAAGATAAACGGAAGTGTCCGCACTCCTGTCCGGTGAGCGTAGCGGTGCGGGCGGAGGCGCGAAAGCTCGTCCGAGCAAGTTTATGGTGGGTTTGGAACTTGGTGTTTGTCACCTCGGGTGTGCGGGGCGCTCCCGCCGGGTCCGGCGTCCTCGGGCGGCGCGTTTGTCAAGCGGCGGCGGGCGGTGCCAGGCTGCCGGGTGGTCTGTGCTCCAGAGCTGCCACCGGGGCTCTACCTGCTCTGCTGCTGAAGGACCGGGTTTCTGAGGCTCGCATCTGTAATGGTCTAGTCCATAAACTGTAGTGAAAATCGTGTTACTGTGCAGCGAAAACACATGGCGACCAAAGAAATCGTGTGTCACTGTGGTTTGGGGAGAGAAAGGGGTGGTCTCCCCCGCGAAATTCCAAACATTGCTGGTGTCTGGTGGGGTTTTTCTTCACGTGTATGTAGGAAGCAGATCCACTGTTCTGTGGACTTAAAAGTTTTATGTTATAAAGTTGCTTTTAAGCAAAGTAATGTCAAAGGAGAACACCCCCAAACTCCCATCTTGATGTACTCACAGACTGTTAAAAGTTTTTTGATAGGAGCAGTTTCCATAACATATCGTGTAGACGTAGTCTCCTTTAAATATTTAGATATAAAATATTTTTATATGAAAACTTTGGCAGTTTTATTTTTCTCCTTTCTGAATATCATGTGTCTCTTAAGCTAAGCCTTAGTTCAATGCTTGTTTGGTTTTATTTGACTGTTACCACTGCATTTTATATTTACTTCCTCAGGCAAAGTATTTTGCTTCACACTGCTGAAGAGTTGTAGTGATATTCTGTGGCTGTGTGGATCCTAAAAATCTGTCTAGTAAAGAATAAATTGAAGTATAAATGTTGTTCATCTATGGTCTTACAGAAAAGTTAATTGTAAAACACTTGAAGACACCTTCTGAAAAATACCACTGCTCTTCCCTTCTAAAATGATCTAAGTGCTATTCAGAATTGTTATTGCATTCACATTTAGGAGATTAGTTTAATATTGTATGCAGGCAAAAAAATAATGAAATATACTTTGGTATAATATAAGAATAGTTTGGAAAAAGGGCCCTATGTAAGTGTAAATATACATGAAAATTTTGGAAAAATATAACAGGTTGAGAAAAATATTAGCTTACAATTCTGAAGCTTTGCTACTATGAACATGCTGGGTTATTTTACATGGTCTAGTAAATTAGGGGAGGGGGAAAAACCCAACAGTACAGAAATATTAGATGCATACATCTGATTAAAAATGGAAAGGGGCTCAGTCGACTGAACACTGAGATAAAAGATGCTGTTTGGTATAAGAAATACTTGACCCCGCTGAGATTCTTTTGTTTAAGATGTTTTGAGGAAAAACAATGAAAATAACTTTCATAATCCAGTTAGCAGGTTAAGACTGGTACTTCAGTCAAATCTCTTAGAGCTGGGAGTAATTATTCTCTGTTTAAATTAAAAAATAGAAGAAAAGGATATATTAATAGAAACTAGATTTAAAGTTACAAATGAGCACACAATGGCTGCTGTAATAAACATCTGTTTTATAAAAGCCCCGTAAGATATTAGAAAATGAAATAATAGCCTGGAAGTATTTTTTGTCATCTCCTAGCCCCAACAATTAACAGATTATAGTCTTGGCTCAGTAAGATACTCAGAACCTTTATCTTCAGTTAAAATCAGTGAGCATTGTGCAGACTGATGCCCCTGTAGATTGATGCAAAAACTCCCACTAACTTGTATCAGTTTTGGATTAGGCCCAATAAAAGCTGAGAGTGCCCAGCAGCTCGGAGGATCAGGTGCTGTTTGTGAAGGGGCATTGTGCTATATAGACATGAAAGAGCAGAGATGCTAAGGCTTCAGGTCAGAACTGCTCTTATATTTATAGTGGTACTGTACTTAATACTCTGTTTCTATTGTAGAAAACTCATCTCTCTGTCAGTGTGCAAGAGAAACTATAATATTCTTATAGAGCAAAATTTTTATAGAGAAATCTTAAAATATTTTTTTCCAAAATGTTATGCAAGTAAGTTGCGCTTGTGTAAGATTTAGAGGCTGATTTGAGCTACTACATATTAGAGATTATTAATAAGATTAATGTATCTATATAATATTATTTCCTTTTAAGAATAACTTTACTGTAGAAAATACATTCTATTAAATGAAGACTTAGAAACTTGTTAGGCTTACTGTTTTAGTAAATGTAGTGATAACATGATTATCACCTGCAAGTTTGTGCAGTATCAAGGACAAAAAATATTATCAGAAATAATTTTAGAGTGTTTATTAGAAAATTCTTGGCTTGATAAAATAATTTTTTTACCCCAGGCTAACTAGTTAAATAAGTCCTTTCAGGATACCTGCATGTGATTTGTGATTCTTCTTAGACTGAAGAGTGTCTTAAAAGAAAGCATTTATTTTTCTAACAGAGTAGTATTATTTGCTGAATTTTAGCTTGTAGAAAACATTTCAGGGACCCAGAGTTAGGATTGGGGTTCACACTGTCAGATGAGCAATTAAAAGGAAGCTCTAAACATTTAATTTTTTAGAGATAATAGAGGCTTTAAGGAAGTTACCATTGTAAAAATGTGCCGCTTTAACAACCTTTCCTTCGTTCTAAAACTGATTAATTGCTGTGTCTTATAAAACCTGATTTATTTCATACTTTTTTCATACCAAGCATTACCATTATGAAGCTCTCCTTATAAGTGAGATTAATGTTTCTGAGCAAAGAAGTGGTTTGGAGGGCTGCATTCATTTTGAGTGCTATTCTAATCAATTTTAGATACAGCATTTCACAATGTATCAGTCTGCATCCGAACCTGCCTTATTATGTGGAATTAACTTGTTAGTGATTGATAGGAAGCCTGCTCTATCTCCAGAGGTGATTTGTTAGAAACAAGTGTTAGAGGTTCCAGGAGTTTGAGTACAGGGTCAGGCGACTCCGGTGCCCATTCTGTGGCCTGACTGAAGCTCGACAGAGAAGTTAAAAAAAAATGCGGTGCTGGTTTTTTTTTGAATGCTAAAAAACCCAACACACTCCAAAAATCCTCAAATGAAAACCTAAAACCATTTATATTAAATAGTGTTCCTTACTGTGGTGCTGGGTTTCACAGACATTCTGAAGTGACAGGTATGAGGCACAGACAGTGTCTTTGTGCATCACTACGTGCTGTTACAATGCATGTCTCCTGGATTATTTGGAGGAATCGCTTCAGCATTTGAAATCAAGACTCAGAAGGCTAGTTTTAGATGACAAGGTGCACACCTACTGCATATTGCTTGCATAGTTATTGAAATACATGCCAATGCTATTTTTTCTCTTTTAAAAGTAGCAAGGATTGTACTTGTTTCAATAGCTAGTGAGATATTTGCACATTCTGTCTGTGCACCCTTTGGTCTCAGATTCACCACTGTTTAATTCTTTACCACTAGGCTATGGTCACACACTGCTGCTGAGTGTGATGCATAAACATTTAAAGTCCAGGAAAAAAAAAAGCTTCTTCGATATTGAGAGAAAAATAAGTTTAAAAAGGCCAAATTTAAAAACACACATGAGAAACCTCTGAAAATTGTAAACAATTCTAAGATATAGGTGTATGCATCTGTTATGAGGATAGTAATTTAAATCTAAATTTTAGTTATTTATGCGTTTCTTGCAAGATGTACTAATTGCATTCAGTAAATTTTTTAAGTTTGCATATTGGACTAATTACATTAGTCTTTTAGTTCAAGTGTGCATGTAAACAGTAACAGAATGTTGCGACTGAAGCATTGCGTAAAAGTATTTCTGGTCTTATGCAGATCAGAAGTAATAAAATTACAAAATGTTTATGAATACCAGCCTCTAAGTGCTCCTCACCTTTTAGTTCAGTCTGGCTTTATGGAATAAACATTATTTGTACAGGTTCATTTTAATATTGCAACTGAAATATCTGCTACTGAACAAGTAGGAAGGGAATAGTATCTTAAACGTAATAAAATGGAGAGTACAACACAAACTGTATCTCTGGTTGCCTTCTTAGATGCAAGTTGTCTGCGTGTTCCATACTTTCACCTTATGGGCAGTTTACTCTTGTTTTAAAATACATTTTATGCCAAGCTGATACTTAGATGACATAAGGTTGAAAAGTAGTTTAAGTCTGGAACTGTTTTGTGCTGATATATGCTGAGTCTTGAAAAGAAGTGGGAGTGCTTTTATAGTTTAGACTGAAATTCAACATGTAAGTTCAAACCTGGGTGACCTAATTATTTTAAATTTTCCAAATTAAGTCTGTAACAGGTTGAGGTTGTTGATACTTGGTGTGTATGTTTGTGTCTACAAAAAAAGTTAATTGCAAACATTAGTGCCTAGATGCATTGAAAGCAAAACAGTAAACTAGAAACTGCAAGGTGCTGTACTGAATTCAGCACTGATTAACATACTCTGCAAATCCACTGAAATCAGCAAATTACCTGGATTGTTATGTACTCGAGGCTGTAGTAGAACTTTGTGTCAAAATATTTTAATAACTGAAATGTGTGTTAAAGGTTATAGTAACTTTGGTTCACTTTTACAGTAGGAGTTCATTAATGCAAATTCAATCTTTGTGGATAAAGGAAAACTTTTCAACTTGAGAAAAGATGTTTTAAATTATTACTGGTTACTTTCCTGACTTTTATATTTTTATCACACTGCTAGTAAATCTTTAAAATGAAAATCTTAACATGAACTAGCTATGGATTATAATTATGTGATAATAGAGTCTCTATGCCTCTTTTTCTGTTCTCCCCCAACATCCCTCCATTCCATCCCTGGCAAAATCCTGGAATAATTGCAGAAATTTTTACTCTTTCAAATAAATAATTTTGAAAGAAAGGAGAATATTTTTTATAATGATGGTCTAAAATCTGTATTCTATAAACCTTTACATTTCATGAGTTAAGATCTACATGTGTCTTCTGCATCTGAATTGCAGCTTGCAAAAATCTTAAGGTATTATGACTTCAATTTTTCCTGTAACATTGAAAAACATTCAGAAAGTCAGCAGTTATTACTGTAAAAGCTATCTTGGTGTGGATCTTAGAATGTGTTGTGTTGAAATCAGTGGTGTTGGTGGTGTTATTTTTCAACATTGTATTGAATTTCTAATAGTATTCTTGACAGCGGTTAAGCCAACGTACAAAGGAACTAATGTGTCTTATTTCCTTATTTGAGTCTTGACAATTTTTAGTGTCTAAAGAAAACTGTCAAGGGTAAAATTGGTAAAATACAGATTTAAAACATTTTTCTTGGCAGGAGTTGAATAGAAAGTTGCGTGTGAGAATTTTTAGAGGAGGGGGAAAGAAATTAATCACCTCTGTGATTTATTATAATACAGCAATAGATTCCTGAATCATAGAAGTCCTTGATACACTTTGACTGGTTCATGGAGGGGGGTGGCTATGTAGTGGTTGAAGAAATCATCATTGCTAATAAGTGTTACTTTAGATTAGCAAATGAAAGACTGCATAGTCCTTCAAAGGCCTCATCCATTCTCATTATAATCCTTTGAACATTTGTCTGACCTTTCTAAAGAAATTCTACAGAAACTTTGTGCTTAGGGTTCCACATAAATAAACTGACCAGCACTTATCTCAAGAAGTTTGTACTCTAATGACAGGAGCAATAATACATCTTTTTAACAAAAATATATCAAATGTTACTTGCCACAGCAAATTCTTAATTTATTTTCAAATATCACAATGTAATACTTGAGACTAATGAGTGTAAAGCAGCTTATTAAAAGCAAATAATATCACAGTTCTCTAACAAAAATAAAACCAATTTGTATTGCTAATATTTTTCCTCTCAGCTTTGTTATGGTTTATACCTATAGAAAGCTGGGGTAGGTGGGGCAATTTTGTTTTCAAGGCTGAACGTGTGAAGGTTTGTGCAGCTAGGACATGCCCAGCTAAAGCAAACCAGCCTAGCTCTACTCACGTCAGGGAAGACATTGCCATTTGCCTTCTGGGACATGACATGTAGGGCTATGCTCATTAAACACTTTCAATTTAGATTTTGCTTTAACTCTTACCTTTTTTTTTCCTTTTTTTTAAAATAAGCAGTTTACTTCTTTCATTTTGTAAAATACATGGCTTATTTGAATAGGCTTTAGTGCCTCTCAAAAGCATCATGGCTCAGATGGGTTTTTTCCATTAAAAGAAAAAAACCTCTTATTCTGTTAGTAAACTTGGCAAAGCAGAAAATAATTAATTTATTAAATCAGTTTTTTAAGAAAGACATTCTTTATTCATACTACTGAATATATTCAAGTATTTGAGGTTTCCCTATTCCTTTTAAGAGAGATTTTTGATTTCAGTGTCAAAAGGTTGAGTGGCAGCATCCAAATCTATGCAACTGGAACTGAGGAAAGATACTATATTCCAACAAATCAGCTGGTTGAAATCTGGGTTACAAGATGGGAGTGTTTGTGTATTGCTTTAGCAACAAAGGTGGAGTTGCAGGAAGTCTTCGTTGGGGCAGCAGTTACTAAATTACCATTTGTTCACCATTGTTCCCATGCTGGAAGGCAGAAATGTTGTATTCTTAAACTAATGAAGGAACTGGAGAAATGCTGGACCTCTGCAAATGTGAGTGAGCTTATTCCAGACAAATAAACAGGTAATTGAGAGTGCTAAGGAGTTCTAGGTTGTGTTTGGTATATCAGACTGATAAATGTGAAATCCTCGAATTTGGTTTCCTTCTATCCATAACTAGTTAGAAAATTTAAAATTTAGGCAGAAAAGAGCCCTTTGATATTGTGTGGTAGGAAGCCGTCTTTTTCACATCTTGGTAATATGTGTACATGCACACATGTTTTGGATTGTCTAATCTTCAATATTATTACTTTAGGTTTAGTGTAAATTGATGGCAGATGAATGAAAAACTTTCCAGGCAGATTTTTTAAAATATAGATGTGTATCTGCACATGTACTTTGTCCATTCAATACTGACTTAGTAAACGTACAGTACGAAATTACAGGAGGATTTGTCCTTTTCCCCTCATTCATCTGTCAGTTGCTGAAGTTTGTGATTTCAACACGGGCCAATGTGTTGGGAAGTGTCAAAAAAACTTAGGGGTCTGCAGTCCACAGTGACATCTCAATGAGTGCTGGGAGCAGAAATGCTCATCACCTATCAGGAAGTTTTCCAGTCATTTGTGTATTGATAGAGTATGAAAAAGACCCACCTAGTAATCCCATCTATCTAAAGCTATGGTAACTCAGAAATACAACTATGACTGACTGTGCTCTACAGGAAACCTGGAAGTAATAAGTGATTAGGAAAGCTGGGGTTTTATTTTCTTTCTTGAGTGAAGAGTATCTTAGCATAAAAATGAAATATCAGCTCTTACTTAGCATGAAATAGTTATAATTGCATTTAGAAATGTTTTAAGTAGCTTAAAAATGCATAGCTGCTCTTATTAGTCTTTTGATAATTTTCTGTTAATTGTGGATTGATACAGGGTTAATGGTATAAAATGTTAGCACTTCTAATGATATGTTTAAGAACAGTGCAGACATTAAATTCAGTAAACTGAATATGTGGCCTCATAAATAAATGCTGAATTATAATACAAAGCACACCATGACCAAATTAATTAGTATGTTTAATCTAGTGAATTCCAGCTAGGCTGCATATAATATGGACATGTATTTAATTTCTAAATTTAATATTAGCTGCATAAGTCAGCTCTTACTTAATCAGTGCAGATCAGTAATAGAAATGTAATATATCTGGGGTTTTACATAAGCTTTTCTCTTTAAATGAAATGTTTTGATATTGTTTGATACTTTAAATATTGTAATTAAAAAAGGTATGTGGGTAGGAATGTTTCCTGTGTTCTCCCCATAATTTGTCGTCATCAGGAGGTAGAATTCCTGAGGTCCAAAATAAAATATTCATTCAGGCAAAATGGCGGCGCTCATTAAAATTCATTCAAGGATCTAGGGCAGAATATTTTGTATTTGCCTATTTGATACAAAATTTACTGTTGGTTGCTTTGCTCTAATTATTATATCATTTTTTTATTTGGGTAGAGTTAAAATGCCAGTAGAATAATCTTAATTTTTCATTTGAAAGCCTTACTTTTCAAGGAAAGTGCAGAATTAAAAGACTATTTAATTTTTTAATAACCTGTGAGTACTTTAGATTTTTCCTCTTGTAAATTACAAGTATTAGGTTTTTATCACGTGAGCCATAGGGCATACAGATTTTCTTGTACTCATTTTCTGAATTCGTAAATGTGAGTTAGGATAGAAATAGGAAATTGGGTGGTATTGAGTCCAGTTTTGAAAACCTCTAAATAATCTGTTCAGTTGGTAGTTTCAGGGACTTCAATGAGATTGGGTAGTGAATAGGCATTGTCCCTGTGATCAGTGCTCTACAGGCTTAGGCTCATTGCTTTCAGAGGAAAGTCTGAGAATAATCAGCATGCGTTTTCTTCTTCTTTTTTCTCGATACGGGATTACACACTCTGCCTGTAACCTTTGATATAAATCTACCTTTGCTTTGTGTTCTTTTTCTGGTAAATACTTGACTAGAAATGAGTTGATGAACTGCTCAGTTTTTATGGAGAGCCCATAAAGCACAGAATGGGCTGACTGCACTCTGATCCTCAGTCAAACCTTATTGTTAAATGTGTTTGGGATGACTTCCACCCCCATTCCCAGCATTTGGAACAAGCAAATCCAATAACAGTTTATTTGCTGAACCTCACAAAGGAGTGCACTTGTCCGAAAGGGGGCACAGTGAGGTTACGCCTGTGCTGCCACATTGAACACAGCGCTGTCACTTTCCCACGTGCTGGGACACCATCATCTATGTGCTTCGTTCTTAAAGAGCTCCCTTTTGGCTTTTTGATCTGTACTCATTCATGGCACTCCCAAACAATTCTTGGGCGTGGTTTAGCAGTTAAGACCAGAGATGTATTTGTTCTGGGGACCATTCCCATTAAGCTCTTTGCTTGCAGCTTCCTAATTTAGAGGTTAAGACTCGTTACTAGAACAGACTGATTTAATTATACTGGCTTTAAGTGTGATTTTGTACAAGATGAACTCTAGAAGTCTTTTGCAACCTAAATTGTTGTGTGATTCCAAGCCTTTTGGTTGCACTCCATGCAGGCCTTGGGGGTGTTGAATTTAATATTTGGGTGTCACACCTGAATTCAGTGTTGCCAATGATAATTCTGTTACTACAGTTCCAAAAATAATTGTTTGTCAGGCTCAGAAGTACAATCATCGTATTTGTGTTTTAATCAGTTTAAATGAACAAATGTTAGTGTTTTGTAACCTGATGTAGGATATTTTTTCTATTCGAATATTTTTTCTACCCTGCTTGTGTAAGATTGTTCCTATTAACTTAACAAGAGTATTTTTTTGGAGTGCACAAACATAAAAGAGGACTCTCTGTGTTAGAATCATTGTTAAGTGCAGTACGTTTTCCCGCACTAGAAACTTGATACAATTAATTTAGCTATTAAGTAAAAACTAGCTTAATTTTAGTCTATACACCTGCTAATTATTACATACTGCTCACATGACAGAATTTAAGTTTACTGGTTTATAATAAGTGCAAAATAGCTAGCTTTTTATTGGCAGCATCGTGCAAGAAAACCAGATTAACAGCTTTTTTGTTAAGATTTTTTTTTTGTGACACTGGATTAAAGATAATATTAACTGATTTATTATGAGAATCAAATCTGTAGGGGTTTTTTAAAGTTTTTGGTTTTTTTGGTTGGTTAAAAAATATACAAGAGTAACAAGTTACAATACTAGTACTTTTAATATTAATGAAAAAAAATAAAGTCCACTACCCCATCACTTCTTGTCTGTGAAGAGGCTTTGCTTACATTTAGCTTAAACGAAAGCTACGTCACCAGATATCACACTGAACTGCCGTAAACCCACTTGCAATCCTGTGTGGGCTGTAGCTCAGTGAGCCAAAGAGGCTGAGTGAAACCTAAAGGAGGTTTCTTTGCAGAACCTTCTTGGCAGTGCTTCAGTGTCATACCCACTCCATGGAGGAAAAGGAACGAGGCAGCCTGTAAGGGATCTTCTGTGCCTGGGATTAGGCGCCCAAATGAGCTATCTTTGTGAAGGTCTAAGGCACGTCGTGGCCTTCTCCCCACTGCTTTGAAAGCCGGGCACTTTCTGCAGGAGCTCTGCTTTGAGATGCCTGAAGCGTAGTCTCACTTTAGTGATTTAAGCTAAACAGACGGCATTTCATACGTGCTGCCTCAACTAAAACTGCATCAACAGCTAAGAAAGCATGTAAAAATAGTGTGGAAACTAAGGGTTTCTTTGACTGGAGCTATTGTTATTTTCAGGTTTTATTTTTTTAATAATAATTTTAATTGAAATTTTAATATCATAACTAGAATCACATTATAGATGTTTGAAAACTGTTGTTTCATCAATGATTTGTAGGTTGAATATTGTCCACAGGTTAAAATAGGACCTTGAGCTCTACATTAAAGTAGAGGAACTGCATATTAGAAGCAAATGTTGCTTCAAATTTGTAGAAGGTTTCCTGGTTTTAATATGGATTGCATTGATACTGTTTCAGGGGAAAAACATTTATACATTATTTGCCCATAAACAGATAAGCACTGTATGTATTGGTATTTTGAGTATTTTTGTTAAATGCAATTCAAACAATTTTGAATTAGAAAATGTGCAAAAATTGGGTTAACTGCATATAACTGTTAAAGCTGTCCTAGCTCACTGATATTTTCAAAAATGTAAATAGACAGTAGATGTGGACTTTTTCGTTCTCATAATATTACCAATATATTTAGTTTAGTTTCATGGCCTACAAACCAAAAGTACCAGGGTTTCTACAAGCTTGGTCTTAATATTTCTTCTTCCTGCTCTCCTGTGCCATTCACACAGCTGCTTCACTCAGCCCTGTTCCGTTTCTCCCTGCTGGCTGAAAATCACTGTTAGATATCAATTTCAACTTGCAGAAGATGGGTTATACAATTTTTGGGCGACAAATGCAGGAGCTGTTTGTTCTTTCATCTCCTCTGTGGTGGTTCATAATTGTCTTTAAAAAAAATAAGGTGCTGGTTTGATTAACATATGAAGGTTTTATAAGCTGTCAGTGCATCCTTTAGAAATAAAAAATTGGCATATTGCATCCTGTCCTCTCTGTTGCTCTCTCCATTGTTGTAAACTCAGCTGTTTGCTTATCTGTATAGTGAATTCAGAGCAGCAGAATAAAATAGAATTTTGAATGCTTAATTTTCAATTTTTATAGTTTTAATTTATTTTTTCCTAGGTTGGTAGTAGCACTGACTCAGTTCAACAGACAGCCACAGCATAGTGGTAGGTGTAGGGCTGGAATATAAGGACAGGACTGGATTTTTAGTTTGTTTTAAAAAAGGGAGTAGCACACCACCTACATTTTCCTTACTTATTAAATTAGAAACACCTACAGGAGGAAAGTAGGTCCTAGAAAAGAGTTGGCAACGTCTGTTTTTTACTCTCTGTGCATTGCTCTGTTTCGTGCTCAGCATCACAGCAGAAAACATTTGGGACTAACCTGACCAAGAGAAACCATAAATGAAAGAGAGGAAATTGAAATACAAGTCTGCCTTTTATCTTCTCCCCTCCAATAACTGTCTGTGCATTCATATAGTAGGACCACATGGTTACTTGGTGGGGTTGTTTTTCCCATAGACACCATTTTATAAAAGGAACAGCAGTGATACTGAGAGCCCACAGAGGACGGCCACCAAGATGGTCAGAGAGATGGGCCACCTTTCCTATGAGGAAAGGCTGAGAGAATTGGGATTGTTCAGCCAGGGAAAGAGAAGGCTTTGGGGTGACCTAATTGTCACCTTCCAGTACCTGAAGGGATCTTGCAGGGCAGTTGGAGAGGGACTTTTGAGGAGAGCTTGTAGTGATACAAAAAGGAGGAATGGCTTCAAACTGAAAGAGAGTAGGTTTAGACTGGATGATAGGAAGAAATTATTTACTGTGAGGGTGACAACACACCTGAACAGATTGCCCAGGGATGTTGTGTATGCTCCATCCCTGGAAGTCTTTTGGGCCAGTCTGGATGATGCAGCTCTGAACAACCAGGTCTAGTGGAAGGTGTCCCTGTCAATCACAAGTGGGCAGGAACAGGAAGTTCTTTTAAATTTCCTTCCCATCCAAGCCATTCTGTGATAAGTGATTCTATGCTTCCCTTACTCTGTATTCAAATTGCATTAATCCTCCAGCAGCAGGAGGGATGTCTCAGCAATCACCACTTGTTTACAGAGGATGTAACAGGGCTGATTTCTTTAGCCTATGCACTTTGGTATTTGAGTTTTTTGAAATAGCAGATGTTGTCAGTAGTGTCAGTACTATCAATGCTTATGTTGGTGGTTTGTGCTTTTAGAAGTTTTCAAGGAAAGACTAACCTGGAATTGATTGCTTTGTCTGAGAAACAAACCCGAAAGAGAGGAGGTGCAGCTATTTATATAGCTTTTGCCTCTGCCCACCTATTTCTCTTTCCAGACATGGATATATAAAGGGATCATAGGGGTTTTCACACTTTAACCCTTCCCTTTAGTACCAGCTGATGTGACAGCAGGTAATTCTGCATTCTGTGATGGACTTATGGTCATGCCTTGTGCAGCCTTGCTGTTTGGAGGCAGCACAATTCAGTTTCCTGGAGAAGGTCATCATCATTTAGCTATAGGTTATGATGCTGATGCTTTTATTTTTCCTGTTGGGGCTGTTCTGTTGCCCATGAACAACAGATTCATTGGATCAGAAGAGGACAAAGAAGGGGGGGATGTGTCATTGTAGCCTGATGCTTAGGGCATGCATCTGAGAATAGGAAAACTTGCAGCTTCTTTTAATCTTCCAGAAGTGTCCTTTTCCTTCATTCCTGGTGCTGACATGAGTGTTGGTATGACTTTGGGCTGAGCCAGAATTTATTTGTCTTAAAGAGACACATAGATACATACATATATATACAGACACACATACATATATATTAAAAAAAAAAAATTCCCTAAAGTTAATTTTCCTTTTCCTTTTTTGAGTTAGTCTTTGCTAGCTCCATTTGTGAAGTGTCTTTTGGTGACAGTGCTGTTGCTAGAGCTGGCATGCAAGAGGAAGGAATTGGTAGCTGAAGCTGGGAATAAGAAATTGCTAAGGGGGCTGGAAATGCACTTTTAAAAGGGATTATATGGTATTAAAGCCTGTGTCTACAACAGGATAGATACTGAAAAACTAGGATGGAAAAAATATGACCACTTTCTGCTTTGTTACCTCTTTTCTAGTCCAAATCTGAAGCCAAAGGTGTGTGTGCCTTTTTGGATTAGACTTGTGTTTTTCTCTAGAGAAACAGTTACCAGTTTGGCCTTTGGGTCAGATTGTGGTCCACATGTGACTAGTTTTGCACATGCAAAGGGAAGAAATATAAAATGAAAATCATGTGGCAAAGTAAACAGATCCAAAATTAAATATAATAGATTTAAAAAATTATTTATTTCTCATGCTATAAGCGGCACAGTGTTTCTGATGTAATTCAGCAGATTATTCCTGTGTGCATGGGTACCTGAGCCCACCTTCTAATGACTTGCATGCTTGTCCCCCCAGTGAGGACAGAGCTGCTGTCAGTACAGGTTGAAACACAACTGACACCCCAAATCTTTTTCAGTTGTTCATGAATAGAAGTTACAAGTGGTGTTTATTACATGTCACAAAAGCTGTGGAGGTTACCCTTATTTTACAGACCTGAGCACTGAGGCAATGAAGGACAATTTGCTTGTAGGACCACAAAAACTTAAGAGCAGGACCCTCATATAACCTGACTTCTCCTTAGGTGGCATGGAGGATGGTTCATCTTCTTTATAGATGTATTTTTGGCTTGACCTTAGTTTTGACTTGGTGCATTAATTTTTTCTTACAGTTTGCTGGAAGCCTATACTTCTGCATAAGGTGAAGTGTGTCAAGCTGTGGTTTTGAGTTGCCTGTCCTGAAATATGGCCATGTTTCAAAGGGGAAGACATTTTCACTTCATTCCTTCCGTTTGAAAATCATCACCACTGTTGCTTCCTAGTTCCAATGTGATTAAATTTCTTTGCAAAACTTTGCTGGGTATATACGAAGAAACAAGGTGCTGACTAAACATGTTTTTAGTAATTTTAGGTGACAGGCTCAGCAGCTCACACATTTTAATACCATCAGTTCCTTGCTGCTGCCATCAGTGCAAACAGTGATTGTTCTAAAGTGTACATGGTAGCACAGGCATGGCCTTAAATTAAGTAGCCTCAAAAATATTCCCATGATGGTGTACACTATGCCTTGTGAATGTAGATTCACTGCTTTTTTTTCTTAGCTGCACCTTACCCTGGAAAGCTATGAATCAAAGATAAAGAAGTCATTGAGGAGAAATGTTTAATGTAAGGACTGATGCTCATGTTCATTAACTAGGGTAGTAGAAGTCTGTTGTTTTGGTGTTTCAGAACTGTTGTTAGGTAGTTGACTTCACAGATTTGTATAGATCACTCTTAAAATGAGTAGAAAATTATCTTATTGGAATAATTTTTTCAAGAGTATAAAAATATGCATTAAGAGCAATATGAATGTATTTTACCGAATCCTATAGTCTGATAAAGACCTTATATGACTTGGGTTACCTTTTTGGATCACAAGCTTACTTCCCTATGTATAGTTGCTACTTAAGAGAATTTTGATGTTTTTTCAGAGGTGAGGTAGTTACCAAGAAAAAGAAGTATTTGAAAGATAAAGATACTGACAGTATTTGGAGCTTGACTATGCTTTTCTAGAAGGGAACATTGAAAGAAAAGATGATGACATAGAATAGTGTGTTTCACCCACAAACCAGTCCAAATAATATTTACAAAAGACGACCAGACAATGATAATTCTGGCATTTTTCAGTTTACACACCAGATTAGTTAATGTTAACCTGGTTTCAAACAGTGTGAGCTGAGCTGTGCTGGGTTAAAGGAGGCAGGGTGGAGGTGGCTGAGCTCCTGCTTGAACAGTCCTGGAGCAGGGGAATATGGTGTGCCATGCTCAGCCACTTCAGGTCTGTACTCTGCAGTTGTTCAAAAGTCATGGGGTGGAGGATGCAGCTCACCAAACAGGATTATTATTCCAAAGGGGGAAAACATCTCTAGACAATTCCCAATAAGGTGATGTTTTCATTGTATGTTTCGAAAGTTCTCAGATGACAACTGAGATGAAAAAGTCATACTCAAGTAGTGTGTAAAACATTTAGATTCCAAAGTCTTTTGTGAGATTAAGGACTATTTAGTTGAAAAGAGAGAATGTTTCATCCATCACCTTTCCTCTGATCCAATGTCCTTGGATCAACTTGGAAAAGTAAGGTTAGGGAAATAAGATTTTTTTAAGCTGTCTTTAGAAAGAGAATCATTTGCCCATAGTGAACAGTGAACCATGAACTGCATCTTTGCCTACTGCTTGGTCTGGGGGTCATTGTTAAGAAGGCCCTGGAATGAATGAAGTGTCCTCCAGAAAAGAAAACATTGAATTTTGGTTCTAAGAGATGTCCTTTCTCTATCTTTTGCTGTCAGCTCATCATGAACAATTTGTGGACTGAGATGGCTGGCTTTGATTTGTCCATAAGGATGGCTAGAATATTTTGTGGCTCTTTCTGTTTACCTTTTGTAGGCTACTCTGACCCAGTGGCAGTTTGATTTTAATCCTTATTACTTTCTCAACTTTTTAGTGTCATTTTTTGCAGCTTTCTGATTTCCATGAGCCTTTCTTATTTTGAAGTGGTGAACAAAACATCTGTCTAACTAGAGAGTTTTTGAGTGTTTAGCTTTACTGAAATATTCAATGCAATACTTTATTCCTTGAAAACACATGATATCTAGTGATCCTGTTTATCTGTTGTCATTATTTATTGTTTTAGACTTTGCCTAGCAGGGCTTTGTGCTCTGCACAATGAGGTCCCAAGAGCTGGAGTTCCTTACTGCTATTGCACAAGGAGTATGTGTGTTCAGGATGGAGATAAAAGCTTGCTCAGTCAGTGTGGGGTTAACAAATGCAGTGGGCAGGAGGAGAAGTCATACTGTTCTGGTGCTGATGCCAAGCAATTATATTGGATGGCTTTATAGACTTACTTCACCAGATTTGAGGACCAGATAATTGAATCTGCTGAATTCCATGCGAATCGTAATGATGCAGCTCAGTCCCCATGATTTTAGTGAAACCAGAAGACTTTCTCCTGAGCTGAGAAATTGAAGTGTTTGGCTAGATGGTCTGGTAAAGCAAAAGTCTGACCGTGAGGCTCTATGCCTACTGAAATTAATATTGCACAGATATGTAGGTATTGGGGTGTAGGATGCTGTGACCTTCCTAAGCTATAGAGACATTTTAGTTAAGCTGTCTGGTGTGAAGGTAGGCTCGTGCCTGGGAGGTCTGTGTCACGGCAGCCAGTGTGCTTGGAGTAATATGTCTTCAACAGCTGACCTAGTCTGAACAGTGACGGGAGAGTGACCTTGCAATTGTGCATCTGCTCTAACTTTGATACAGGGGTCATGTTATGTGTTGTTTTCTTTGTAAATCAGGTTGCCTGTGCCTTCTGCAGAGTCTACATTTTTCTGTTTCAAAATACTTTGTGCAAACATCATTTTTTACCTTAGACTGCAGAAATATATGAGATATAGGGATATATTGGATTTGAAAGAAACAAAGCTAGTCTGTGTAATTCTCCAGCCTATTCTTTTTAGAGTATTATGTCACTAAGAAAAGCTTTTGCTTATTCATATAGCATGCAAGTATGTAAACGTTTGCAAGAAAAAAAAAAAAATTTACAGATACCTGTTCCACCATTTTGTTCTTCTGTTTCTTCCTCCAAATTGTTACTGTGCATTACAGTTAGGGTGGGATGTGTCAGATGTGCAAAAACCCCTAAAATATCAAGTAAGATGGAGTTTTTTTATCATACTGTATATAGCATTTTGCCACAGGACAACTTTCTCCCAATGGCAGGGCACTGAACAGCTTGCATCTGTGGGAAAGTGGTAGCAAAATTGATGGAACAGTCTGTTCCTGCCGATGTTCATTTCGATGCCCCAGAATACGGCTTTCAGCGTCTCTGCTGCCAAGGCATACCCTAAATTGATGGGACAAAAGGAACAACCTGGATCTTCCATGTGTTAAAGTGAGGAAATGAAATCTTAAATCTCATTTAGGTTTGGAATTAGGTGGATTGGCAATGCCTGTGGAGTTCAAATGGGGAAAAAGATGAGTCTCTTACTCCTCTCTATCACACAGCTCTCTGAAAGGGGTTGGAAGTATTTAGTGGAGGGTAGAAGCAGACAAGCAGGACAGCTTTTCTTGCAATAGCCAAAACTGAGTTGAAAATGAAGGGAAAAGGGGAAGACATGAAAGTCTAATGAAAAAACATGTTGAATTTAAAATATACCTTAGGAAATATTTAAGAGAAAAAAATTCTATGTTGTCTGTGACAGGAAAATATCTCTGGTGTTACTTCAAACTCTCCATGTGATCTGTTGAAGTGCTGAACTCTCCAGGGCAGCCCTAATTTATCATCTCATTCTTTTGCAAGGGTTCACACAATTTCCAGTAAAGTACCAGAAATCATGTTGCTTGTATGCCGTTTTTTCTTCTGCTTCTCATTTTTTTTCCCACAGCAATGGCACCTACCTCTGCTTCCAGTCAGGCTGGAGAGACGCCTCCCATTGGTGTAGACAATTTATTTGGGATCTGGTACTTTTTATAAAAGAGGTTATTTTAAACAAGTGTAGGCAAGGAAATTGCGACATTACTTACAAACATCCTCTCCTATTCACCTTAATGTGAAAATGCCATGAAATAGTAGGCTCAGGAATGTGTATAGAACAGGGCTTTGAGACTTTTATATGTGCCCAGTGAGGAAAAAGTGTGCAGAGTGTGTGTATTTTCCTTCCTGGTTTTATCACAATGCTTGGGGTTTTTCCTACTGGTCATAAGCTGTTGCTCCCTTCTTCAGCCCTATAACAAGAAAACTCAAGTACACAGCTTTGCAGTTGATTGCTGACCTTTGCCCTGTCTGACTTAGGTGAAGACATCAGCACAGTTTTGATTTCAGTCATGTGCCTGGGGCATTCAGTCATATGAAGGACCCTTCCCAAGGAAGATTGTTCACAAGTATACACTTGGATTTACTAAGGTTATACATCATTTTTATAAACTGTTTTTACATAAACCCACACAAAACTGGAACATAAAGGTTTATTTTATTTTTTCTGATTGTAGACTCATATGACACAATTTAAAAAATATTTTAAGAAATTGATAAAAATAAAACTATCTAAAAATATTTTTTGTAGCTAGAGAGTAAGCTTAAATGTCCCATAAACCATTTGATATATAAAAATACCAGTATATGTGAAATTCCAGCTATCTCCCCAGCATTTCTCTGGAGAAAAACCAAATACATTATCTTTGACTTCTTTTGTTTATTGGTGAACTAATAAGACATTCCTATTGTAGCACTGGTCTCAGATGTACCTTATACTGTGTCTGGCTAATAGAGCAGGTTTGTTCCATCGGGGGTTAAGAATATTTAATCCTTTAACGCTGACACATACAACACGCAGCCATGTCAGCTACAGCTGTTTCCAAACATCAGTAACAAAATTATAGATGGTTTTGAAGCTTCTGTGTTGGAAATGAATACATTTGAGGATTCAACTTGCTGACAGTGTTTATCTAATTTAATCTTGCCATCTGGAAGAAAGTAAACATTTTTTAGGAAATTGAAGTTAAGGTAGCAAGCCCCTTGTGGTTTCTGGCTGTTGCAAATAAGTTAAGTTGTACTATGTTGATGAAAATCTTCAATAGGGAGGGGATCATGGTTATATTTTAAAGATTGTTATGCAAATGCAGTGATGCATAAAATTGTTTCAGAATATCTGCATTATTAACTTCCCTGCTTATTCAATAGTTAAATGCCTTTCTTCTCAGATAAAACCAGCATGTTTTTTCAGTGAAATGTGATAAAACATGAGAAGCATATGCATGCAGAATGAATAGGTGTAACTGAAGCACCTAGGTGATTGCTTTTCATCTTACATTTTTCTGGTTTTTTCCTTATTCTTCCTCGTGTTTGGTTTTTTTTTCATTCTGTATTGCATTTGCTTTTCAAGTATCTACTCTTTTTTCTTTATTTGTGTGCTTTGTTATTTGTTTTTAATTATTTGAATAATTTTTCAAGGTTTTTACTTAGTTTTCTAAAGGAACTGTTTATGTAGTCATGCCATGTGTGTATCAGTCCCCCTGTGATAATTTTGAACCTGTTAGTCACTTTCGAATAAATGGAGAGCCAGAAGAAGATTCCAAAGGCATTGGATTTGCACAATGTGCAAGTCCAGGTGTCTTGGTGGAGAGGAGAAACCGTGCCCTGCAGCATGAGCTATGTGGAGAAAGAAGGAAAGACTAGAGATATCTTTGCAAACCAGAGCTAATTACGTTGTTCATAAAATTGCTTAAGTGCTAGTCCATTCCCTTCTGTTTTCTGTTTGAGCAGTCTGATGAGACGTTTTACATGATGGGGAGAAGTCAAGATGCTTTTATACTTGTCATGGACTAGAACATTTATATAAATAAAATATATTTATGGTGCAAGGCAGATTTTAGATATGCATGATTTGAAGGGATGGACAGTTTCAGCCATTTTACACATAGAACAAATGACAGTTTAGTTTGCCTTTAAGTTTATCTTTAACGTCATCTTTATCTTTTTGAAGGGTATTTGCTGCTTTATTGTTATTATTTAATGAAATCTTTACATTAAGATCTCTGAATTATACAAGATCTGTTCAAAATTATAGGATGTTGTGAAAAGACCAGTGAGCACGTGAGCCAATAATATGGTGGTTGTGCCCTTGGCTCCTAAGAGGAGAAGGGCAGGAAAAAAATTAGCAGAGGTATGGACTCAGCAGAAGTAGCTTGGTAATAGTAACAAGAAAAAATAGTTTTCGACATTCTGGAAAGGGTCAGTAAAACTAGAAGAAAGATATAGTCTGTTCCTGCTTAACTTTGGTGTCTGGTGGTTTCAGCTGGTTCTTTCAAACTCTGCTTTCTCTGCTCTTTGAGATTATATTCACCCTTCCTTCTTGATGTCTACACCCTCTTGCTTTGCTCTCTTCTGCTAAAGCACTGATTATTTACTTAGGCTTGTGCAAGCATGCTAATGTTCTGCTAAAGCTAAAGGTACTATTGTCATATAGAAGCTGGTCAAATAATGGGATTTTAAACTGAAATATCTAACTTCATATTCAGTGGAAACTGCCCGTCAGCATTTTTATAGGTCTGAATAGGCTTTTTAAAAGGATCTAGCTCTAAGCCTTGATAATTGAACTTAAGCTCGTAAGTTACTTATCTGCTCCTGAAATTTAAACCTGATCCATGTTGTAAAACTGCAATGAAGAACTACATGAAAATGAAATAGGATGTTAATGGAGAATGTCTCATTTAGAGTTGCTTCTTAGCAATATAAGCAACAGTTTTAGGAATGTTGATCTGATTTTTATTGTCTTGTATATGAATTACTTTATTAAGTGAGCTATTTGGTGTCCAAATCATGGCACATTCCAACTTTGTCAGTGTGATCTAGGCATTGTACTGGAAATAAATACACAGACTGGTGAGTTTGTAAACAGTTATGGCTGTGCCCTGTGTTAAATAAGGACTATGCTTTATTTTCATGCAATAAAATTTAATTAGTTGTAAGTCAGGTTTTGCTTTAGTTGTAATTAGTTTAGCATATAATTATTCTGTCTAATAGCAATCTGAAATCTGCAAGCATTTTGATCTTATTCCAAGTAAAAAAAAAGAAACCCTCTTAGAAGTATTCAATCAGTAGCTATAATAGAATCTTATTAGTCAACCATATTATAGACTGTGTAAATCTTTAAGTGACTGAAGCAGTGTTTTCACTGATGCTTGTTATGTATTGCATTAAGAAGATATATAAAAATGCTTTATATTGGACTTGCAACTCCTATAAGATTTGGAAAAAATCAGCAATTGTTTTTTTGGTGAGCTTAGTATTTGCTGGTTTGACTTTTAGGTTTTTTTCAATTTTTGTTTTAAAATTAATTTTAAAGGTCTAGCTTTTGTAAAATATAACAGGAACTGTTTGTGTGAAAACAGTAATAATTCAGTTTTAACAAATATATATACATTAAATCTCATAATTTACACACAAATATTACTGCCTATTAAAGAATATTATAATGATTTATGAGTACTTTTTGAACAATATCTTGTGTCTTCTATCTTTTGGATGTGGCTGGTTGCCATTTCTAAAGAAGTTGCCCTGCCAAGGAATCTTCTGACAGCTCTTCCTATGGATTTCCTTTTGGGAACAGCATTAAAGCAAGAGATAAATGCAGAGTCTGGCATGTTATTAGCTGCAGTGGAGTGATGGGGAGCAGCTTCTGTTCTCACTTCCACCCTAACCAGCTTATTTTTTGCTAGCAGTGGTTTACAATTTTGCTTGCTAGTAATGTTGTTCTAAATTAAATTTCACCTGTATTATTAATTTTAATGTTCTTATGTTTCCTCCATAAAAGGGCTGTCTCTGAGCTGCTCATCATTTCATCAGCCTATAGGTCAGGAAATTATGACTAATCAGAGCATAGGGAATGGCGCTTTTTAAGGAATAGAACAGTCAACAGCCTTTTATTTGATGATATTTTTCTTTTTGAAACTCTGTGGTCTGATTGGGAGGAATAAGTGGCTTCACAACTAGAAGAGAAATACTCAAACATTTACATTTAAAAAGGAATATGTACTTTAGCTTGGGAAGAAATTGCCTCATCTTTAAGGAATAGGATTTTCAGTGACTTCTCTGCTTTTCCAATTACTCACCCTATAAATCTCAAAAAAGTAGGTATTTCTGTTAACGCATATGATATGCCTGCTAACTTTAACTTGTCATTTTCCCTTCTAGGGTTTCTATTTTACAGGAATGATTGGGGTACAGTTCTAAATTCTGTTTCAGTTTTGGGTTTTTGTTTTTTTTTCCAGAGCAATTGTACTGAAATGATCTCACATATTTTAAAGTATCTTATAAGGACAAATATGTATTTGTTGAAGTATTATCACATGCATAATTGTGTGTGTATAAATGCTTATGTATGCAGGTATCATGTAATTATAGAGCTCAATACTTTATGTGTAAGTGTGAATGTGTGCATAATTAAAGAATTAAAAACTTAAAGCAGAACACAGTTGTGTAGCATCTTGAAATAGTTTTGTTTGCACGTGCCAACTTGTTAAATAGCATTATATTGGGGCCTCAGTGAAAGGCTATTGTAAGCTCTAATAACAATAAGTTAATCTCTAGGTTAACAGTATGGAAAACACAACTTTTCTTGGTGGTTTGCCTTTTTTTTTCTTCCCCAATGAAACTAGTCTATAAATATTTGAATTATCAAAACAAAAGGGAAAAATAATCTTCCTGATAATAAAGTGGTATATATGTATTTATTTTTTTGCTTCTAGTCTCCTTTAAACCTTGTTTTAAAACAACACTCTTTAGGCATCAATGGGTTGAAGTTCATTTGCAACCCAAATGTAATAATAAAACCAAGTCAAATATGTTCCCATTATCACTCAAGATGCTGTACTTAGAAGATGGATATAGAAATGGCACAAAATATCCAGCTGCTCTACATCAAAAACCAGTCCAAGTGCAAATAAATACTTGGAAATGTTTTGTCTTTAAATTGAAAGGAGTCCTGAAATAAAAAGTGATTCAATTCAATGTGACAAATGAAGTATGAATTCCATTTCGCAATAAGTAATAGGGAGGATTTTATTTTTGTTCCTTTAACTATGTTTCACCCAGACATATGAATATTGTATTTAGTACTAAACAGTTTCAGAAGATGAAAGTTGCCAATTGTTGGA
The DNA here is from genome assembly GCF_036417665.1 of Passer domesticus. NCBI lineage: Eukaryota > Metazoa > Chordata > Aves > Passeriformes > Passeridae > Passer > Passer domesticus. The sequence continues at coordinate 51,322,725 of NC_087477.1, forward strand.
GCCTGTGCACATTTTCCAGGCTGCAGCCACTGAACTGACGAGGAAAGCAGAGATGTGAAAATCTAGAATAATAGAAAGCATTCACATTTCATGAAGCTGAATTTCAGCTGAGTGCTTTAAATAAGAAAAGGGCAAATATGTATCTCTTCTCCAACTCAGAGACAGTCTCAGAGGGTCTTCCAGCCAGTTAGGGTACTCCCTTTAAGGTTTTATTCACTGCAAATACACACACACCCCACAAAAAACCAAATGCAAACAAACAAAAAAACCACAAAAAAAAAAAAAGACAAAAAAACCCCACCAACTCTGCAAACTCTACTTTAGATTCAGTATGATCCTTATATTTTTTGTAGTTTAAGTATTCTGTACAGAAAAGAAAGTGTTAAATATCTACCCCAGAGAATCAGAATATAACTGCCTTTGCTTTCATTTGTGCTGGGGTAGCTGCGAGCAGCACCATGGGAAATAAAATGATGGTGTAGCTGGGTGTAGTGTAGTAGAGATCAAGAGCAAAGTAATGGAGAAAATCCTTAATTTTTGTAGCAGGTTTTCTAGAGCAAAGATGTAGTGATTTTATTTCCTCTTGTCCTATCCTTCGAGGATCCTGGCTTGCTGTGTAGTTAACTATTGAGCAAGAAGTATCAGGTTGGTTTATATGGGGCCCCTGCTGGAGAACGTAAGTGGGCATTTCCTACTTGGTGACTTGTTTAGGTGTATGGATTTGGTTTGCATTTTTTTTTCTTCCTTTCAGTGTCTAATAAGTTGGAAAATGTTTCAAGATCTGTTAAAACTTGCATGAGACGGAGATTATAGGAATATGTTAAGTTTTGAGGACTCATAGTAGAAAAGTAGGTGACCTTCTAGAGAGCAATGGCCAGAAAAGCCAGAGGAGCAGGTTAAGTTTTGCTAGTGGAGGGTGGAGTGGGCACCAGGTGGCACCCTCTTCCCACAGCAAGCTGGGAGCTGATGGATGGCAGTGCACCAGATAGTTCTGATAGGCTTCCAAAAGCTTCGTTTTATTGCCATCACCGGCCTCGCCTCACAGTAGCTTCCCACTTATCCTTTCTTTGGTTTTGGAGTTGTTGGCTTTGGGTCAGCAATCTGGGAGGCAGCAGATGCTGTGGTGGATGTAGAGCTGCCAGGGTGCTGGATGGCTTGTTGGTCATGAGCTGACAGGGATGGCCACTGGCCACTTCCCAGAGCTGCCAGAGGGCAGAACCAGACAGGCAAACAAATGTCTGCTTCAGATGGGGAATGTGTAGGAAACTAAGTGAGAGGATAACAGCAAAAGGATAGGGGGAAAGGAGGAGTCAGGATTTAATCAAAAAGGGGTAAGTAACTGAAAATCAATTCTGTGGAAGGGAGGTGACATGGAGAAATGTATAGATAAGGACACAATATAATAAATTGGAGGCAAAGAATCATGTAAAGAAGAAAAGGCGAGTGTTCTGTCTGTTCCTATTTACTTGAGTTCCAGGAAAAGCACCTAAAAAAACCCTCAAAAAACAACATTACAAAGAAAACAAATAATCAAAAAGAGAAGAAAGAATAAGATTGAACTGATTTTCGCTTGAATATTTTTTATGGGCAGTTTCTGGAGAACCTACTTTACGCTGTAGTGTAGGAAAAGAGAAGAGACAGTTGAATGAAATAAGAGTGTTGGATAGCTGATTATATTGATGTCTTTTCATTTGCCCAGTCTAGCTTAAACCCCTGGTTGTTCATGATTATAGAGCAGTAGCTTTTCCATCTGATAGCCAAGTCTGTGCTCTTCGGATTTGCATCTCCCCAATTTGAATGGCACAGTTGCTTTTGTCACTTTTCCAGAGACTGGAAGTAAATACTGAAGCTGCCAAGGCAAAATGCATCCTGACCCTATAGTTAAAAACATCTTGTTTCCAGGTAGTGCTTCTTGCTGAATTCTGAAGCATGTAATATGAATTGCTTTGGAAAGCATTTTGTATCCTTAAGATAGAAAAGCATATTTCAGCATCTGATAACTATAAAGAAACTTTCAAGGCTGCTGATCCAGATGCTTTAAAATAGGCTTGAATTTAGTTAAATTTTATTTCAGGCTGCTTTTACTGACCTTCGCTCCCCTTCTCCCCTTGCATATTCCCTTGGTGGTCTTTCAAAAGCCAGGTGTCTGGGATTGTCTCTAGCCTGCTCTGAAAACACCCCAGGCCTTGGATTAATACATTAGGGCTGCCTTTTATTGAAGTCCATCCATTTACATAAGGCCAGCTCAGTCAAACTCACTTGCAATGTACAGCCAAGTTGAACCAAAACCTCAGAGGGTCACTAGTGCATGGTCCTGGATTTTACTGACTTTAACTTAGTGTTGCACCTTCTTGCAATGAAAACTGAAGAGTATTGCAGGGCTGGTTTGGATTTCTGATTCACAGAGGGATGTTGAAGAAATCTTTGATCTTTGTGTGAAAGAACTGAAGAAAGGACAGTATTTGTAAAAATGTGTTCCTGCTTAAAGGATGTGAGTATAGATCTAATATCAGGGTGAAAATTTCATTATGTATACATGGCATGACAATACATTGTTAAAATTAAAAATACTTCCTTCAGCATATAGAACAGACTTACCTGGACTGCATCAATATAATTCTGTTATACCAGCTTTTCACTCTGAAAGCATTGCCACTAAATGAGCACACTTTGGGTCTCATGTTCTAAATGTAGCTCAGGCCTACTGATATCAAAATCTAAACAAATTTATTGTTATCTTTTTCAAGCATATAAAACTATAGAATTTTTTTTTTGTGTGTGTGGTTGGTTGGTTTGGCCTTTTCTGATGATTCGAATTGTCAGCTTTTACAACTTGGTATTGTTTTTTACTAGAGTCCTTCTCAGTCTTGTTGAAAGTGGGTCACAGAACCTGGTTAGCTTAGGAGTGAATGGAACAGCTACAAAAATAGTGAGCTCTGCTTAGACTGTCTGTTCAAAATATTCACACTGCATTTTGCAAACAGGAAGTATTATTAGTGATTTTTTTCTGCTAGAGGTGATAGCCGAGTTCTCCTCCCTGATTAGCACTTGAATAGCGAGTAAACAAAGTACAGACCTTTATGAAAATAACAATGTTCAAGTAAAAGAGACATGTTTTAGAATACCTTTTTTATCACAAGTTTCTGTGAATGAATGTATTAGAACAGCATTATTTTCCCAGTTTTGTTATCTGCTACCTTTTGGGTTTTTTACATGGAAACACATAATTTGCATGATCTGAGCAGTTTGACTCCAGAATTTAGATGTGTGATATTCTGGGTACTTACATAATATATCACTGCTTGATTCCCCTGATAAGCAAATAGTTGTTCCCTCTACTTTTTGTAAGTAATTAATATCTTTATATATTTATTTAGACTAGAATACTGTATTAATAAACTCTTGATACGAGATTATTCTTGGTCTTAATACACTATGCTATTGTGTATAGTCCTTCAGTGACTTAAAAAGTTACAGTGATTACTTTTATTACCATTTCTAGATTTTCCTGTTGATACAGGTTATCTGACTTGCAGTTTTTAATTTTATAGATGTTTCAATCACATACACACAAATCACAATTTTCTGTTGCTGTCTTTTGACCCTGAGTTCTCTTTTTCATTTTGTAAGTTGCAGGGTATTTCCATGAAATTCAGAAACATTTGCTATGTTTTCCTTAGAATTTCAAGATTTTATTTGTACCTGGCACACATGGATTAAGAAGAGACTCATTAGGAATACCTTAAGAACACTATATTTGTTCTACAAATTTTTTATCTACATTTTATTGTAAAATCTGAAATACGTAAGCAGTGGAATTATACTGAAAGTTTTCAAAAAGAAAAATATAAATTATTGGATTTAACAGCTAATCAGGTCTAATATGGGGAAGATAACTGCATGAAATTAGTGACAGATTGAGTGTTGTTTCTCTCAGTAAACAGTCAGGCTAAGAAGAAAAAATGGTTAAGGTAAACCAGTAAATGGTTAGGCTAAGAAAAAACTTCAAATCTTAAGATAGATTATGAAAAGACATGAATGTTTCTAAATACAGATGTGTGAAGCTTGTAAATACTAAAAGCGATATTTATAAGGTTGTATAATAGTGACAAGGATATAACAGAAATAAAAATAATTTGTGGATTGGAATTAAAATTGAGTGTTTATTATGAAATAGAAATATTTGTTGGGAGATTGTTATAACAGGACATCATGGTGCTCATGGTATTCTGTAGATTTGGTCTTTTTCTTGTTTAACCACGCCAAAGATATCTCAAAGTAAAAGGTAAATACTAAAGAAATTTCTGTACTCTATGCTAGATTTTAAAGTTACTGAAAGGGAAAGCCCTTTAGGATAGAGCTACCTCCTCTCTAAATTGTTCTGTCAATACCAGAAATGACTGAATGACAAAATAAACATCTTAATATTTTCATTATAGTTAGCAAGCAAGGAGCAAGCAGTGATCTTTTTAAGAGCAAGGGTTGAATTAATCGTGTAGGTCAAGATTTGATGATGATGCACCTCCTGTGTCCAAGGCAGGAGGAATGCTTTGCCTTTCAAACACACCACTTGGCCCACAGTTTGGTGCTGGTTGTGTCTGTACTTTGGGCAGTCAGGAGCCTGGTGTGTCCAAATAATTCCCCTTTGCCAGTGGCTTCTGAAAAGAGTTGTCTAGAGCTATTGGCATGGACTGTGGTGGACATTTTCCAGTGCATGATGGTGATGGCTTTCCACCAGCTTTGGCCAGCATCTTCAGCACAAATGGTCTGTGAAGTTTCCCATTACCTTCTGTAAATGCTGAGGCCCTATTTCACTGCCACCTGCCAATCACAATGTCACCATCTGTCATGAGAATTAGTTATGACCTGCAGTGTTTTATACAATACGCTGACACTTTTCCTATAATTTCTGCTACTTTTTCCTACTCTGAATAGGCTGGTTGAAGCTTACCTGATGCATCTTGGTTTGCAAACCTTCTCTGATAAAAGCCCCAGTTACAAGTAGCTGATAGTGTGTTAGCAGAAGGTGGGTCCTGAGAACACAGTCAGTACCATTTCAGAAAACTTAGAGAGTAACTAACCAAAACAAAAAGGGAGTTGTTTTAATACACTTAGAAATTTAGTTGTGCAACCTTATTTTGCTGCTGCTGCTGAAACACATCAGAGTCCTGATTTCAAAATGAATTTTAAAGAGATGCACTTTTTCATTGTACTTCACTAAAATAAAAATTTCTGAGTTCAATTAGGTGAAAATAACTGCTATGGAGTGTTCAAGGAAAGGTTGAACTTGTGATGATTAGCCTGAGGGAAAGGACTTGGACAAAAGTTTGGTCATTTAAAATGTATTGATCAGAGAGAAAATGATAAACCATTTTGACTTAAGGTAAAAAGGAGGGAAATGCTAGTAATAAATGCATCATTGATATTTGAGGAGAAAAGGAGGTTTTTGTTGCTCATCTGGCACAGACTTCTAGCTGCCTTTAACCTGATTTCATGAAATGGAGAAGTCTTCAGTCAGAACCTCAAGAGAAGGACACTTGTAACTCAAAAAATAAATGTGTTTAACCAAGTATTTTGTGATTTGAGTTTAGCTGAGAGAATCAAATCTGACAGTCAGACCTTCTCTCTAAATATTTAGGCTTTGACAGAAGTATCTTAAACCTCAGAGACTAATTTATTTTGTTTATTACTGTTTGATTATTTAGTATCTAAATTTTAAGAGATGATGGTTTGGGTTTGTTTTTTTTTTAATAAGTAATGCAATATAAAAAATAACAGGAGGGGCTATTGCAGTATTCTATTTTCTGGGGGTTTTTTTATTCTTTGTGTGGTGTTTTTCAGGGTGTTGTTGTTGTTTCTTTTTTTCTTTTTTTAAAACATGTTGTCACTAATATTAAGAATCATGAAACTGTTTTAAGTGTGAGTACTGTAAAGTGGAATCCCCAATTTAACCACTTGAAAGGACATATATGCATGGTAAGCAGAAAGCTTATATATAGAACTGACAACAGCCGGTTATGACTGCAGTACAAAAATTATCTATTTGAAAGGGCTGAAATGTGCACAAAATGAAATATACAACTTTAAACATTTTAAGTGGTTGTTTTTCAATCTGTAAAACCAATTTTGTTTCCAAAGTATGAATTCTTCATAAAAGATAGGTTTTGTGATTTATTGGATTTAAATTAGTAACATTCAAAATGTTCTGCATTACCTTCTTATCTGTCAAAAAAAATTGTCTTCAAATAAAATTTATTGTAGCATGTTGAGGTTTTGGTGATATAAAAATTGCTTAGCAGACTGTGCAACAATATTTAATTTTTCCTTTGTGCTGCACAAAACTCAGTAATTACAAGAGAGTTTTTTAATAAGTATTAATAAGGCATGAAAACTTCCTCCCCCCCATCATTTTTTTTTTAAATCTTTGAGTCATACTGTCAGTTTTGACATTTTCTTAAGCCTGCTTATGGAGGAGATTTTTGTTGTGTTTTGGGTAAGACAGGAAAGTCCTAGGGAGATTTGGGAACTGAAAAAATGCCAGTCTGTATCAGGAGCAGACTCAACAATGTGACAATGGAAGAAAAATGAACTTATTTTGAGAATAAGCATTTTGAGATGAAGAAAATGTATGGAACTTCCTAATAGGGAAATCCTAGAAGAAGCCAAGCTCAAGGAGGTTGGGTTGTTACTGTTTTTGTTGGCTGGTGTTTTGTAGCAAGTACCAAGGGATGGTGAAGCTGAAAGTCATGGCTCCCAAGTAGAAACTTGAGGTCAATCTGGTTTTTGAAGGATTAAATATAAGAAATGGATATTTCAGTGTCAGCCTCACACATTCTGCCATGGAAAAAAAACATCACCCTGACAATAGACTGCATATTTTAAATATCAATGAAACAGTGATACAGTATTGCAAGAGAGTGGAAAACTGCCTTCAAGAAACAGACTTTTAAAATTGGGTAGCTCTGTTAAATGTTCTTTTCAAACAATTGAGTTGTTTTCTGTGTCTTGTTTTGCATGGGCTAAGTTTATGGGTATTACTGATCTCAGATTAAAAACTGAATCTAATGGATGACTCACACAGCAAAAAATAGCTGGATTTTTCTCTCTGCTGCAGAAGTCTGGGTTTTATTTTACTTTAAGGTAACATATTTCTTCAGTTGTAGTGAAAGTACATGTTGGATATCAGCCCCATACAGCTGAGCAGCTAGTAGGAGGAAAGTACTTGATATCCCCTGTTTCAGCCTTTGGTCCTTTAGAATCACGGCCGTGCATGACAAGAGAGCTCAGCTATTAAACAAGGTTTGTGCAGGAGCAGGTGGGAGGATGCAAGAAGTGACCAGAAAAAGTATCAAGTGAGTGGAAAAAAAATGCAGTCATTGGTTTGGATAGAGAGTGTTGAGTGATATGGGCATAGTGCTTAGCTGCACCTTTTTACTGCTTACCTTTGCTAGGCAAGATTTTTAAAAAGCTTTTTGAAGAGACTCAGATTCTTTATGACAGGTTGTTTAGTGTTTGGGTGTGTTGCTTTGTTTTTGGTTATTTTTTAGGGGGACTGGGGATGAAATTGTTTCTATGTGTGCTTATATGTTTTTCTGGGGGTCAAAGAGGTGCCTTTATTATTTCCTTCAAAGTTGTTTTAGAACAAACTGACTTATTTTTATTATCTTTAGAATTCCTAACTTTATACAAATAATACCACTATTCATTGTATTTTTACGCTATTAAAAAACCCTCTTATACCATCTCAGGATTTTCTGTCAGTGCTTAATTTTGATGTATTTAGCACTGCTGTACATTAAGACATTTCTGCTCTGTTTTCTATATACAGAATTTCACAATGCTAATAATCACATATGGTTGTAGGGTAACTAAGGCAGGTTTGCAGCTTAGACTGTGGACTATCTGGCTATAAGAGCTTTTTAGCTGTTTCTAGTTCTTAAACATTTCTGTTCACTACTTTTTCTATTTTAGTTTTTGTTCTTATTGTAAAGCTGTGTATCTGAACTGATTAACATCTGAACGGCGCTTTTGTACCAAAGATTAGCCAATTGTGTGGAATAAAGCAGACTGCTGTGTGCGCTTTTTTTTTTGTTATCCTTTATGTATTCTGTAAAAACCTACTTTCATTTCTTTCGTGAAAATGAATACTAAAAGGTTTAAAAATGAAACCAAAGTGCATGCCACAATGATTTGTTTAATTCAGTGACATTGTTACTTAAGCCAAGTAGTTGCTTGAGCCACACAGTACGTTCATATTAATGTATGTGTATATGTATATATGCATATAGTAATTTTCAGCTGTTAATTGAAGGTAATAAGGTTTAAATTGATGGTACAGCAGAATAAACAGCACAGCCCACAAACACCTGAGTTTTTGACCAGAAAGTCTTTTCCATCCTTGCAGTGGTTCACTGTAGAGGCTGTATCATGAATCTGACCAAAGCTATTGAGTTGTGCACATGGCTCTGACTTTCTGATCATAAGGTCAGAGTTTGAGTGAAGTCACAGATTGCAAAAATACTTTAATTTTTACTGAGACAACAAAGTCCTCTTAGCCATTGCTGTGTAGTTAATGTTTTCTGAGTGGTCTCCCAAAGACAAAGTACTTCTTGGTTACAAATCCATTATTGCTCTTCCCCATGGTTTGACAGCTCTGTGCCCTTCAAAGGAGGAGAGCAATGAAATACATCACGTGCTGTAAGTGTCCAGTTGTATTCTCTGACCAAGTAAGTGAAAAAAAATGATGTGGAAGATCTTAAAGCAAAATCCTTTTCAGAAAATTTTCTGCTTCTGTTTACCAAATTCATCTGTGAGTGAAACATGCACTGTGTGTACTAATTACGGTCCAAGATCAAATTGTCCAGAAGAAAATACTTTTTGCCTGTGGCAAATGCACAAATATATTCTGTATGGCTTATCCTTTAAAAACAGCAGTGTTTTCAGTATGTACTTCTGCAAGAGGAGATTTCATCAGGAGTTAAGAATCAGTCTAAGATAATTGGAATAATTGGTCTCTAGCCTAACACGTTGCTACTATGTAGCTAGTTAATGTGAGGTAGTCATGTTTCTTTGGTAAGTAGGTGACTTAGAAATAAAATGTGTCAATTAATTTGGGACTCTAGAAAAACTCTGGGTATAAAATTCCAAATATATAGATACCAAAGAAAATGAACCAGCTGTTCAAAAACATTTTAAGATACTTTAAAAGAAAAAACTACAAATAAGAAAAAAATCAAGACTAGAATATTGATGATGTAAATAAGCATTATTTCCAATTTTAAATTGTTTTCATTGTGATAGAAACATACCCCAAGATGTACTGGGCAGCCTCTTTATTCAGTACTTTCATTGAACTAGTAACAGATGTTGGGCCTTTCAGGTAGAGATGTTAGATTTCAGGGTGGTGTTAGATTTATATAAAACCAATTCTGTTTAAGACTTCCATATTTTGAAAAGCAGATTACACAATTTCAAGATATTGTATTTCTTGCATCTAGCACATTCTTGGTTTTGAGGTGCATGGAAAGGAATGTTAAATATCAGCTCATTCAATGTTTACTAGTTATTTGGGTAAAATTAAGCATGTTTCACCTGAAATCTTTATTATTATTTAAAATCAATCAATTAATTAGCATTTAAAGATACTACATTTTCTCTGTAGAATTCAGTAAAAGTATTGTAATTATAGACTTTGGTTCTTTTCATGCCTGCCGCTAAGTTTATGAAAATAACCTTTCACCCTGGTTTTTCCATTTATGAAAAAGGAATGGTCTCAGTCTTAGTCAAGTGCTCTGATGCTTGTGGAAAATAAATCTGCTTTGTGTGTGTTCAGTGTTATCTCTGTGATGTCGAGAATTCCTTCAGGAGAATATATTTGCAATGACAATTTTTAAAAAATTTTGGTTACATGGTTATTTTGCTCCTTTGAATAGAAATTTAAGGCTAAAATGGAGCTCGTGTCCACATGATACCTGATCAGCAGAATGCCCTCTGCTGAATAATAGTGTGATGAATATAGCACAATTCCATAAATTTATTAGGAATTAGTTGTTTGCTAATGTAGTTTGCTGATTAGTTGTTTGTGTAGCTTTATATTTAACACCTCAGTCCTTGCAATCAGAAATTTGTCTTTCATTTGCTTCTTATTGATGCTTTATTTTCGTAAGTGGAAATACAAATAACTTTTGTGTTTGATCGCAGTCAGTATCAACCTTCTAAAACAACATACTAAGCTTAAACCAACTTCCATTAAGTATGTGTATGTCAGATTACTTTTAGATTTCTGCTTTTTGATGTATTGTGAGAACAGGTATATTGGGGGGAAAGAAATATTCACTGACATGCCCCAGGGATGAAAAATAGGCATTTATAGGAAAAGAATTTTAATAGGAAAAATTAGATTAAGAATTAAAAATAATAGTGTAAGATATTAAAAGCATTGATATGGGATGGAAAAAATACAGCTAAACAATTATTTTTATCTGTAAAGGAAAAGGTTTTAATTAGAAACAAAACACTCAAAAAAATGAAGTGAAAAAATCCCACACCTACCTCTGCCCCATCAAAAAACCAAGCAAAACCAAAACACCCAAGAAAACAAACAAACAAAAAACCCCCAAACAAACAAAAAACCAACCAAACAAAAAAAAAAAAAAAACAAACCCCAAGCTTCACATGCTCTCACATGGCCTCCCAGAAATCAGTTACTGAAAACATAGATCAGGAGAACTAAGAAATATCCTTGTTTCTATTGCTTAGCTGGAACATAGAGTAACCAGTATCCAAGTTGAGGAGTGGGTTTTGGAATTCTTAGGTAGAAAAATCTAGCAGTTGATATCACAGTAATTGGTTTGGGCTACTGCTCTTGTACACATTGAGTCTTTAAGCTGTATAAAGCTGTGTGATAAGGAACTGTAGCTCTGAGCTGGAGATGTGAGCAGATCAACTACGTGGTTTTATCTTTCTGGCAGTAAATTATACAGTAGGACTAATAGATAAGACCCAAGGTTTGGGTGTTTTCTGGTAGAGGAAAAATAAACAGTGATAAGTTGCAAATCAGAAAATATGATAAACACTAAAAAAGTTGTTTGCAGAATCCTGACAGAACTACTTTATCTGAAGGGTTCTTGGGATGTGAGGATCACTCTTGGTTGCAAACAAATGTTTTCACTTGTTAAGTAACTGTCTTTAGATTTTGGAAAACAGTAAAATGACAATCTGTTTGATTCCTTAAAATGCTGATAAAGCTGTAAATGTGAAAAGTTAATATCTTTGTTAGCTAAAATGTTTTGTAATATAATTGCATTTTTGCTAAATGTCCTAGCATGTTGTATTTTGTGTCAAGAGTTGAAATTGATTCCTTAGGACAGCTACCACCATAGGGTCTCTTGGGTGGTTTAATATATAGTTAGGAGAAAAATACTTAAAGAAAATCTGGCATTTGTATATGTGGTTTCTACAGCACAGAAACTACCTGAGCATTCTAAGACTACTTTTTTTCCTCTGCTTTTCTCTGCTAGTTTGTCTCAATTTGCTTCCTTCTTTTTAATATATGTAATTGACAAAAATAGAATGTACCATTTGGGTCAAGAAAATGCTCTAAAATTTTAGTTAGGCCTTGATGAGATATGGTACTTATATAAATGCTGTCAATTCAGATGAGGATTGCACTAGTTAATGCTGAGTGAGCTGCATGGTATTTAAAAACAGAATACTTTGTTAATGCATCATTAGCAAAAAACTTTTTTTTCCATCCTCCATAACTGATTGTGCATAAGCAAGCCATGTTTGTTGTTCTGGACCACACGTTTGCCTTTTCAATCTTGCTAAGTTACAAATTCTATTGATGAGCTGTACCAGTACCATGTATGTATGACAAATGGCTTGGGCACCAGCATTCAAAAATCTCTCAAATGGGCTAAACTATATTAATGTCTTAACAGCAGTATGTTTGTGTGGATTTCTGTGCACAAAGTGTCCCACACTGGTACTTGCAGCAAGTGTTTAATCTAAAGCAGTGTTAGGTGTGCTTCTGAAGGGGTTTGCAGCTGAATGTGCCCTACTACTTGTCTATCTGAACAGCATAAGCATGGAAAAATCAGCTGCAAGTGCAGAATAGGAGAAAGTAATGTCTTGCCTGCTGTGATGCTCATGAATCAAGAGATAGTTTATGTTAATGACTCCTATACTGGAGATGAGTATTGTAAGTCTAGACTTTTGTTTTGAAAGGTTGCTGGAATAGAAGTTGCTGGAATACTGAGTTGTTTCCTTCTTCATGAACAGATGTGGACTGACAGGTTTAATTTTGTGGAAAGAAAAATTTGTCATGTTAGTGCTAAATTTAAGGGATTGTCTCCTAGGTGCATATTTCTTTTGCTTTGCCATTGTAGTCTAGATTAACAGTGGAAATATATTGATAGAAAATCTACTTGTGAATTAAGATTTGCAGCAGGATTACATGCCACAGAGAGATTCATACAGGAGGGAAGAAAAAAGAAACTTTTTACAGGGGTACCTAAAATAGGAAACATTCTCTGGAGTGGTTTAATGACACCCTAAAATTTATAGTTAGACAAAGCAATCAATCTGCTTTTGTACTAGCTTGGAAATTTCCTGGGGAATGTGACAGAACAAAAGTTATTTCTTTTCTAATATTTAAAAATTAAATGAGAAATAATTGTTATATTGAAAAAAAAGGTTAAAAATTATTCTCTGATGAATAATTATTTAAGTTTGGAGTGACCTCCAGAGGTTTCTTCATTCATCTCCTAGATGAGCTCCAAGCAGGCCTGGTTAGGTTGGGTTTCTCAGTGCCGGGTCCAGCTGAGTCTCGAATCCTGTGACCTCTCTGAGCATCCTGTGCCAGTGTTTGCCCATGCCTGTGCTAAATGCTTACTGGTTTTTGGATGAACTAGCAAGTAGGAACCGACTGCTTCATCTTTCTGTTGTTGACCACTGAATCCTTATCCTCTTTTCATGTTGAACCTGAGCATAAACCAAAGAAGCTGCTTTCATCCTGCAGCTCTTGCTGGACTGCTTTCTTCTCCTCGTAGAGGAGAACACTTCTTACACTGAAATATTTAAAGAAATATGTAGTCTGATTGTAATTTTATGTTAGAGAGAGAGCACACTTCTGGTTGTTTCTGCTTCAATAATTGGCTTTCCATTTTCCATAGGAGTCTATTGCAAGGTGAAAGAAAGTCTGTGAGACATTGGCAACAATCAGGCAACTATTTCTTTATCTTTAGAGGTAAGCTGTCATTAAGTGTTTGTTTGGTATCGTATTAGAAGGGAAGTGAAAGGAAACTGGAAAAATAAGAGTAGTGTTTAAGAAACCTGACATTACCATGTATAAAGCAGTTTGCCTGTTTCTGTGGATGTCTATACCCAGCAATATTTGTGCTTATCTTTTACCAATATTGCATACCTTTTACTCTTCATCCATTGGAGTGCAGAACTTCCTACTTCCCCCACCTCTAGCTGGCAAATATTTTAAATAGTTGTTTCTTCCCTCTCTCACTGGCAGCAGAAAAAGTACTTTAACTATTTGTTCAGTTATATAACCATGATGATAGTGGATTTTATAGGACTGTATATCTGGGAATCAAGTTTTTGGTTGGGGCGAGGTCAATCACAGGTTTTGCCAGGGCAGTATTTCTCTGAAGTTTCTCACTGTAAAAAAAACTTTATTGACTTAAGAGGGTTTTGCCTGCTTTCAAAATACTGGAGCGCCAGCCCCTGTACCTCAGTTTTAAAAGCTGGGCACTCATCAGTTATAGAGGGGTGGTGGTAACTCTCTCCTTACTGGGGAAGGTAGGACTTAACAAGAGAATGAAGTATTGATTTTATTTTTTTACATCTTAATTACTTAATTTATTAAGTAAATCTGTTTAAGTTAAATCCGATCTGTTATTCTAGAAATTAAGGAATATGCTGAAATATAAATTTTAGTAAGATTCTTTTCAGAGGAGGAACTGCGTAATATGTTACCACACTGTGGAATGCTATCATTTACCAAGGATAAAGCATATACCAAGAGGTTAATTGTGTGTTCTCTTTTTCTGAGGCAGTTTTTTTTCTAGGAATAGCTGATTGTAAGCTTTTCATTCCAATTTCTATCAACTAGATTTCTACAATGAGCAGCCCAAAGGAGCATAAACAGGAGCTTCTGTTGTGGAATACACGTCCTTTTTATTTTAAAGCATTGATTAACCCTTTTAAAAACTTTCTTTTGATGTGACTGGACAAAGAGACACTCGTATATCCCTTTGGGGTTTGTCTGCAGTGAACCTTCTTCAAAAATCATGACCTTGGCTGTCCAAGTGACAAGGCTCTCAAGTTGTTAAAGTAGATTTAAATAAGAAGAAAGCAGGATGCTAAATATGCATTGCTGTAGATGTAGTGAAGCAGTACTTTGTACTAGCTGAAGCACAAGTGAGTGCATCAACCACACGGGTTGTTGCTGACAGGATGGAAACCAAATCCACCAGCATGCAGTGAGACACATAGAGCAATGTTCTCATATCTGAACATGCGAGCATTTAATACATAAAAATGAATACACATTATGCTTTTCTTTGTCTGGGGTTAGGAATATCGACAGTGTCTTTCTTGGTAACAAGGACATTCTTTGTAATGTAGATATATGTATACCTTTGCCTTTACAGTTATAACAACTTCTTGTCAAATGAACCAAAAAGTCCCAAGTGAGACTTTCCCATCATGATAGAACAAGAACTCAATAACTTGTTATTCAAAACCCTGTGATAGAATACATTTCTGTCTTCAGAAATTGGGTTCTTTGCGCATTTCCCTGGGAAAAAATGCACTCCAGTGATTGTTTCAATGTATGCACTGGGTTATAAAGGGAGTTTCAGAGATACTGTACTTATCAGCTGCACATGAACAGTTTGTGGTTTGAAGAGGGAACCTGGGATGGAGAAATCCAACCTTCTGTATCCAATTTTACCCAGTGGAATATGGCATTAAACAATCCTATTGTGTTTAAAATTTCATTTTGTCTGTTGGAACACGACCATATGGTTTATTCGGAGAAGCTTATGGATGGTTTGTTCATCTTTGTTTCCTTATTTTCTACTTTATATATCGATAATGTGAGGAAATGTATTGTGAATATCAAAAGGTAACCCTTGAAGTTCAGCATGGTGTTAAACTGTACCTTATGTCTTATTTATTTTATTGGAATACAAAAGTTGTATCTTTTTTATTTAAGTTGCACGTTTGAACTAAAGTCAGATTAAGCTGATGTATAAAAATCCAGTAATTGTGAAATATTTAATTAGAAAAGTGTATGGTTCTTGTGTTTCACAAGAACTACTTGAAGAATTGAACAACCTCAGGAAAGATACTTTGTGAACCAGAGTTGAGCTATATTTTCTGACATCAGCCAGTCTTCTTGAAATTTTTAGAAAATCCTAGTGGTGGTGTTTTGGGTTGAGTTCAGTTTTTTTTTTGTTGTTTTTTTTTTTTCTTTTCACTGTAGCCAACAGTTATTTACTTATCTTATTTCATACATTTGTTTTATACAATAGTTTACAAATGGAAAATTTTCTTAAGATATGTATTTGCGATATAGTATAGCTAACCTGTAGAAGTGCTTAAGTTATGCAAATGTATATGCTGTGTGAGACACACTAGAAGGCTGTGTATCTCTAGTCATTTATATAGGTTTTAGCATTCCTGTGTATTGCAATTTATTTAGATCTATTTTTTGAGCATGTTGCATTGTTTCTTGCTTCTGAGAGTTAGTGGAACAGCCTCACAAAGAAATGACCTTTGATGATAAGATTGCAAAGTAGGAGTGACTGAGCAGAAGAGGAGTATGCCAGACTATAATAATGTTTGTAACATTAATTAAACTGTTAAGTAATATATTCGGACAGACGAGTGTTTCCCAGCTTCTACAGAGCCCATTATGTGTTCTAGTAAATTAAAACTAGGAAACCTTTGTTGGAGTTATAGTGCTCAAACTGACATCTAATTCCCCCAGACAATAGGTACAAGCCTGCAAGCCTCTCTACTTCTTTCCAGTCTTTACATTTATTGATTCTTTTGTAAACGTGTTTCATCCAATCTATTACAAACAGCACTGGTTAGAAGTGTGAAGTTTGCCACGTCTGACCTAAGGCACAGTACAACCAGCAGCTCTCTGCCAGACAGCCATACAGCTGGGCATCCCAGATTTACTTCCAATCACTAGAAAATTTGGACCTTCAATGGCTGGTTTGGTTCTTGCTTTGTGTAGAGGGACTGACATGTTAATTCTTTGATCTGTCTAGTTTGCAACTGAATTTAGTTCAGCTATCATTTGTATTCTAGGTTCTAAATGTTTTATTACTTGAGTTGGCTTATATAAGTAGTTTATTTTGATTCAGGACTTCATTTTCCCTAGTCCTGAGTAATGTTTTGCATATCTAGATGTACGTTGCTTACTGCAAAATATGCATTTAATCCCTTTTTTCCTTAACTTGTCAGGTTTTCTATGTCTTATTATTACAAAATTACCAAATAATTAATGCATAATCCCTGAATGGATATAGTAATTTTTAGTGAAATGGAACAGTAAATTTTAGTGAAATGAGCACAATACATTTTTATTTTCTTCATCTTATTCTGTAAAACATATGTAATAAATAATTTATAGTAAACAAACATATCTTATTTTTTCCTACCATATTCATCATCAGTTTCAAAGCTTTGAAGTTCAGTAAATAATTTATGATAGTTGTTAGTGTAAGGAAATCTAACTGTACTCCTGATCCTGCTTGCTTTTTGTCCTTGTTCTTCTCAAGCATAACTTTGATTGGTAGCCAAACTGAATGATAAAGAATGTGCGATTAACTGATGGGATTCATTAAACAGATGAAAATTAAATCAGCTATTTTTAATTTAAAAAAATAGAAATGCATAATGAAAATTTTGTGTATCTTTATTTTGTTTTTATTTGGTATGAAACACATAAGACAATGAAGAAATGAATGTTTTTAATACAAAGTGGAACATGTTTTCAGCCTGCCTTTGTTCTCAAAACTTCAATCAGGTTGTCTTTTAGCCTTGTTAAATATCTTGCTGAGATCTACTGTATTTGCTGAGAATGTAACAAAAGGTGTGAGAGTACAAAAATGAAGAAATACATGTTTTTGACCTTAACTGGAATGTTCCATAAAATGTTTCAGTTCTTTTGTTTTCCCTTGCTTGCATGGAAAACTCAAAGTTTTTGGAGAGATTTTTAAGTATTGAAGAGATTTTTTTTTCCAGGTCATTCAAGCTCAAAAGGTTAGCTTTTATTTGTGCCCTTATAAAAGTTCGTAAATAATCCAGTAATATATTGTGAGTCTTCACATATATTCTGACTTATCTAAAACTTGAAATAAAGCAGGAAAAAAAAAATACATGACTTCAGGCAGACAGGTACAAATTCTGTGTCATTCTGTAACTTCCAGGTACTGGTTTATGGCATTTCCAGTTTAACCCTCAAAACAGAGTGAGATTAGGTCATAGTAAAGTAGTTTGAATCCATCTTCATTTGCAAAAAGCAATGCAGTGCAAAACCTCTTATGGAGTTTTGCCAGACTGAGTGGGGAACTGTGCTAGAAGTTTGATGTACCTAAGAATTTATTATATTAATTTTTTTTAAACATTGTGTGCATATCAATGGAGCTGCGTGGTAGCACTTGTGCTCAAGGCGACAGGACTGCGTAGGAATCTCTGGCCATTCTCTCCCTGGCAGGCTGCAGCCTGCAGGGCTTGTCTTGCTGTGTAGTTGTACATATGTGGAGCCCCAGGCCTTTGTTCCTGACACGGGTGGTCTGGAGAGCACGGGGTGTAAATGGGTTCTGTTTTGTACAGCTGTAATTACAATGAGGCATCACAGTGAAGCTTAAAAGAATATTTTCAATGCAGGGCTGAATATATAAGGCACTAACAGGAGGAGGCTGTTATTCCATGGTCTGGGGTCTTCTGGGTCTGAGGTTTAGGCTGGTTTGTGAGGATTTCCACTTAAAGGTGATTTATAGCTATCATGAGCCAGATGTGAAAATTACCAAGAATAGCAAGAACCTGTTATTGGCTTTGAGAAATTTATTGTCTCTCAAGGTTTCCTGTACACCATTGTTATTTCCCTTGAAATCAGTGTGTTCTTGCCTTGTGTTGGCAAGACCGCATTAAGCTATTATTGTCATTAGTTCACTAATTTTTCTAGTGTGGCAGATGACAGAAGAAGAATGTTTTGGGAAGTTTCTGACTTTGACCAATATGGTGATAATTTCCCTTGGCAAAGGCATGTTACTGCTTTCTCCCTGTTGAGTAATAAAAACCTTCTCCAGAAAATGAATTTGTTAGATTATTTCAGGGACCAGAAAAAAAAAGGCCACCATCTTTTATAATTAAAAGAGTTAGCCTAAATATAGATGTTACCATCGACTGCTTAATGTTGTTTGACAGTGGCAAATTTTTTTCCTTTAGAGGTCTGTAAATGATGTGATGAGCAAGTATTCAATCTTCACTTGGTAGCTTTAGCTGCTTCTTGAAAAGTACTTTGGTTTGGTTTTGTTCTAAAAGCTGTTCATTTTCTTTCCTCCCATGGTTTTTCATGCTTGTTTTGTCTATTTTTAACTGCTACACTGCAAAACCAGTGATAATGATAAGGCTAATGATGAACACCCGTATTCTTTTGGAAGCTTTCAAATTGTTAAAGGATTATCAGCAAATAACATTACAAGAAACGTGTGACTACAGTGCGATCTCATGCATGTTAATTTTTCACTGCAACCTGTGTCTCTGGCTTCACAGATCACCTTGAAGGACTGGGGCTTGCTTTTTATAAGGAACATGGTTTGCAACAATACATCACCTTCGTTTCTTTGCTCCTAGAGAGAATCTGCTGACAGCAGGGCTATGATAGAACAGGCCACATCCACCATTGACTTTTTCCTTTCAGTGTCACCTTGGGACATCATGTCTGGTTTCCAAGTGATGATAATTTTGTAACAGTGTTTTAGTACTTCGCTTTTTTGTCGTCTTGTGGAGCCTACTGGCTCTTTAGGGACTAAGTTCATGTGTTGCACAAAGTGGGTGCAAAAATGCTGTAGAAGAGGAAAAATCTCAGTCATTTTCAAGCTGCCTTATTTTTTTTTTTTAGTCAAGCTTTGTGAACACTTAAAAATTGTGCAAATTTTTATTAAATTGTAATTTGGTTTTGTAAACATCTGGATTTCTTGGCAAGGATGATGAAGCAGAAAAGGTGGAGAAAAGATAGACTTCAAGGATAAAAGGAGCCTTAACTAAAGGAAGCAGCTTAGCAATTATGTGTGCACTGCCAATGTTCAAGATAGAATACTGCTCACACACAGAGCTCAGTTATCTGCAGAACAAAGGAACAGCTTATGTAACTCTCAGTACAGAGAGACCAGGTAGTAATTTTCATGACCTCTTGTAATCTTGTAAAATTGTGAGGTATTCACAAATTCAGTGTTTGGTTCTGCTTATTGAAAATCTTTGGGGTTAAATTAATAAAACAAACTTGTGTAGCTATCAGTGAATGTCTTTGTGAACTAAGTGTTCCTTTTCAGGTCACTAGAATTGCCAGTTAAACTATCAAAAGCAGTGTGCTTTAATTAAAATAACTATTTTTTGTGCAAATCTACTTGAAGAAATAAGTAGTTCATGGTAAAAGATATGAAAATTGGAATCTGACAAATGTGTATTTGCACATAACCTTCCCATAAGTGCTGAACTCTGTCTTTAATGTGTATTAGTTGCTAAATCAAGTCAGATGTCTGAGGCGAGAACTGGAGAGCTGATAGCAAATATTCATAGTGGAAGCTGATAACAGCCTTAATTAAGCTGCTGCTATCTTTCCATGATAAATTTAGAACTTCTCCATAAGTCATCTGACTTTAATGCTCCATTTGCATCCAGGAGTGTTTGATTTAGATCAGTGTCTCTGTTAAGAAATCTGCAGATGTCTCTTTGATAGCCCTAGCTGTCTCTCAAGAAGAGCCTGGGAGCTTTGTTTTCCTGTGTTGCAGTGTAGAGAATGAGGTGTACATTGACCTAAAGCTGACCTTCCTGCATTTGGCTTTTTCAAGGTTGGCATACCCTGAGAAATACTTCTTTCTTTAATGACTAATGCTTTCTCATACCATTTCTTGAACCCAGAATTCCTTAACCTTTTTTTAATTGTACTTGCTTAATTCGAAGGAGGTTTACCATGAAAACTGGGTAAAAGGATAATTTTAGAAAAATTCTAGAAGCTTGGGTAGGCACAGTCCAAGACAGCTCTATTAATGTAGTGTTAATTGCAATTAAACAGAAAGATTCTAAGATAACAAATGATGTGGTGAGTTTTTAGTGTAGCAATTTAGTATTATGTCACCAGATTGTTTGGATGGATTTGTTGTCTCTGCTGATTTTTTTGCTTTCAGCAGTTGTACACATTGTAAATGCCTTAATCATCAGTGACTGAACTGAGACACTTCTTTTTATTTTAATTATTTTCAGTGCAGGGAAGAATAACTTGATATGAAAGTTAATACTTGTATTAGAATTTTGTGATCAAAAAATAAAGTGTGACTTTTTTTTCCTGTCTAGAAATTCTGCCATTATTTGTGAGCCAGACATTTTAACAGGATTCTTCTTTACAGTTAGAAAAAATAATGGGAGAGTGAACAGACACTATTCAGAAGTGGTAATTCATACAGTTGTCTAAACTTGAGATAAAGTAGATAATTAAGTTGATGTAAATGATAAAAGTCATCTGCATGTTTGTCTAGAAGTCCAGTATTCATGTATTTTGTGTGAAAAAAGACACAAAACAGGAGCGTTATTTTACCCGAACCTGAGAAGTAGTGTGAGAAGAAGGAGCTCTGCATGAGAGATGTGGAGGTTCTGATGTGTATGAGCACTTAGAGCAGTCAAAAGAAATCAAGTGTGTTCTGCTGTATTCCTGCTGCCTGTACTTGTATATGTTAGCATTTTTTCCTAGCTCTTTTCTGTTTTTCATTTTCTCGTTTTTAAATTTTTTTTAACATGATATGCCTGTGGATTAATTTTTAGAATTTTTTAAGAGGACCTTGCAATTTAATTTAAATCTAGTTCTTTTCCTGCATGTGTGTACTTATGCATCTCTCTTACTCTGTGGTGCTGCTAATTCAGCAGTATTTTGTAACTTCTGAGGTGTTAGAATTTCTTGGTGTCATACCTTGGGGACAGGAGGCAGAAACAGTCAAGAAATATGAGCCAATGTGCATAATTGTGACGTGCTTGAAGTTTTAAAAGTTGCAATTGTCATTTGTGAGAAACTGATGGGTAAATATAATATTGGTAGTTTTGTTATCTATCAGTCACTAAGATAGTGGCTAGTTGAATGGAATTTGTACCTGGAATCATAAACTTTTGAAATTACATCTCTGGATGGTTAGTATGGTTAGATAGTTATACATTTTTACATATTTTTAAATACTTTTATATATACATATAGTTATATTGATTGATAGCACATGTAATAAATTAGCTGATAATCTGTCACAAAAGTAGCTGAAAAATACTTTTCCAAAAAACTAAGAAGCTAGTGTTTACACTTTGGTAGTCTGTTCTGTTGTATTTGTCTGCTTGTAATCGGATTAGTTGTATTTTAAGGAAACTAAAACCAAAATTGTAGATGCTTCTCTGTGCATGGTTACATTACTCTGAAGTACTGGGAATGTTTCTGGACAAAATAAATATTCTGTGTGGGTAGTTCTGCATATCAGCAGGTATAAGAGCATCAAGCTGGTGAGTGCAGATCCAGAACACATATTATCTGGGGGCTTACATTATCTGAAGATATTCTCTGCTTTGTGATTAGAAAGGTGACACATGTAAGAACTTCCTACAGATGAGTGGATATCAGTGTTGCTTTGTTGCCTCACTCCCCTCAGTTTACATACTGCCCTCTTTGCTGCAGTATTTGCAAAACACTTCCCTGTAGTAGCTGTGTTTCCAAAGTGCTGCTGAGTACAGAAGCAGATGGCAGCTCAGTCATTTATCCATCTTGCACTATTTATTTCTATTATTTCTCTGGAAACAAATTAATTGATGTTAAGCTGTTGCTTCCTATCTCCTGCTTCTTCTGTTTGCTCACTTTTTTTTTATTATTTTTTAAGAGAAGAAGATAGAAATTATGTCTGGTTTCTGTTGATGGTTTTCTTTTGTTCTTTTAGTCACAATTATTTCTGTGCTGTAATGGAAGGTGTCGTACCAAAAGACTAAAACTTAACTAAGACAAATTAGTTTCTTCTGTTTCTAGAAGCACACACATCAAGATAATGATAAGAGGATGTCTAAAATACAAAGTAGGCTTGAAGGTTTGTGTGGGTTTTCTGTGGTCTTAGGGAGACACCACCTGTATAACTTCCTTCCATTTTGTGTCCTTTTGGATGGTGTGGGTTTTTAAAGACTTCTGGTGACTCCTCATGTGAAATAAACAGCTACTTTCCTCTGCAGCAGAAACGGTACCAGATGGATTTGGCACTGCTTGGAGAACTCTGTTTACAAAGGTAACTATCAGTAATTCATTGCCTACATGGAAAGTTGTGTCAGGTTAGGTCTTGCATGGTGGCCTCAAACGCCACAGAATCTTTTTCTATTTGTTTGTTTTTACAAAACATCATGGAAAAGACTGTAAAGTTTTTTTGTACTTAGTTGTCAATCCTTTAGAATATGGTCAGAATGAAATAATTTTAACAAAATCCGTTGACAGTCTGTTCAAAGAGGAGACTTTGCTCTTCAGAAGACACTTATTTGAAGTACTAGACCATTGTTCTGTGTGGACACATTTAATTTGGTGTATTTCAATTACTGTTTATGGGCTGGAGGAATAAACTAAATAAAACCAGGGTGGTGAGCATGCATTGACCATGACTGTCATTTCACTGAAGAAAAATATGTACGGCTAGAGTAGATCCCATTGCCTTAGAGCTGAGAGAGAGGAGTTAAAAAAAAAATGTAAGCAACCCCAAGGCTGAGCTGAAGCAAGCTCTATAAGCTCATCAGTACTGCAAAGACTTGAGCTAGAGTTGTGTGTCCTCTGTTGGAAGACTCTACTTTCTTTAAGGAATAATATGATCACACAAGAGCTATGTGGGTAGACTTCATTTATATGGATTGTTAAGTGTGGAAAAGATGGTGGGGACGAGAGACCATTAAAATGGGTTCCTTCCCTTACCTCTCAGTTTGCATGATGGTCACACATTGCCCTCATAGAAGTTTGTGGAAAAGGTAGAGTGAGTGGGAGAGCCGGGAACAGTGTTGATCCATTGGTTTAAATAGTCCCTGCAATCTTCTGGGTATCTCTGATATCAGCTAGCACACTGCCTTGCGTTGGTGCTTCCTGCTTTGCAATGCTTAGCTGGTGCTGCTACAGAGGGAGGCAGGGCTGACAATTAGCTGAGCTGTTACTCAGGTGTCTGCATGGTGCTCCAGTTCCCAGACAGACACAGTAATCTGGGGTAAGGAAAACGCATTTTCTGAAAGGTGGCTGGTGTTTGGTTTGGGTGTTGCAAACAGTGTGAATTTCACCATGGATTTCTGTGAATGGGACTACATTTCACTACTTTATCACTGTCTTTCTTCGAAGCCAAATCCTGGTGTGGAAAAGGAAAGGGTGCAATCCTGGAGTGGTTTCCCATAGCATAATGGTGAGGAAGAGGATGGTCCTGTGAGACTTGTGTTTGCCTCTGGGAAACTGAGATTCTTTCTTGGATCGGGTATGCAAAGAACTGTGAATCCCAGAATAATATTACTCATAAATTGCCCTACATTAATTTCAATTCTATGTAGCACATGTAAATGAAAATCTTGGAAACACGTTTGCTAAATCATGTGGTAAATGGTCTTGTTGATGACTGCAGAGTTGCTCTGGGGTTGGAGCTATTAAGCCCTTATTATGGGAATCCAACAGGGCAAATTAAGAGAAACCTGTGTGTGTGCTTGTTATTTTAGGACTTTTATGCTTTCTTCTGAGAGACCTCACGTAGGATCCCATGACCTAAAAAGACTCGATATTTTTTAGTCAGAGGTTAAGTTTTGAAATCTCAGTTACTGATCTATCAATGGAAACAATCACATTCAAGGGAGGGTTTAGTATTCTTATTCTTTAGTGCTAAAAAGCTGAATATTGCTATTAGTAATACCTGTAAAATAGTTTTTTAGCATTCTGCCTAGTTGCATGTGGTGTTTTCACTTATAACTGTGTCTTTTTGTAAGTTGGGGGGGATAATTTATGTTTCATTGTAAGCAACTGCCCAGTGGGTTTCTTATTTGTTTGTAACACCATTGTAAGCATTCTTTAATTTGGTAACGTTCACATGCTATACATGAGTGTTCCTTGGAAATACTATTCCAAGTACACAAAACCATTGTGCATGGTGAAATTTGCCATTATAATAAAATCTATCATAAAAGAACTAATGCATGATATTTTTTTGCAGGCTTTAACTTTTACATTTCAAGGCTTAAATGTGCAATCCATTGAAAACAAGTATTGCTCCTGTTTATAATGCTTGCTGGATACCTCCCCAGAGGCAGGATTTTAGAGATTTAACAATTTTTAATGCCAGTATATGAATGTATCCTTTTACATAAATTTCAAATTTCACTTTGAATCACGTGAATCATCTCTCTCACTATTTCTTTTTCTAACTTCACTCAGCTTTTTCTGGAATATTACCTACCTGAAAAACTGTCACAGTCTTCTAATGCCATTTTTTTCAGGATCATAAGTGTTTTCAGTAATGTTTGTGAGCAGCATTACTGACAGAGCTTGAGTTCCAGCTGAATCAGTTTAGTCTTTTGATGGCATAATGATTTTGCCAGCCGTCGCTCTTGTAGCAGTGGAACTCCCCTTTGAGGAAAAATGAGGTCATTCATCTTTTGTAATATTCATACATGAGCTTTATCACTATAGTAATAAAATTCATTGCTTGGTCGGTAACCACAAAGGACTCATATGACTGGAAATTGTAACCATGCTTACATACATTGCCATGTGCACTGTTAGGTTGCTGTTAGAATAAGAACATCATAATGCACCTGTAAATAAAGAGGGAATGTTTGCTTTGGATTAATTTATGGAATGTAGGGCAATATGAACAAAATCGTAAAAATACCTGAAACAATATTCTGTCCTTCCTGCATTATCTCAGATTTCTTTGGTAAGGTTGATAAACCTTTTTTTTTCCTGCTTATTATATGCATTTACAGCTAGTACTCTAGGATCCTGTGTTGTCTTTAAATAGCATTTTCCCACCATCCTTGGTAGTTTGTTTATAAGGCTATGTTATCTGCAGTTTGCACAGGCAGTGCTTAGATGTCTTCTCTGTAAACTATATTCTAACTATATATATTCACTAGTGTTCACTTTTTAAATTTTCATCTTTGTGTTTCATTTGAGATAGTATTAAAATGATCCAAAATTATTCTTACCTGTGGTTACAGAATGATTTAATAATTACACCATGTAGTATCGGGTCTGACTGACTGCACTGCCATTAAGGAATGATTTTCATTCAGTGATATTTTGGGAAATTTCTAATGCTGTGAATGAATGTGTTGGGCTGGGGACTGTGGTAGCTTTGCTTTGGTGCATCTGCTTGTGTTGCTACTGTGAATAATTGTCATCGAGCACAGGGGAGAGCTGTAGAGGCCAGGCAGTGGTGCTGCTTTACCTGCAGCTGCCAGCCTGCCCAGACCTGTCTGCTGCACAAACCACAACGTCCTCATGGCTTGCAAATCACACTGCCTGTAAAGCCTGACAGTGCAGACAGATGAAAAGAATAACTGAAGTCTAAAAAAGGTGTGTTTAGGCTTTTTTTTTTTTGCCGTGGTGCCAAGCACTTTCAGTTTGTATTTAAGGAGAAGGGTGCATAGCATTTTGGAGGTGGCATGCAACAGCACGCAGGGATGCCTGGTAGCAGCAGTGTAGAACTTTCCACTCCAGAGGACTCCTGAAAGGAATTTCAAAGGCAGCCATAGAAAGGATGAGTGAATGGGCTGGAGCAGAAACAATTCCCTTTGTTGTGTGAGTACATAAAAAGTACTTTTTAAATTAAGATTTTTAATTAATCCATTCTTGTTAATGTATCACATGGTGGTTCTGCTAGGCTCATCTTTTTTTTTAAAAAATCAAGGCATTTGAACACATGCATACAATGTGTATTGAATGCTAAAGCAAATTCAAGTCATTGACTGCTCTTCTTAATGAAGAAAATGCTGATGGTGGGAAGCGTAACAGACAATGCTTTTAATGAAATTAAGTTTGCACATAGTCCCAAGCATACTAATATCTCTAGGTGATACCCATCTCCTTAATTCCAAGATTTCTATTATTTTAAGAGCTATAGGTATGTAAAGAGAAACCATAAAATTAATTTTGTACACCTTCATTTTTAACTCTGTTTTCCAACTCTTTTCCTCTTGGATAGAAGCTGATTTTTCAGGAACCTGTTACCCTTATAAGTGGATCTTCTGCTAAGGTTTTTAAAGCATTCCTGAGATCATAATAAGTAATGCAAAAAGGAGAAAGCTTATATTCCTGCAGACTACAGCTGCACTGTATTTCAGAATATTGTACAACAAATCACTGCAAGCTATTCTGTACAAATGATGAAACTGGATAAAATACCATATGGTGCTGTACAGTACTTCAAAGAATTATTTCAATATTATGAATGGGCTAAAATATCACATGCAGATTTATTCAGTCTAATTGGGACTTCACAGTTGTACTGTTGTAAAGGAGAATATCTGTGCAAGCTAAGTTGTGGGCAGGGGAGGTGGAATCAGAATATAGTACAATATAAACTGTATGAGAATTAATTTTTCCTAAAATGCATAACAAACATGATCATCTAGCATGCTGTTAGCAGCAGCACAGTAGGTTTTATGGTGCTTTTGTAATTTGGGTACTCTGATTTGGAGTCTAATTGGGTTCCTGGGCAACACTGAATGGCCACATTCTTAAGTTGTGTAAAGACTATTTGAAATAATGGGATTGACATTAACCTTTTAAAGTTTGTTTTTTAAAAATATGTTTAAAAAGATTAAAAAATAAGCTGCAGAAGGAGCTTAGAGATTTTAGGAAAAACTACTTTTGTGTTATAGACTACAGACATTGACTCTGATTGGCTCTGTAATGGATAAAATAATTTTTTTTTTCCTGACCTCCAACTACAAGTATAAACTAAGGGGTTAAAGAATATAAAATTCAACTTGAAAAATCAGCTGGCTTGACATTCAGCAAAAAAAATTGTCATTTAGGAATGCAAGAAATACTTACAGAAAAATTAAAAATCAGGGAGGTGCCGTATATTCAATTATTTTGTGTTTCACAGAGGAGATGCTGATATAGATGCACTGAGTACTTCTACTTTTGGAAAAAAAATGTGTATTTGGGTTTTTTTTGACTATAACTCACATTTGTGAGGTTGGTGTTCTGTTGTTGTTTAAGCAAAAGTAAGGCAGGGGTGCACTCTTTTCTTGTGTCCTTGCCTGTGCTTATATAAAACAAATCAAGGCTGGTTCAGGATGCTGTGCAGAGCAAATATTAACCTTAAGCTGCTCTTATTTCCTTCAGTATTATTACTTCTTTCTGAAGCTGTGCACCTTACAATCATTAAAATGTTAGTGCAAAGGAGAAATTCTGTGGACATGGCAGAGGGGATGGACAGAAGTAGTAGTGACTTTGATTTAAATTGCTGCAAAATTCATTAACTTCATTAGACTCTGTGATACTTGTAAGTCTCGTCAGTGTGTGGCTAAACGATGCTGTGTCAGGTAATCTCATGTCTTCTGCACATTGATTCTGTTTGCTGCAAGGCTGTGCAAAATGGACAAATGTTGGGCTGAAAACATGACAAGAAATAAAACCCACAAGTGATGTGTGCAAAACTTTTACCTGGCGTAGCCCTAATGATGATGTCAGTGTTTGCCTTTTAAAAAATTATTATTAAAAGGAGCATCTTTTATACAAAGGAATAGCTGCTGGCTAAACTGATTTTTCACATTTGAACTCAGAAGCAGTTAATCATCTTTTAAGAGGTTTAGAAGACATTTCTGAGTCTGATCTACAGGTCATCATACAAAGTGAACTAAGAATTCTAACAGGAGCAGTATTTCCTAAAGCACTGGGAAATACCTGGAGAAAGGAGAAATTTGTTTAACATGTCCTCAGGGGAGCTGAGAAGTTCCCTTAGGACAAGAAAAAGCTATGTTAAGAGAAGCTTGGATATGCAAAATAGCGTTGGCTTGAGCAGTTTGTTCCTGCTATAGAAGAAACTGAGGCAGGAAGATGAGTGTGCCTTTACAGTTTTGTTTGCGTGTGCATAGATTTGCTTTAACATTATCTGAAGTAAGAATCCTGATCTGGAATCACTGTGTTTTAGTGGTATCCTTTTCACTCATTTTCCTTGTGGCATGGCTGATTAATCTAGAATGCCTTCAAGTTTTGGAGCCCTGTGAAGCACTGCAGACACAGTGAACAGGATTTTATGAGGTCAGGCTCTTACTAGGAGGCTTAATCATCTCTGCTGCAATGCCTAATTTAAGGGAGGAATGGGGACGTTTGCAGACAAGGAAAGGGACTGTGCCAAAGTCCCTTCAGAGCCTTGAGCTCCTGGGACCTGCAGTCCTTTCTTGGTAACCTGTCAAAATAGTGCATCTCTATTAGTTCACTGGAACATATTCCATCTGACTTTTGGCAAGTAATCACCTTTTCAGGGTACTATATGATTTTTTTCTTTTTCTTTTTTTTTTCTTGTTTGGGAAACTCATAATTTGGGTCATGAATGTATATTTTGTAGTTCTATCAGCTCTTGTTAGTGTCTCATTAAAAGGTTCTCCAGTGTGTGGTATGGTAAATTGGGGAATAATTAAACGTGTAGGGGTATTCTTCAGGTCATCTAGTTCAGCCCCTTGCTCAAAGCAGGTCTTCCTTCAAAGTAGAGTCAGGTGGTTGAGGGTGTTGTTAAGTCAAACTCGGAAATCCCCAAGGATGAAGATTTCACAGCCTCTCTTGGCAGGCAGTTCCAGCCCTTAACCATTCTCATTACCAAGCTGTGGGGATGCAGGCTGGGGTGTCTCATGTTTTACTTCTGGGTAAGACGCAGATTAACAGAACACACCAAGCCTGTTTGTTTTTGATCTAGAGCTTTTAAACTGATGCACTCTAAGAATACTGAATTCCTTTTAAATCAGTGTTAGGATTTTACTTGTTGGCATCTGTTTGGATATATTGGAGCTGCAAGGGAGTGTTTTGTAACTCATGAGGTGCTGAGTTCTGTTACCTTATAACACAGTTTACATACATTTACGTTTTGTTTCTCCTGTTTGTAATTGGAGTCTGCATTCTTGGCTGGGATGAGGAGCTTGCATCTCTCTGGTTTTTCCACCTATCTCTATAAAGGGCTATTATTTTCAGCTGTCTTCAGAAAAAAAAAACAGCTGTTGTAATGTGTGCATCAAGTTGCATAGCTTGAGAATTGTATTATTCATAAGGGAATACATACTCTATAGAATATAGGGTCTGAAAGTAGTTGATAATCTAGTTAAAATATGAAAGTGCTGTTATGTGTGTTCTTGAAGGGAAAATAAAAGTGGGAAGGTGTAGGGTTTTTCTCATGTAACCCTCTAGCTAATCAGGAGCTTCTAAAATTACATAGGTCATTGAAGATAAAGTTATCCAAAAGGTTATATCACTTTTCATGTCTCTGAAAACTATTTTTCTTTCTGTACGAGCACTACTATCTTTTGAAGAAAGGGACTTGACTGCAGTGCTAATGAAGTGTAAAGAACTAAAGCTGTCACTGCTGCAAATGGTATTTTCAGGAACAAGAAGTTAGTTTACTTGATACCTCATAGCAAATGTCTTCGAAAGTCTAAGGTGCTGTCTGTGTGAGTTAGGATGAAAGTGTTGAGAGAGGAGGTGTTTATGTAGTCTGTCTGGTATGTCTTTTCCAAAATATATCTTTGGGGTATGTACTTTGGGAAGGTATTTTTAAAGCAAAACCAATGTGTTTAGTATACTTCCCTGACTTAGGGGAATTTGCAACTGGTCAATTACACCAGTCATTCCAAACACGGGTCAGAAAAACCCATCCATGTACTGTGCTCTACAAGTTTTGACCAATTGACTGAGAAACTGTTTTTAAAATATTGTAAGAAATATTCTAATATTACTGTTATTAATTTTATATATTTTTAGAGAAAATTTTGTGGTGTATTTTTCTATCACTTATTTTTTTAAAATATCCTTTAATACCTGTTCATAGTAGAAGTAGAAATTAAGTCTTCTCTGTAATATAAACCTAGAAGTTGGAATGGATTGTGATATAGAGAAATATTACAGCACTTCTGTTCACCTAAGGTTAACTTGGTAGGTCACTGGATCACCATTAAAAGGGACAAAGCAAACAACAGCTATGTACCTGGTATACTTACATTTTTTTTTGTTGGTCTCTGATCCTGTTAAAAGCCACTTGAACTCAAAGTGCTTGAACTGAATTGCCAAGCATGGACCTTGCCTTGTAAAAAGGGAGCACAGCCCCTATTCTGAGTTTCAGTCATCTCTTGTCAAGAGAAAAGGGATAAGACCCTATTAGGTAGGAATCAGGCATTTGGACTTTTGAGAATCCCTGGATACACCCTCCTGATATCTGCAGGACCCTGTGTGTTTGTAACAAATGTGCTGCTAATCGTCTATTGATTCTTATATTTTTGTCAAGTATGTATCTATCCATTCATACATAATGTTAAAGGGAAATCTAGTACATGAAGAACTCCAGCCAGCTGTGTGAGCCCAGGCTGAGAAAGGTGGAGCATGGGTTGTTAACAAAACCAGTTGATGATTTATAGATTTAGCTGTATGAAAAAAATTTCCTTTAGATAGTTCCAGTAAGTACACTATTACCTAAACTTTTACTAAATACTTAATTGAATCTGAAATGCTGAATAGAAATACTTTTTTCCTGATAATATAGTATTATTTGTATCTTAAAGGATATGCAAGTAAATCTTTAATTTATGCATAGTATTGGTTTTATAATGATGTTTCTTGAAAATTTGAATAGATGTCCTGATCTTGTATCCAAGACTCTTCAATATTCCTCTTCCTTATTTAGTCATCTAAAGCTAGGGCAGATACTTTACACTTGTGTTCACAGTCATTTGTTATCAGTTGTTAAAATGCTGCATAGTATTTGTTAGAGGGTTAAAATCTTGTTTGGCCATTTGTTCTGGAGAGTCAAAATATTGGCTGCAATGTAAAAAATTGAACTCTGCTTGGATTATTAATTTCCCCCTTAACTGCTGTCTCAAGTGAGAGCATTGTCACTTAAAAGTTGTCAGCTGCTTTAGCAATATCTACTTCTCATGAACTCATATCCACGACAGAATAGCATATAATGGATAATATCAGAAATTTGGGTAGGGAATTAATAGCTGTAATTTACTTCCTGGTTATGCTGCCTTTTCTTTCTGAGAAAATACATGTGCTTTGATATTTATTGCAGATACACATTCTCAAGTGGCAATTAAGTTATGTTTTCTTTTTGTGTGTAAAAAGTAATAAATTTAGTGGAGATTCACTTGGCAGTGTGGGAGGGAGAAAGCGGAGTTCTGGCCTACATTTTCTTCACCTTACCCCATCTCCTTACCACCTGCTCTTCAGCCATGGCATTGAGAGCTTGCCCTCCAGTTTGCTGCTGTGGCTTCTCCATAGCTCCAGTCCTGCGTGGTGGCTGAGCTCTGCACATCACATCCCACTTTTCATCTCTTCAGTCAAATACCTCTGTTTCCTTGTCTTCAAAATATCTTACGGCTTAATAGTACAATAAATCAATCACTGGAGTATCCAGTACCCCAGTACAAGATCAAAATATAATTCTGAGTCAATAGCAATTCGCTCCTCTGGGTTTCATTTTTTTTACTTCCCAGAAGCAATTTTATGTTGACATGCATGTCTCTTATCCATACTGTTCTGACATGGTGCAGGACAGGGTGGTCTTGCTTGCACTTGCCTAAGCTCACTCCGGCCAGTTTGGCAGATGTAGCAGTCATTTTTGTTGAAGTCAAGTTTGTACCATTAGACAATAGAGCAGTGCTCCTCTCTGCTGCCACTGTTCAGAGAATCACTGCCTTGTTAGCCTAGTAAACATTTTTAGTTTGAGTGCTGGCAGCTAATCATGTCAACCATTGACAGAGGTAAATTTCCCTCTGTATTAATGCAGCAGGAAAGTGGCCAAGCAGGCATTTTTCCGCATTCTTTTTTACAGTCACCAGCAACAGCTACAAACTGAGCCTTTTGGATGTGATTCTGTGGAGCTGAATTTCTGAAGTAATCAGAAGTTATGAATTCTAAAAACAAATACCTAGATAGACTAAATAAGAGGTATTGTCATGAATTAAAAAAATATTTTCTTATGCAAAAGAATAGAATTGATGTCAGCAAGCTGTTTTATGACTTTACTGTACACCATATGGTTAACGTAAGTCAGCTTCTCTGCTTGAAGATATCCATTGTATGGTCTTCTCTCAGGACATTCCCTTTTCCTCATGTATTATAGGGCACGTGGCTTTACTGTTTAGGGAAAGAACCTGTTTTAAAATTTTGCAGAGGAAATTTGCATTGGTATAGTCCAGAAGGATTGGTTTGTCATTGGGATGCTGGGTTTTTTGGTTTGTTTGTGGTTTTTTGTTTCATTTTTGTTTTTTCATTTCCCCCTTTGTCCTTCCTCTGCACACTTATTTCTCCCTTTGTGCCTGTGTCTAATTGAAAAATACTGTGCAGTCATTTAATGAAGTCTTGCATTTCTGTGAATCGCTATATTCCCTTATTTGTGTCATATACTATATGGTATAATTATAGAATTGATCAGGAAAAAAAGAAAATGCCTTTGCTTTTGGAGACTTTGTTTAAATTTTCAGTCACTGATGTAAAGATTGGCATTAGTGGTCAGGTTGGATAGACTTAGAGATTTCATTTCTCATCCTAAGAAATGAAACCTCTCGTAGACTGAAAACCACCTTAAAATCACTATCTCATTTCTGTTATTTATGTATACTTTTTTATGACAGCATTAATTTTTAAATTTCATAAATCCTATATATAATACATTTAGATATCACAATCAAATACAATAGGCACCAAGTTTAGGAAGTGAGAAAATGAGAGAGTGATGCTGACAGATACAATCTTGCTACTGTTTTCCTGTGG
Organism: Passer domesticus; assembly: GCF_036417665.1. Lineage (NCBI taxonomy): Eukaryota > Metazoa > Chordata > Aves > Passeriformes > Passeridae > Passer > Passer domesticus. The sequence continues at coordinate 51,355,990 of NC_087477.1, forward strand.
TATCAGTCATGGACTTTGTAGCAAACACATAATTAAAGATCGCATCAAAATGCATGAAACTTAAAGAATGTTTCTCATTTTATGTTTTAATATTTAGCTTTAAATGGGAAATCCACTTACCATGATACACATTTCATTTCATAATTTTTAATGGTTACCTTGCAGAGTGGATAATGTAGTTTTTAAATATGGGTTTTGGACTCTTAATTCTTCTCCATTGAAGGAGAGTCTGCCATACAGAGTCTGCCATGCAGAAATATTTAACAAACACCCTGGAAAGGATAACAAGTTTAGATTCAGGAGACAGATGTGTTTGAGAGCTCTGGTTGAGTCTGCTCCTTATTTCAGTAGTTTGGATGACCTCTATTACTTGAAGGGCTCAAAAACTGGATTGGCAGCACCCTATGCCAGACTGAGTTTCCTCAAAGAAAATCCTGATTGCTGCAAGGGTTTACCCCAAGATGCAAAGAAGATTCCTCTTTCCACTGGTGCAGACTTCATACATACTTGTGTTTTAAAAAGCATAATCTTTCTCCTGTACCTGCAGCTGTGTTATTATACTGTTAATTGATTTGGGATCGTGGACTGTATCTTTAAGGTGTACTGATAGTATTTGTGGAATATGACAGAGTTTTACTGATCAAGGCATGAAAGAAAATCAGGCTTTCTGACAGGTTATATGGAAATTAGCTCTGAAACAGCTGATCTGAAGAAAGAAAATATATTTCTGTAGGTTGAGAGACTTATCCATTCAGAGTTTCAAAGTCAATCTTAGCCCAGTGGATCTATCTTCAAAGAGTTGCCATTTTAATTTACTGTGACACCTGGTAGGCCACCAACGCCCCAGGTATTCCCCTGGTATGCTGTTCCACTTCATTCTGTCACTGCAGGAGGAGATTCTAGCCCTCAAGTTGGCAGAGGATCACCTTCAGGAACAAATGGGAGTCATGTACAGCTGAAAGAATGGCTTCTGTGTCGCTAGTACTATTACCTTTGGTTTTGACATTTATCTGGTGAGAAGAAGAATATGCTTAAGTAGAGTCTTCCCTTCCATAAAATATTTTTTTTCTGCCATAAATTAAAAGTTAAGTTATGGTTTTCTGCCATAAATTAAAAGTAGTTAATAGGGAATAAATGTCTTAGCTCTAGCCAACTGAACCTCTTGTTGCTATTGGTCTGTGAGCTAGTAAAAATTGTGAATGTCCCTTTATGTGAAATCTTTTCAGTTATTGAGAAATTTCTAGGAACAAGATCAAGTCCCATTGTTTAAACATATTTTAGTAGTACATATCACTGAAAAAATTTTCAGTATGATTTTTTAGTCTTACTGCAGAGTTTCTTACTAATGTGTTTGCTTTCTAATGGATAGTTTTGGTTGGAAATCTGTGGAAAAAAAAGCACTGTTACTCTGACTTAAACATTTTAGAACAGCTCTTTCTACCTTAAAAAGAGGTAATTGGAGAAAACTGTAATTTTTCATGTGCTCTTTCCCATGGAAATATGTTTAAAGATAAATATCAAGGGTAGTTAGAATATGGTACAGAAAAAAATAATCTGAGAACTGAGAACTCTGTTCTTTCTTGGCAGCATCTAAGCCAGTCTGACCAAGAGCAAGACTACTCCCATAGCCATTGCTGTTAAACTGTTCAGGCCCTTGGCAGCTGGATCATTTACTGGCCCTTCTCTTCATGTGGTTTCTTCTGGGATCAAACACAGCAGTGCCATGCTGAGCATTTCCCAAATGCAGGAGGACTGAACAAGAGGCAGACTTATCTTAGATTGACGACTAGATTGATGGTAAGCAGTGCAGAAGGTTCAAGCCTCATGCTAGTATGAAATCATTTGACAGATAGAAATATTTGCTTATAAATTGAAAGAGTAGGTAATAATAGTGGTTTTTTATGATTACATTACATGATATTTTGTGATTACATAGACTAATAGCTAGCAGATGGCAGAGTATACATTTTACTTGTTTACCAAGTTGATGGATGGCAGTGATTGAAAAACATTTTTTTCCTTGTTGCATTACTCTAAAAGCTTGTAGTGGACAGGCAATTTACAATATGAGTCAACAATAATTTGTATCTGCTCTAGATTTTGGGGGGCATCAGTTATTCTCTTTATTTTATTTGACTCCTCTCAATGATATTTTCTTCTTAGAGGAACAGGGAAAAAATGAAATCTACTTTGAAAGCCAGGTCTCTAAAGGGATGCATGTGTGCTTACAGCCTACATATACAAATAGTATCTATTTGTATGAAGAATAAATGGTGGGAGGTTTTCTCCACTGTTCTGTTTCAATGTTTATCATATTACTTGGACATTTTAATGTAGAGAGATATGCTCTGTCTTTTGTTTAGGCACCTCAGCCCAAATCTACATTGCTATATTGCATGCTACCAAGAGAGTTAAAGTTATCCAGTCACAAATACAATTGCAATGGTTTTCATCCCTTCTTTTTAATTGGTATTGACTTACTCATATTATCTATGTGTATGTTTTAGATGTATCTCCTCTTCAAGTGTTGTTTGGTTGGTTTTCTTTTTAGGTGCAATGACTTGGGAATACTCCATAACTGTGCAGTTGTTTGATGAGTAGCAGACCTAAAACCTGACTTTTTTTCTAGGTTCATTCCCTATGTATTTTAGTCCCCACTGTTAGATGCCCTAGCTCCCTGCAATGTTCCTCAACTGTGCCATTCATTTTAGTCTCTTTCAATTATTTTTGGTGGTGTTAGGAACGTTGTGATTGTGGTTTCAATAAATAGAACATGAATTTTGATTAGTAGTAGATTGCCTTTTCTTTGAGGGAAAAGGGGCAAAGGTGCGGTTGCTCTTCCTTCAAGAGTCACTGTTGGGTCCTATTTTTTTCTGTAAGGTTTCTGTCTTCTGTGAAATTCATATTAGAGACATCTAATATCTTGCAAAATTTGATTGGATTTGGACAACATGGTTCAAATTTTATGATTTTGTGTTTAGTCGTCTCATAATAACATTTTTTTTCTAGAAAAATCAAGGTAAAACACTCAGATGGAGCCAGAATGTCATTTCTGCTGAAAGAATCCAATAAGACCATGGATTTCTTCCCCTTGGTAAAAGAGGAAAGGAAATCATTGCAAGAATTACTTTGACTGGACAGGATAAAACATAACTTGAGATACTATTTTCAAATAACGAAACTTTTGCCTTTCAGCCAGAAGACACTTCACAATGTATATGCCTGTTTGTAAAAGAAATATTGAATCTGTTTAAAGCTGTCCCTTGTGTTCCCTTTATGAATTTACATGATAAGACCTGAAAATCCATTATTATTACTATGTTCAGTTTTATATCAATCATGGATAGATCCACTAGGTCTCTGTAATTCTGCCTTACAACTACTGTCTCTCAAAGGGTTTCTATTACACCAAACTGCTAGTGGCCTTTCAGCAGGAGAAGGGCTACAATATTGTCTTATCTTATGTAATGTGGGGGGAAAAAATATATTCAGATAGTTGCTGGTTTAGTGAGCGTGTTTGTCATAGGCCCTATTCCCAAGGTAGATTTTTTTCCTGGGCAGTAATTGATCCATTTTTTTAATTTATTCATCTTCTGCTTTTCACCACTGCATTCAGATTTTTGTGGCAAATGTATATGTATATGTGTGTCAACAATTACTGTCTTGTTCAGCTTCCCTACCCTTGACTGAATTTTTATTTTGCATTCTCCACGAAATCCAAGTTTCAGACCAGTATGATAATGTGACATTTTCTAGCTTGTATCAGTAAAGATGAAATGCCTTTGGTAGTGATGCCTAACTCTGGTTGCAAAGAGGAGAATGAGAAATAAACAGTAGAAATCTAGCTATCAAGGCTCCAAATTGATTTTTGTATGGACACCTGACTTACGTACTGAATGTCACTGGTAAATGCCTGAGGTGACCAGTACAGGAGAAGAGCAGGAGTAGACAAGAAAGAGCAATGCTTGTCTGTCCTCTGTACATTTGTATGGTGCTCTTGTTGGGAGAAGATGAGTGCTTCAGCAAAATTGACTTTTTGCATCAGAAACAATTTCCACGTCTGGATTTACTGGATTCCATTCCTGGATTCAGATGATGAAGCCAGATTATAAGGTGAGGATCATGGTTTCATGAATGCTGTCAGAGTCCCTCCTGTGCCTACACCTGCCTGCCTGAGTTAGAGGGGATGAATGCAGATGCAGGCAGGGGAACGGACCTACCTTAAAACTGACTTTATGAAAGTAAATATTTAGCTTAGGTGAGCCTTGGTAACAGGGACACCCCGAACTTCGGGATGGGACAAGGAGCTGGGCACAGACCTGGCTAGAAGTAGCAGAACATAGGGTTGCTGCCCTTGTGTAAAGTTTCTTGAAAACTGATCTTAATCCTAGTGTGGAAATACATATACATCTTTCTGGTTTCAAAGATGACAGAGATTGACATACAAGTTCTGTTAATGTGCAAATCCCAGGGTTTTGCCAGGACTACAGATTGTAAAGTAAGGGATGGGTCCTAATTAAAGAATATATAAAATGTACAATTTACTTTAACTGTCTTTGCTCAGATTTTTACTTATTCATATAGTCTGCAGACTCTTCTAACAAAGCAATTCTTCCATTAACCATCATCAGTATTTGCAAACAGGAGATTCATTCACATTGGGTAACAAATAATTAATTTCTTCCTTAGAATGGTCTCAAAGAATATGTTGTAGCTTTTTTTATCAATTAATCTGATTTGTAAGATGGTGTAAGTATTGATCAAATTTCAAAACTAAACCTCTGTAATTGTGAAATGTAGTGAAAGTTAACTGCAGACTGTCATAACTGATATGCTATGTATTTAGTTACTGAAGTGTGAAGGCTTCTAAGAAGGCCATGAACTTTTACCTGGTGATTTTCCAGAACCATCAGGAGATGGCTCCAGGTAAATCTTAAAAAAGCCTTAAGAGCCAAGGGAAGCTCTTAGAGAGGATAAAAAGTGCTGTTTTCTATTCAAAGCTTAAGCTGCCATGCATGCTTACTCCCAGATTTGCAAGCATTGGTTCAAGTACTTGCATCTGCTGAGTTGTGTGCTGCTACCGTGTGTGTGTCCAAGGAAAGTGGTTCAAGTGTATCTCAAAATTAGAACAAAAAGATTCAGGTTTTCTGACAAAAACTTTCTACCATTCATGATTTAGGAATAGATTTTGCCTCCGTATGGGAAACAAAATGGGTTTCATAGGAGTGATTTTCACCTCTTAACTGTTTACTAAGTGATACAAGGAACATTTGTTACTTTTTTCCTAATTTCTGATTTTGCTTTCCTTTTTAGAGAAGACTATTTTATTACTGCCTCTGTGCCAAGGAGCATGCTTTAGCTTCTAACCAAAACAAAAACTGAAGGTATTTTAAATGGTGCACTGCTCCATCACTGTTTTCATACATCACTGTATCAGTCTCTTCTAGTTGATTTAGGATTATTGCTCTTCAGATTTGTAAATCACTGCTTCAAAAGCCACAACAGTTTTGGGGAGGTCAGGGAATTGGTGGGGTTTATTCTGTTTTGATTTAAAAAAGCAAAAACCTGTTGGCTCGCTTTAGCAATTAAAAAATATTTACTGCCTGGCATATGACAGTGTTCAAGCACCTGATTCAATTTAGAAGAAATAATTTAGAAATACCTTAATGTTATGAAGTTTGGAATAGAAATTACTCGTATTTTGTTTCTTAGTTAAAAAGCACTAGGTTCAATAGGAATGCTAACACAAGGCTTTGAGATGGTATTTATGAAGAATTGAGGGAAAACAAAAACCAATATGTCAGAAAAGTAGTTCGTATCTCCAGGAGACATATTTGTAGGAACAAAAAGGCAAGAAGACTTTGTTCTTTTGAACATTGCTTTTTTAGTCACTTCTCGAAATAAAGCACTGCTATTTGTGGTAGATTTTAGAGGAATTGGCATATTGCATGCAGAAAATAGAGTATATATGAAGCAGTGTAGGTATATTAATTTATTACAGCAAATCACTTTAAAAGTATGAAAATTGTACAAATAATACTCAGCCCTGTACTTAAAAAAAAAAAAAAGTGATTAGAAGATTCTACTTTTGTAGCTCCCCAAGACTGACTATAAAGAAGGAAGGAAAAAAAATATTTTTGTTCCCCCTCGGTTTGTGTCATCTGTGGACTCCAGTCCCCTCTCCCCTTGCCAAATGACACTGATTTGTTTACATGTTCTGATTAGGAACCCAGGCTTGATATGGTTCATGTTCTAGATGCTACTGTTTGTCAGATAGGAGCAGACATCTTGCTCCAGGTCACAAGAAGCAAAATCTTTTTCACCACGCTGAATATAAAATTTTTCTCTCCTCTTAGTTCCCTCTTTACCCTGTAAAAAGCTTGTTTGGAAAATTGAGTAGTATCCATTTGTACTATCAGTTTTCTGTGAGAAAAATTTCTTACAGTGAAAAGTAGGATATTGATCTGGATAACATCCCTATACATAAAACATTCACTGACATAGCTTCTGTATTTCCAGTCTGTCCCTTACAGGGAAGATCACACTTCTTCCCTTTATTTAAGAATAAATAATAATTTTAAAAAGCACTCTTTCCCCACATAGACACTCTCACAAATGATTGACTGTATTTGTTTAGATCAGTTGCACTGTCTTGGGGAAGCTAGAGGGAAAATTGGAAATGCATCTACTGTATCTCTTGTGTAAATTAGTTTTTTGATCGTTTTGATAGAAGATAATTGCTTAAACATGACAGTTAATTTGTGTTGTGTTCCAGTGTAAAAGCTTCAGAGAAAGTGTGTTGCAGCATGTACAGCTGACTTTACTTTCAATTTTCTTGACTTTATACTAGAGGCATTTTTATCTCTAGAAGTACAGTACATATTTTTTGCAGTATGCTAATACAGCATCTGTGCAAGGAATAGAATCTTGGTATTAATCTTACTTTAGAAGTTACTGGCAGTGACCATGTCTTTGCTATAAAATATTACAAAATTGGGAAAATGTAATATTTCATGCCTGACCCTCAGGGTCTTGAAATCTAGCTGAAATCAGTTTTTCCAAGCAATGAAAAATACACTTAAATCTACTTTTTATCAATAGTTTGTAGGAAGGTTAGGTTAAAAGGCTTATTTTTAATACCTCTATATTGAATATATATATTTATTATAGAACATGAATAATTAAAAAAAAATATTTTTTGCTTCATAAGAAAGCCCCTAGTATTCTAACCTGAGATTATAAACAGGCATTGCCTTTTGATGAAATAGTGAGTGAATAATCATATTGACAGTTCTGGCTATAAAATAAGAAATCCAGATGTTCACTATTAGTCTGTCCAAATCAGTTCTCAAATTCTGGTGTCTGACGTAAATTGAAGTGAAGCGACTGAATTGTAACATAATGCTGTGTTCATTACACCTCAGTCTTAAATTGTGCTTGTACTCCAAGTCATTTGAATAAACTGGGAAATCTCCATGGAATTAATGCTGTTATTAATGAGAAAGTAATGAATCACTGTATGTTTGATCACACTACAGTGTTGCAGAAGAAATGGAACAGGACAGAAGGTGCCTGAAGGAAACAAAACAGGCAAGGAGCTGCTGTGGTATTGGTTCGTTGTAGAGCCTCTGCGTCCCTGCCTTGGTGTGTCTTGCTAGCCAAGGAATGCTAGTGGCATTTCATAACAGCAAAAGTCTGAGAGGATGATAATGTGCTGATGACTAGACACTGACTCGAAAGGAACACTTTCACTGCTGCTTTGTTATGAGAAACATAGCCAGCCTTAATTGCTCTTAAGGCCTGAAGCAATTGCATGAAGAACAAGTGTAAGGAGAAGTGTTAGGCTTGAGAAAGCACTGATAACTTATGTTCCTTGTTTAATGTTTGTCAGTTTGGATTTCTGATTTATACCGTTGTCCATAACTCAGCCATTGACTGTGATGGGGCAGGCTGTGCTGCTTAACCCCGCTTGGGCTCCTGGCACTTCAGGGCTCCTGGTACCTCATGGTCCTGGGGTGAGCCTGCTGGCTCTTCCTTCTCTCCCCTGCCCACAGTGAGCATGCAGTCAACAGGACACGCTGAGGAAGGGCAGAGCACTTCAGCACTTGGAGAATAAGCATTACTTACCCTGGCTGTGCTTATCTTCAAATTGCTGAACTTGTGAACAAAAGTCTCAGTAGTGGATATAATGGTATTTTATATTATCATAAAAAGTGTGTTTAATGGTGATTTGTTTTCTGCTGTGGCAGAGTTAGTGAAGCACCACTTCTGCTTCTTTTCCTGAAGAAATTTATTCTCAGGTAGGTTTTGGTTCCTGGCCTGAATATTCCATGCAAATATCAGAGTGGTGCTGTCTATTAAAATATATCATTATTCCTCTTGCTACCATAGCATGATAAATATGAAGTAAAAGATTTTTAAAGGTACACATATATCTTCCCAAGAGACAGATTTTTGCAAATCTGTCTCCATTTACTCTCATTAGTATTAAATCAGTACAATTGATAACAAATGTCAGACTGTAATGTTTCTGGTGAAGCAGGCCATCTGCCTGTTTTGTAATATGAACATTTATGCTTACAATCAGTATACTTCAACAACTGGGCTGGAAATGCCAGGTAGTAATGTCTGTTACTTGAGGTCTCTGAATGCATTATGTATATCGGAACCGTAATTAGGTCCATGCATTCTCGCAAATGTAGTTATTAAAGCAGATTTCTTTCTGTGGATTGCTTGCCTCCCTTGAAAGTACCATCCTCCTCTTAGCCTCTGTTTTATTTCTCTGTGATTGATTGTTTCTTACTAATGTATTTACTTCTCAAGCTAGTTTTGTCTCTTTGAATAACTAGAATTTTTGAAGGCTGACTACCAGCTAAAGTAATGTGATGTTCAAATAGAATTATCTTGCCATCAGTTTACCACATTGGAAAGTTTCTGATTAAAAACAAGCAGTAAACAAACTAAAAAATACAAATATCTGTGAAATTCCTCAATTAAAGCTTTCGTGACTGAAGAATAACTTGTTTTTCTTCTTCAGGGAGCAATGGAAAGTGAAAGATTACTTATATTTCAGATGACTGTTCAGTTGTCCTTCCTGTGAGGATGAAGCTGCTTTTATTGAGTTGGGTGGGTGATAATGGGCTTCAGTCTCTTTGGTTTTCTATAAGTCTGATTTCTTTGTCAGCAGTTGAAATCCATGTTTGTAGTCTGACATTAGCAGTTCTTGGTTCACATGGCCACTCAGTATCCGTGTGTTGTGAGAGTGGAGTGAAGCTGCCATGTTAAGGAGAGCTGGGCTGAGAATGTCCCTGTGCCCTTTGGGTCCTGCAGCATGGGTGGCACAGTGCACCCTCAGAAGATGGTGTGGAGCAAGCAGGAAGGGCTTCAGCACCAGGCTGTTATGGTGCTAAGCTGCCCAGAAAACAGAATGCCCATCTGGGCAGTCCATTTAATTAGTAGCATAGATTCATGAAAATCACTGGCAGAGATGAAGAGAAGATGGGAAAGGGATATCTCTGCTATTACTTTTTTTTCCTCATGCCTTTTTCATTGAAGAAGAGAGTCTGATGTCTTTGGCTGTGGAACCCATTGAGATCCTGGTACAAAGTAGGGAGATTGGGGTTGTTTTTGAGATAAGCATTACTTTTTCTGAAAGGAAACTGCAGAATTGTGGTATATTAATAGCAAAGCTCTATATGTTATGCAGACATTTTTTCAGCAAGAAACACTGTAAATAAAATCAGTGAAAAGATGTTAGATGAATTCTTTATTCTGTTTTACAGTAACCGTTTCAATTTGAATATGGAACTGATGTTAGTGTTATGCACTTATAACAGAGAAGATTTGCTGATTTATTGCGTGATACATAAACTGATACCTGTACTTACTCCATTGTGATTTGAGAATGAAAGATAATTGAGTTATTCTTTTGTTTTTCACGATCAGCTGACTTGAAATAATGTTTGATAAAAAGAAACTTGGGTTTTATTTGTCGTTGTGCTGCTGGTTTTCAAACACTGGCAAAGCTACTTTCCTACTTGTGGCATATGATGCAATCTGTGTTTTTAACAAACTTTCCCTGTTTTGCTGGTTTATTCAGTGTTTTCAGAGCAATATGCTACATTCCCAGCTTTCATGTTTGGCTTGGAAACCTGCACTGTTTAAAAGTTGAAAATAAGCAATATTCATTCTTTCATCTTGGTTTTTTAATCTACTACTGTAAGATTATTCTTAGAGTATTATGTCTGAGCAGCTACACACGTAACTTGTAGGTACATATATACTGTATATTCTTGAACATTTATTCATGTTAGGTTTTTGCATAAGTACTTAGCATATGTTTGTCTTTACCAGTTGAGGCAGGGTTAAAAATCTGTCCTGTAAAATATAAATATCTGTGTTCTGTAAGATATTTGTATTTCTGATTTATCCACAGAGTCTCAGTCTGACAATACAGCAGAGATGTCTTGTGTACTGAACATTAACAATTTTTAGATGCTTCAAAGCATTGAGATTTTTAAGCAGAGGGGTTCAGAAGTGAGAAAAATCATTGAACAAAAATTTTGCTTTAGATTGCTGTAGTATTTGATGCCATGATTCTAAGCAGAAGGTCTGGTAATATGTAAATAGAGTTACAATCCCACAATAAAATCAGAGCCTGCATGTTCTGCCAAGGCTCTTAGTAAGTAAGTATTCTGCAGAATCTGTCACTTCATGTTGAGGAATGCAAGACGCAGCAGCCATGCAAAATTGCAGTAGGTTTTAAAGCTATGGAACTTCTTCAAAGGAATTAAAATGTTTTAAGTTACAATGCATCATACACATATCCTTATAGAACACTTAAATGTAGTAATATTAGGATGTTGTGTATTTATGTGCTCTGTAATTATGTGCATATTATGCATCATTGTGATTTAAAACCTTTAAATCTTCATTTATTTTTTTATCTTCTTAGTTTTGTTTTGGTTTGGTTTTTTAAATTATTGTTTCAGTTCTCCTGATCTCAGTAATAAAAGACAGCTTCTAGTATTCTGCTTTGATGTGGGTTTTTTGGAAGGCAAAGTTTTGGCAAAAGGATGCAGGAGTTTCCAGGTTTACAGGCATGCTTGTTTAGATGGCCTCTGCTCAGTTCAATAAGAAGTGCAAGACTGAAGAGACCTCTCCCATTTGCACCTCTAACCTGTGTGTAGGACATACCAAACAAACATAGGTCATAAATGGATGTCACATGTGTCTGTTTTCCAGGTAGTAAAGCATCCCCTAATATTCAACCAATATCTGCATAGTAAAAAAAAAAACAAAAAAAAAAAAACCAAAACAAAACCCCCAAAAGTGTTTTTACCAAAATGTGCCGTTAGTTAAGACTTCTTTCTTAAAACAGGAACTATTTTCTTACTGTTTGAAGTAGGTTTGAGCAAGTTGGTAGTCATTCCATATTCTCATAAACTGTTTTTTACTGTTATGTGATTGTATTGTATATAATAATTAACTGTTATATGTTTCCTGTGATGACAGCTTAGTTGCTTCAGATATTATGCATATTCTGTCAAATCTTTAGTTTCAGAGAAACTGAAGAAGATAATCTAAAAACTGTTCAGGCTCTGAGCAGAACCCTAGGCATAGACTGAGTTGCTAGTTAGTCAAATGCTTAGTGTCTTCTGGTTTGTTCCTGAAATGTACCGCACCATTTGTAGCTGATATGTGCTGACAAGCAATATTCTTGCATTACAATTTTTATCCAGTTAGGTAATTCAAATAAATAGGTAAATGTACCCAGTATCTGGAGTGAGCTATTCTGCCTGCTGCTCTGCTTTCTAAGAGTTGGCTTAGATTGCTCAGTTAATAAAAGTTTTAGATGTCATGTCTCTAGAAGGCCCAATATAAAATTCCTCCAGCTAAGGAACATTTTTATCATGAATTGTTTCATAGTAAAAGGAGAAGTCAGTGTTAGACTTTACTCATAGTCTTTTCCATAATAGTTGTTAAGAAATTACATTTGAGATTGACCTAACTCAGGATAATGATGACTGCTCTGAGAAACTATGTGCACTCTCTGTGCAGGTATTATTTCTTTCATTTTCTTCTCCTTATATAACTGCTCTATTTCTGCAAATCTCTCATCAAATTGCCTGCCCTATCCTTTTATTGTTGACATTTTTCTACACGTCTCTTAAAAAATAAAAGGTGCATATTTGTTCATTTCTTACGTGACGAGACCCTTGCTCTCTTGAGTCCTCACAAGGGTCACTTCTTGGCCATTTGCTATTACTTATACACAGGATCTAAATTATGCTGCTAGCTGACAATTCTGTGCTTGTGATTTTCAGCTGTACATATTCCTTGACACCTTTAATGACTCTTCTCTGTTCTCTTTGCCTGCTGGTTCTGACTTTCCCTCTAAATACTTCGCATGAATGTGTTTCTCCTGGGGACAAATCAACTGTTCTTCTTGTATAGTTGCTATTTAGACTTTCCATGAATAACCTTGGTAGTGTGTTTGATCCTGAACTTCTCAACTGATACTTTTCCTTTACCTGGAAATGTCATTTACTATATATAACATTGGCATTTTTTTAGTACCCTGTGGTCTGAACTTCCTGTCTTGACAGTTTCATTTCTCTCCATCACTTCTTTGTCTCTGTATTTGCAGTGTATGAAAGAAGCATTCATTCTTTTTCTGACTGTTCTATAACTTGGCTGGTTTCCAATTAATTTCAGGTATCAATATGAAACCATTCTCTCTTACCCATAATCTGAATATGCTGTCTCATATATTTTACTTTTGGAGTTTTCATTTTAGCACATCATGAGTCAGTGAATGAGTTACATGAGTCAAGTGAATTTTAATAGGAGCTCTTGTGTCATGCATATTGCTTAAAAATATTTTTAGGCTGTTTTATTGCAGCTACTCTATCATCTTATTTGGGTGCATAATTTTCTTAAAACTAAGTTTTTTGTGGTTGTTCTCATTTGTTAGATTTTAAAGTGCAAGTACATTTATCATGATTCATACATGACATTTCATACAGTCCTTCAGCATTTGGATCTTGCAGCAGCTGCCAGTTTGCACGACGAGCAAGGGGCAAAGACAAGGGAGCAAGCTCTGAGCTGTGGTGCTGCGGTACCCCTAGAGCTGAGCAGCCACAACAGCTCTAACTCTGAGCATGAACCTTACCTATATTGACCCTGTATCAGCTGTCACATCTGTAGAGCTGATAATAATGTTCCTGCCATCAAATTCCAGCCAAAGAAAGTGTGGGGCTTTTTTTTAAGTGTCAAGGGTTGAGGCATTTTGGAGATTGTTGAATACAGGCAAATGGGTCATTAGCGTGTTGTTGCTAGCTACAGCTGCAGAACTTGGGAAGAGGTGATCAGTTCTGCAAAGGTCAGAGCCGATTTGGAGGCTTGTGTTTGTTTCAGTCAAAATGTTTTAGCTTCAAATGTGAACTAAGAAAAACCAGTTCCTTCCAAAATGGTGTTTACGTGTCATGACAAATTCACTTAGACGCCATTGACTGACCAGAGAGCAGCTCTGAAAGCTATTATGTTTTGAAGTTAATTCTGTCTAAACCTTTACAAAGTGTTAGCAAATTTTCAAGTACAAGTGACAAATTTTATCCAGAAGCTTTTGAGAGACATTAAAGTCTCTTACTTTGTTTAAAAGTTGAAAATTTTGGTTTTTGTTGGAACATTTTTCCACTTTAATGTTTTGTCTATCGTATATAGTAGTTCAATATTTTATGAGTATGCAGAGATCTGGATGGGTTTTTTTCAGATGTAATTTAGTATCTCCTTAGTAGCCACAGTGCAGGCAGACAATGATTAAGAGAAGTTATTGTTCGGATTAGTCTTCTAATTTGCAGAATGAATGTTCTCCTTTTAAACAGAAAAGTAGTTTAAGCATTCTTAACACAGACACTGCTATGCTCTGATAGTGATTTCTTTATTATTTAGATATAAAGGCAAGAGTGATAAACTATCCTTAAGACCCTGTCTTGGAATAGTTAGGGGTCAAAAATTTCTGTCATAATAAGAGTATGAAATTGTGATATCTCTGCCAGCACAAGCATACAGTTATTATTTTCATTAAGCTTACCTGAATACTGACTTACTTTGAAATAAAATTTTAGGTTTAATATATGACTAAGATTAAATTAGTTTGTATTGTAATCTGGAATATTGGTTTATGTTGACTTTACATTTTGGGGTAAAGAAAAAGCAATTAATTTTATTCTGTTTTCATTATTGGTCTAGAATGGGATATTCTAATGTGAATACTGGCCTAGAGGAAGCAGACAGTGATTAGCTGAACTTCCCGTATTCTTTTCTGGAAATTGGTATCTCTTGCTCAGTGACAGCCCTTTTTTTTTCTGAGTTAGGGTTTTTTCCCTCCTCTTTGCTGAATTGTTCATGTTTTTTTCTCAACTTTTTCTTTCTTCTTGCTGTTTCCCTAAGAGAGTTGTTCTGACAGTCAAGGTAGCCCATCATACACATCAAGGTAGCCCCTCTCACTGTGGGACTTGGATACAGTGATGGATGCTCAGCTTCCCTGGCTGCTTGCATTGCTCCTACCCAGTGTCTGCGCTGTCCTTGGGAACACATTCTCCCTCCTCTTGGTTTGTAAGTGGCATATTGTCGGTGGCAGGGTTGCAGACACCAAGCTTTGCTCCTTGCCATCACTTTGTCATCAACAGTGCGAGCATCTTCTCAGCTCTAGAGAAGCTGCTGTTGTTCTTCTCTTTCTACTCCCTGTAGGAGAGCTGCTCCTACAGCCAGCAGCTGTGTGTGTTGCCTGTGCTCCCATCTGCTGGAAGATGCTGTCCCAGGCAGGATCACTGGAGAGCCTCCAGCAGCTGTGCTCAGAACAGTGCTCTGCCTTTGGCAGGTGTGACTTGCAGCGCTCCTGGCTAAAGACACCTCGGTGTTTTTCACATCACAAAGTTAAAGGTGCTAAATGACTGTGACATACTGGTGCTGGCTGGTGTGGCTGGCATCCACACCTGGGCATCTGGGATCTGCAAGTAAGCAAGAGGAATAAACTTCCTCCAGTCTGGACAAAAGGATGTCAGTAATCTTAAGTGTTCTTGCTGCCTTCTTGCGACCAGGATCAATGACTACCAAACCGTTTGTGATGATATTGATTACTAGATTTACAAAATATATATATATCTTTCTGGAAGGCATAAAACTTTTATTATGGGAAAGAATCTAGGATGATATTTATATTTCGTAGTTAGGCTATTAGACATCCATAAGCAGTTTTTGTTTTCTTTAAAAAAGTCTTTTGAAGTCTTAATGCAAGCGATTCACACAGATTCCTCAGCAGGCATCATACAGAACATAAATATAGAAGTATTCCTAGTATGGAATATTTCTAGTATATTTATTTATAAAGAACAGCAAAATACTTTTATTAAAGCAATCATTAAGCTTGGGGAAATTAAAAAAATAAATATGCAGTGTTTTTCACCTAGTCTGTCTAGGCATCCTTTGCCTAAAGGCTGTGCTAATGCAAGTGTTTTGCTAGATTTTTCATACAAAACAGACAACTCTGAGTAAGTGTTCCTTCAGATGTGTGTTCTGAATATTCATGAAATAAAGAAATTAGAACTGACACTTTTCATGCTGCTGAAATTCTCCTTGGCTGCTCAAATCTAAGAATTAGTAATTTCAGGAGGACTGAACACAAGTATTTCTTTTAAACCATAGTCTTTTGTTTGTCCATTTCAATGGCATTTCTCTTGAAACATGTTTAGGAGGTTCAAAGGAGGTAGAGCAGTCTTCTGTCCTTTGTTTATCTTGTACTGAATTTTTCCTTTAAGCTTAAAGGCTTGTTTTTTAAACTCTGAGTTCAAGATGCACTTTGCAGAATATTGTTAAATAGATTAAATCCAAATAGATTTTTGCAATTGCTTAATTTTTTTATTTCATTTTTTTTTAATGTGTGCAGTTTTTCTATTAGTAGTAAAAATAGTACAATACTGGAAAAAATGTTGGAGCTAGAGTAAATATGGAGACAGAAAATATCTGAGTAAAAAGATAACCTTGCTGCAAACAGACTTTTCACAACAGTTTTCCATCCCAGGAGTAGGAATTAATACAGTGAATTCATCAAAATATCTTAATTAGAGCTACAGGTATGATTTGCTCTTTCAAGCTAGGTATTGATAAGAATCCAGCACTTAGAAATTGAATTTTTTTAAATCTTATGGCATTCTCAAAATTAAGATTGATTTGATCTACCAGCATGTGACCTTTACAAATCACAACACTACTTTATCACTTGATCCTATTTCTGAGGAAAATCTACGCAGATAACACAGCTTCCATTTATTATTATCTCAAAATCAATACATTCCTTGTAAAATTCTCTGCTTTACAGAAGTTGCTGTAAATAAAAATGTTTAATATGGAAGTGATTTCTTTAGTACAATATTTATGAACATAAGATTTGATAAATATACAATATTTGGAGCAAAAAAATTACATTTAAAGAGTCATCTGTTATGAAGAAGTTACAAGCAGTAGATTTTACTTTGGAAATGTGGAGATGGAAATATTTTTTCAGTGGGTACCTATTTTTATTCTGTATGTCTCAAATAATGAGCAGTACACAATTGTAAACCAGCAACGTTGCATGTTAGATAAATATGCTTTTCAAGCTAAACAAAATACTTTCTGCAGGTGAATAATTTTCATTTACTTTTGAGTTTTTAAATTTTCTTCAGTTATATTCTAGTCTTCATTAATTTTCCTGACTTTATACAGAAAAGTTAGTGGTTTGTGACTATTATGAATAATTTTAATGGAGTATTTAACCATATTCTTTCTTTTATATATGCTGGTGCGTAAGCAACCAAACTATGTAACTTGTCCACCTCCAAAAGAGACCTTTCCCTGAGCTGTGCCATTTCCCTCACTCCTCACACCAGCTGTGGTATTGAGCATGAGGAAATTCCTCAGCTCAGTGACCCACTGTGAACCTGTGTGAGTTGAGGAGCTTGTAAAAAATGTATTTATAATCTCCTTACCAGAAGGTCAAAGTTATGAGATTTTCCATTTTTCAACTGTTTTTTCCCAACCACCTGCTTGCATATCTTGTAATTTTTCACAGGACAGAACTTATTCTAAGTGAAGGTGTGAACCCAGGGTTCCCCCCCACCTCATATGCTGCTTCTGTGCACTCACCAAAGACAAACCCAGCAAAATCAGCTGGGTGATTTTCTCTCTCTCCTGGTGTACAGCTGCTACATAAAGCACGGCAAACGTGTGGCTTGGGTAGAAGGGAAAAAGGGGACCACATTTGGCAGAGGCCTCTTTGCAGTTTGAATTAAGAAATGCTGTAGATTGTGCTGCTGTAAAAGCATAAAGAACAAAAATCCCCACAAAATTAGGCCAAGCATTCAGCTAGTTTGTTATTCTGCTTCCTTCTGTACTCAATGTGAAGAGGAATGAAGTAATTACTATTTCTTTAGTTGTAAGAGACAGTGAATTGTTACGTCTTCAGTCTCAGGTTGGTGTTTTTTAGCACAACTCTGTGGGACCTTTCTCCATAGAGAAGACATTTATTTGTACCCTATTTGGCTATCATCTCTCTGTTGATTTCTCTCTGAGAATATTTCTCCCATTACACCAGAGCAACTTAGATTTTTGGAGTCTATCTTTGAAGAAATTTTATCAAATGTCTGCTTTGTCACATCATTTCACTTCTGTATAAAAATGTCCTAGAAATTTGAAAGATCTAGAAGAGAGAGAACTGTGCAATTGTGTAAAACCAAAAGTTTGAATATTCTCCACTGCATCAGCAGAGTATTATATGTATTTCTTGTTTTGTGTATGGTACTTTTATCATTTCTTGGCAACTACTGCTACTTTTTAAAAATCTGAATTTGATAATTTTAATTCAGGGAGCTACAGAGCTACTTTGGAGTCTAAGATCTGAATATCTTGTCTCTAATGCAGCTGTCTGACAGAAGTCTCCAGAACATTATTCTCAAATATTATCAAATTTTTGGGTCAATGGGGAAAAAAAAAAATCCTTCCATGGGGTGAATTCTGATTTTCCCATTAGATGGTCTCTATGCTTGTGCTTTATTGTATTTACAGTCTTATGACTTCCTAATATTTTCAAATAGTTTTCAGTTTGGAAGGGTATTAGAAGATGATTAGACATTAAAAAAAATATGTGCCTCCTTTCAATTATATTATTGTTCCTGTTGGTGATTTTTTTTTTAAAGGAATCTTGCTGTGTGTAAGGAAGAAGTAGATTTTCCTAAGGTAATATTATTATCTTAGAAGATCTTCTAATACAAACATTGTGAAATATTTGTTGTTTTGCTGATCAAAACATTCTGAAGGGAGTTTTAATTTTTTTCAGTTACCCAGAATACTCAGGGCCAGGTGATGGGTCTGGTCTTCAACTTTATTTTCAAGAAGCTGGTAGAAAATATTAAGTGTTACCTTATTTCCCCCCAAGATGAGACATGGTAGCTATACCCATGGGGTTTATCTTCTCAGAATATGATCAAAATGGGATCATCCAGACCATTTGCCTGGAAAGGAAAGGGAAAGTTTGGAGATCACTAATGAGAAGGCATACATTTTTGTAAACTGAGCAAGATTTATATAGCAAGTAGTGAGGGATATTGAACTCAGCAACTCTTACACAGAAACCACCTTCTTAACAAATCCATTGGGTTTTGTGTCTGCAATGTATGCCTGAAATCTTTGTGCTCTTACCCAAGTTAAATTCAGTTGTTAGCAGTGAAAGCTGGAGAGTACATGGAGTTGGAAGAGCTGTAGGAAGAGAGAGTGCTGGCAGCCCCTTTTCTGTGAGCTTGGCTTTGGGGCTTCTGGCTTGTAGCAAACCTTGACCTATTCTTTCTTTGACCTTGCTATGGAGGAAGGGAGGCAAACTGCTTCCTCCAGCTGCTGCTGCTGCTGGCTCCTGCTGGGAGAAAAATCAGTGAAGATGGTATATAAATTGGTAAAGATTCCAAGACTGGAAGAGAAGGGCTTCTTTTGGCACATAAAGGTAAATTTTTATATATTTAAATAGTGCACATTTCCCAAGAGAGTGCTTCAAGTCATACTTTACATGTTGCTTCTTTTAGTGAAGGGTGTGATTTGTGATTGTTCTCTCTGTTTGAAACATGGGTTTCAAAGCATCATGCACAAGTGGAGCTTCACTGACAAGTATTTTTTACACTAAATGAGCTAGCTATTATGTATTCTTTATGCAGTTTGTAATAGAACTTCTGAAAATAAAAAAAAAAGCCATAAATCCTAATCTGTATTGTCTACTATGTTTGCTTTGTTGTCATGAAGAATTATGTTTGGAAAACTCTTCAGAAGCACCTTATGAACCTGAGCAGCTAGATATAAAAATATTAGGGGGGATTGAACATTTTCCTACAATCATGTTCAAGATTTTTTTGTAAAGAACGCATAGTTGTATGTGGATTGTAAATTATTATAGGAGACAATTATGAAAGAAACAGCTTTGGTAATTATAGTTTCCATAAAGTATGTTACAAACAGTGGGGTTTTTTAATACTCATCACAGATTCTGAGATTCTGACTAATCACTCTAAGGTGATGCCAAAGCTTACTTAAAATTGGAATACTGGAATGTAAATCATTCAACAAGAAAAACAAATTTTTCATAGTGATAGGCTGACTCACACATGTGTCTGACCTTGAAAAATGTATGTGTAATTTTGTTCCAGACATTAGACCCTTCAAAGTGGTAAGATTAAGTGTATATGTAAGTGTTAGCAGGTTTAGTGGCATATGGCTGCGTACACACTCCAAAAAATGCATTTGGTTTCATTTTTTATTTAATACTTGTTTTCTTCTGAGCCTGGACCCTAGTCCCTCTTCCTGCCTCCTCCACCCTCCAATAAAAAGTAATGAACAGTGTTTTTTACTGCTACCAGTAATGTTTCATGATCTTAGTAGAAAGAGGCAAGCAATTAATTTGTGGAAATTCTTCCAGGTTTTAGCACACAATTCACATATGAACATATTAGGAGGAGACAATGGGAATCTCATAATAATAACAAATAAAAATATATTTTTAAGACTTTATGTTGATAATTCATTCACAGAACTTACAAACTTTAGAGCAGGTAATAATGCAAATCTTTCATGTAGGTATTTTCCATCATTCATCAGTGTTTTCATGTTACTTTTATACGTAGGAATGAACCTTAACTGAGATGATTTAATTGGTTGGATTTGTTACAGACAGTTGTGTGTATGTTTCCTAGACGTTTCTCGCAGTCAGGCAATAATTTAAATACAAAAATCTAAAAAATATATCAAAATGCATAGTGTATTACATTAATGTTTCTGTTGTATGCTCTGGGTGTGTTTTAACAACAATTTAGAAATAGTTGATTTTTTTTTTCTTAGTATAATTTGCATTGGTGCTTGTTATGCCGCATATCACGCAATAAATGTATTGTACGTGGCAGGCATTATACCAGTTGGTATTCCTGTTTACAGCTGAAGATAAATTCTTAGCTCTCCATTTTTTGTTTGCCTTCCTTTTCAATATGGTGTGCCTTGAAGATTAGTGCTGGTAAGCAATTCCAGTAAAAAAATATCCATGTTCCTAAGCACTGGTTATCTGTGTTCATCACAGCAGCCCAGAGAACAGGAGTCTGAACTGGACAGGTAAACCTAATGGTATCAATTATTTTGAATTAATTGCCTTGAATGAATTGTCTTTTTTGCTCTGCTCCTCAGGTTTTTTTTACTCATCACTAGAAGAAGTGTAAGAAAACCAAACTTGTGACTTTTTTCCAATATGAAAAATCATCAGCAATTTTACAGAGCACAATGATGTTATTGGTTGTTATTGCCTTGAGAATAAAACACTGGAATAAGAGAGTTATTTCCATTTCTTAGTTAAAAGTTTTGGTCTAAATAGGAGTTGCTCTGTCTAGTGATAAGTTGAATATAATCTATATTGAGCTTTATATAATTTTTTTTTGCTCTTTTCTGTTTTTATAATGTTTTTTGTTGTTTATAAAACAACAAAAATGGCTGCAGTAATTTGTTGAACTTGTGGTATGAATTTCTAGATGTATCTTCTGTATGCTGGGCATCTTACTCTGCCATGGCCTTTGGGGAAGTATTTTGTCCTGAAGAGTCAGGCTGGCTTCTAGGGCTGAAGTATTTGTTGAAGATGAGAATCAACAGCCTCAAGTTTTAAGCTGTGCTGGGGGTAGGGAGTGTTTAGATTGGTTATTAGGACACATACATTACCAAAAGGGTTGTCAAGAACTGGAAGAAGCTGCTCAACCAGGGATGGTTGAGTCACCATCCCTGGAGGTATTTTAAAAAATGCAGATGTGGCACTTGGGGACACATTTTTATTGTGGACTTGACTTTGGACTCAATACTCTTAGAGGTTTGCTTCAACCTTAATGATTTTTTGATTCTGTAGGTTGTGTGGCTAAGGAGAGCCTGCAGCTGCTTTTGTGATCAGCAGCTTGCCTGATTCCCATTTGCAGGTGCAGTAGCTGCTCTATTAATTGATAGAAGAGCAGCCTAACAGTCCCCAGTATTCTCTTTGTATGTGGGATGTTCAGGCAGGATGCCTGAAGGGGAAAAAAATCCTTTTCTTAAAATTGCTATATCATTTAGAATAAATGGATATGTAAATTCCAGCAAAAGAACAGAACAGATATTTGATTTGCTCTCTTACCAGACAAAATAATATCTTGTTTTCCTAGAGTTGTGCAAAGGAGCTTAGGTGTTTATTTGAATATTTTAGTACCTGACATAATCCAAAACTTCATGTGGTAATAATGTAATTTTTTTGGAGAGATGCTGAGATGACAATATAAAATGATCAAGAACTGCTTTATGACTGTCTGGATTACTCAGTTTTGCACAGGATGTTTGCAATGGGAGATAGCAGACATGCAGCATTTGAAAGGTGGGAAGTTTATAACCACTTTTGACTCTTTGGCATGATGGTGATAGTCTGTATAGACTCAAGATATATAGGGAGATTTTAAATTAGAAACAAGGGCTTTGTCCTGCTGTCAGAATGACAAATATCTATTTCTGGTATTTTCTCACAAGGAAATATTAAAACAAAATTTATAAGAAGTGGAAACACGTAGAGGTTTGTTTGTAATTTGGGTGGTTTTTTTTTAATTTTTGTGAAATTGATAATTTTTAGCTATGATTAAGAGACATGATTCTGAGAGAAGGGCACTTGGGACAAAGATTACCATCCTCAGGACAGAGTGCTGCTCTTCTTTCAGCTGAAGCCTGAGAGTTCATAGATCTCAATAATGAAGACATAGAAAAGTCCTTCAGCAAAACCAGGAGACCAAATTTGACACTGTGATGTATCTAAAGTTATTTGGTAAGGAAGAAGGAAATGGGGGAAAGATGTCGCAGAACAAACCATGACCTGCTAGACCTTATTTGAACACTAAGGCTTTGGGGAGTGGGTTAGTTTGTTCCCTGAAGAGAGTGTTTGGGGTTTTTATGGGTTTCACTTTTTATTTAAGAAGAAGAGTGTCATAAATCTTTCTATTGCGTTTAGGTGGTCATCTTCCTTGACAATTCAGTTGATTTCAGCCAGAGAAAGAAAAGAATGAAAGAGATGGGTAAAAATGCTTTTCTGGCTTTTCTCATGGTTAAACACAAACATGTGGATCAGTGCATGTGGATGCATTCAATACAATGTTAGATTTTTAACTAATCTTTTTTTGAAAGATGAAATATTCACTATAGTATCCTTTGTGTACATATTTAGAATAAGCTTGCTTGGCAAAATAAAAAGGTTATTTAAGTAAAGGGAGGAGAAGTTTCAAGTAAACAGTAATTAATCCCTTAAATACTATGTTGCATGAGTCTGTCTTGCTCTGACAGATATCATTTTCAAATAAAACTGCATCTTGTATGGGTATAAATTGACAGCATTCCGTGTCCTTGCTAATCACAAGATTAAAGAGGAAGTAGAACTGAATTTAAAGTCTTCAAAAAAGGCTTGGAGCAGTGTGTTTTAAGTGTTAGTCTTTGAGAAACAGGTGATTATAATGCTCATACTTTTGTTTAAGAAATGTTTATCAAGTACCACTGCTTCTGTGCATCAGTATCAGATTGCCCAGTTACAATACCTATGTTGGCATCTGTCTATTTTGTAATTAAGCATTAGACCCACTGTACATTAAGTATCTGAAATAGCTCCTGCAAACCTGAGTGCTGGTGCTCTGTGTGTGACTGCTGAAACTTGTCAGTCCTTTGTGCTCCTATTATTTCTGGAGTCTAAGCTAAACAGACTAACTGCTGCTAAGAAGCTGTCAGGGGATGCATGTCAAACACTTGGTGTATCATGCGATAAGACCAGGGCTGGGGTGCATAAGTCAGTACTTGGAAGAGGGGAAAAAAAGTGACCTTTTTCTCTCAACATTGTCTTTACACTGAACGGGACAGATGAGTTTCTGAATTATTCACAGTACTGGAACCTTATAATTGTTAGCAATAGTGGCAGCAGCACACTATGGACACAGGGTTGAGTATTTTGTTAAAATGCCTTATTCTGAAGCTCATCAAAGGATTCATTTCACAAAACAGTCTCTGGGAATTTGGGTATTTAAGATCTGTGGGAGAAACAGCATTTTCTTCCAAAGAATCGAGAAAGAGAATATTTTCTTCTGAATTTTGTAAGGATCAGTGTTAAGATAAAGGTTAATATTAATCACAGGTTTTACACAGTAATGGAACAAAGAACGTCTGTGAAAAGGGTTTGCTATTTCAGTGAGTAATCCAAATGAGTTTATTAGTGTTAGTAATAACGCAGACCTTTTAACCCATAATGTGATTACTAGATATATAAATTACCTCTTTATCTAAACAAATAATTTAATATCCATAGTAGCAAAATGAACTTGAAAAAAAGATAGTAAGATTGTCTTGTTTATAACTGATATGCAGTGGAAGGTAAGGCTTTTCTTGATGTCATGAATAGTTTTGCCTACCTAAAATACAGACTGTTTATAGTTTCCTCAAAATTGTTAGCTTCTAATGATACAGTCTTTAAAATTCTTTTGTTTCAGCAGGTCAAATTTAGTACCATATTCTCTAAAGTTTCTTCTTTTAAAATTCTGTCATCTATTGATGCTTATTATTATAAATCTGGAAAATAGGAACTTGGATGCAGTGTGTAATAATTATGCCATGGTTTAGCATGTCGTTAGTGTCCTATAACACACCACTCATCAGTCAGATGCTATTGCCCAAATGAGAGCTTGTGTGGCTGCATCCATTACCACTGTCACTCTCTACTGCGAGCTGCTAAAGACAAAGGGTTTGCATATGGAAAAAGTAGGGGAAAAGCAGTGCAAAGGGACTGGAAAGTTTATGTCCACACCTCTCAGGAAACCAAGTTTTTAAAAATCATCCAAAGCTTTTACAGTTCTCGATTTGCTTTTAAAAACTGTTCCTTGTGGACAGGAAAGGGCACTTTGTAGATACATTCTGAATCTTCTTCACTTAAAATGCATGTGCCATAGACAATGAACTAAGACTTTCCTAGTGGTCCAGTTAATATTTCAACATGGTTACACTCCATAGAATGTATAAAAACATATAAGTATTTGTAATAATACTCTTAAGAATGTTAAACAGAATTTCCAAGTGCCTGCCATTTTTAGTGTTAATTGTTCCTCTGGGTTGTGAGGGTGGAAATAAACTGGCAGGTGAGGGGGTGTTTCCATGAAGTCACCAGCATTCTGTGCCTTCCACTGCAGAGAGCACAGTGTTCACAGTGGGTCTGGCATCTTACTTGATGCTGGTCCACTTAGGGCTGGTTTTATATGCTTTATTGTAGCCTGCTTTATTTCCATCAGTCCCAGCCTAGGTTTTAAGGTTTGCTTCAAAGCCTTCCCCAGCCTCAAGTGACACAAAGGGTTCTTCCTGTTACCCAGTGACTACTACAGGGTGTCAGATGTTCCCTCTGTGTTTTGGGGGTCAGGCCAGGCAATAATTGCTCAACCGCCTGGCAACTTATAAAACCAGACAGGTGAAAACAAGGCCAGACAGCTCTTGAGACCCTGTGCTGTCCAGCCAGTGCAAAACCTCTGGCCTTTCACCAGCATTAACAAGAATCCTATTTATTATGCTACTTCATATATAGAAATAAAATTAGATTAAAGCTTTCTGAAATCACGAGCATCTGTCTTCTATTTTCTTTCTGAGAGAACTGTGTCGGTCAACACTACCAAATGCACTCAGACTGACTGAAATCATAGCTGCAGGTCAGAAACTTAATAAAATCTGGCTAAGGAGGTCTTTTTTTTTAATGCTAAAGCAAAGATACAAGCAATAAGCTAATGCTGTACTGCTTGTTTTCTCCAAACCCTATCAGAACCTTGTTGCTCTCCCAGCCTCAGAACCATCCTGTGTGCTGCACCAAGGCCCAGCATCAGCAGGAGAGGGGTGGGATTATCCCAGGGCTGCTCAGGCCCATTAGACTGCAGAGCACCAGGATCCAGGGTTGGTCATCTCAGATGAGTGTTTGACTGAGAGCATCTGCAAGGGGGAGAGAAGGAAAGGGATGGCTATTATAGTTGCTATTGTTCCTCACTGTGCTTTTTAAAAAGAAGAGCTTTTTTGTTTATTTTGTTTTATTTTAAATAAATTTTAAACTGAATTTCTTGTAAGCATCTGCCAAATTCAGTTTGTCTCGTCTTCAGTCCACAGGGAGAACATAGACTCTCTCAAGACACTCCCAAGCCTTTTTTTCCCCTCTGGTTGCGTGAAGACCCAGATTCTAGAATTTTATCACCAGGATTCTGGCAAATGGTACTTTGTGACTCTGAACTATGTCTCATGAAGCCAAACTGCTTCATGATTCATGGATAAGGCATTTAGAAATTCAATTGAATTCAGAAATTGAGTCTGACAGACTGCTTTCTAAGGAAACTGCATTGTGTCCTGTCTCAAGCACGGCACGGACTGAGCTGGTCTGTGCAAGCACTCAGGACTGATACCCTGGTGAGGTAAGGTGCTACCTCATTAGTTCTTATATTGTAGCTGTTACTGAGTCACTGTGGCACAATCTCTAATTTAACAGTTCTGCAGGACAGTGAGTGCAATGTTTTTGACTTGCTGACAGACAGTATTTCTTAGGCAGCAGCCCCTGATAAATCTGGCACCTTTGCCAAAAGCTTCTAATTTCTCCCTTAGGTACGGAGGAGCATAGCCCTAAGGGAATAACAGGTAAGGAAATATAAAGCAATACATAATTGTCAACATTTCACTATTTTTAGTGATGCTGGTTTTGTTCCCATAATAAATCTTATTTTAGTTGACTAAATAGATAAAAGGAATTTGGAGGCAATTAATTTTATGGTTTTTTAGCTTCAAAGTCCAAAACCAGCATAGAATTTTTCTACTCAATGGTATTTTGCACATTTTACTAATGGCTTTGTAACCTATATTTAAAAACTCCTACACATTATTTTTTTAATGGAGAGGATCTCCTGTTATTCTTCAGGGGAGACAGAAGAGTAACTACTGAAAAACTTAATAGGTGTAAGAACATTCCCGCCGTGTCCTTCCAATGCTCCCTGGTGGTCTTGATTTGGTCACTTTTACCATAAATTCATGAAGGGACAATTTATCAGCATCTTGGTGGTTTGTTATGTACAGTTGCTGAAAGCACAGGGGAGTTAGATTAGGTACGTACACTTCCCAAGCTCTCTTGACTTAGGTTAGCTACAGAGTGAGCTTTTTACTTTAGATTTAGGAGAAGAGTACTACCAGTAATACTTTCCCCACAGCATGTCTCTCATTGGTGGTTTTTATTCATATGTATTAAACATCTATTTTTATATGTACATGTATGTGTACTTACACATTTCACCAGCTTTGTAATGCTCAATTAAGCTTTTTAAGTATTAAGTAAGAGCTGCAAATGGATAAGATCTGATGGGTATCTGTCTAATCATTCCACAGAACTATAAAATAGCTCTTAACTTTCCAATCTCTCTTTTACCTTCTTTGCTCTAGTCTTCATCAGTATATTTCAGACTCTCTGTACAAGTCTGTCTTTCTCAGCTACAGCTGTGGTCTTTTTTATGGGTTTTGTTTGCACTGCTTGCTGATTGTATGTAAGAATTCTTTGATTACATCTACTTCTATTCAGTTATTTGGAGGCCCCAACTGACAAACAGGAATATTAAGATTTCCTTTATCTCTCCTGTTCCCCCATATGAAAGATAAACTCTCCCAGTACCAGCAAAGAATCTCTGTTAAATATTTTTCTCTCTGAAGCCTGCTTCTTGGAAGCCTCAATTAACTTCAGCACAAAAATTATATTACTAATTCTACCCGGCAGCTCTGTGCAGCACTACCAGGCAGTGTGGGTATGAATCGAAGGTGTGGAGTAGCACATTCTTTGTTCCCAGCTGAATGAGCCCTCCCCAGAAGATGAGTATGTCCAGAAATGATAGCTGAGCAGTCTGAACCCCTTCATTCACCCTGCTGGGTGTGCTCATCCTTTCACCTGGGTGCGTTAAGAGCCTATGATATTAATCAGAACGGCTCCAGTCTCAGAGCTTATCTACATCAGTGGTTTTAAAAGTGCACTCTTCTGTCAGCATTGCTGCATCTGCACAATAGATTTTGCTAGCTTAAGCTATGACTTCTAGTAAATTCAACTGTGCTGCCAGAATTTTCCAGTACAGACCAATCTCTCAGTACTGCCTTTTGAAGCACGTTCTTGAGCTGTGCAAATACAGAGACAAAATTTTGATGCCACCAAGTTCAGGTGCAGGTGTATGAGGTTTCCTTCTTTTCTAATGCCTGCATTTCTTCAGTTCTGAACCACCCCTCAGGATCAGTTTTTTACTAAAAGTTTTCTAAATTCTTCTGAATGTAGCTAATGTAGTTAAAGAACTTCACCTTGGATTTCCTACTTTTCTAGAGTTCTTCACTTTAGGAGAGACATGAGCCCCTCTGCTGCATCGTGTAGATCAAGAAAGTTTCTAGATCCTATCTTGTCATGCATCTCATGCCCTCTTTCTGTTTCTACAAAACTATCTCCAGTATCTAGACAATTCAGCAAAAAGTTAATGCTTGGAAGTGCCTGTACTGGAACTGTTGTTTTTGCCCTTAAATACAGAATAAGAAAATCACAAGTAGTTTCATATTAAGTATAAGGCCATGCAAAAGATGGATGATCCACTTTATGTTTCATATTAAAAAGGATTTATAAATATTTGAAAAAGAATAGGAATTAAACTACCTGCTCATCCACCCATGTAGTCCAAGGCATGGACAAGGGCAAGGCATCTTGACTGTCACCATAGGAAAGACTCTTTCTTCTTCTGCTTGTGTCTTCTGTATCCTGTAAATGAGTGGAAGCCTCCAGTATTCCTGCCTTTGTCTTGCACCTCTGCTTGCTAAACTTACTTGATAAGAAATACAATTACATATTGTTTACTTCTGGCGTGACTGACCTGTGGAACTGCTCCACAAACTCCTATTGGATCTAAAAGGACTTAGTTGATAATTGGGAAATATTTTCATTATTCAGTTACAGTTAATTGTGCATGTGTTTGGAGACCAAAGTTTCATTTATGTTGGTAATGATAGAACTAGCCCATTCTTTAAAGGTCACCTTCAGATCTGTTGCTGAAGTAGATTGTTACTTTAATTAGAAGGATGTTTAATCATTGTGTGTACTGAGATATTCTCAGTATTATATGAAGAGGTAATTTAAAGAATTTAAAGAAGCATAATATGAAGGAGCTCAATACTTCCTGTAGAAGCTTGTGCTTGTTTTGCAGAACTGGAATAATTTGGCAGTAAAGCATATTTTAAAGTTGAGATTGGTTCTCTGACATGTGAGTGCAGGTGCTGTCACTGGGCTCTCCAGCAGCAGGTCAGCAGCAGGGTCAGCATGTTTGAAATTCGGTAGCATGTGGAAGCACAGCCAGGTGCCTTACCTGGTAACACACACCAGGGAAGGAGGGGGGCAGCAGGAGGTAGTTTTTCATCCTACTTCCCCAGCTTCCTGAAGGAGGCTTTGAATTATTGAGGGTTAATTGTTCTTTAAGTAGTTCTGAGAGAGGGTCTTGGTTGGTAGTCAGGTAGGGTCATGCCAGAGGAGGCTGTGTGGGCACTTCCAGAGAGCAGTGTGCTCCTCTGAACACAATTGCTAATTACTGTGGGAAATTTTGTGTCTCACATAGTTAGCCAAAGAACTTATTTTAAAACTGCGTTATTCTTTTGTTTGCCCTAATCAGAGTCTTAGTTCTGTTGAAACTGGAGACAAAACCTGGGAGGTAAAAGTGGAATGGGGTAATTACAGGACAAAAAGTTTTTGTATGCCCTTTAAGGTAAGGCTAAAAATCTGATGCAATGAAAGGGATGCTTTGAAGGAGTTAGAACAGGGATTACAGAAAGGAAGTGATCCAGCAGGGCAAACAACCTCCAGCCTTTACTGTCTGCTGATGTTGGATTGTGCTGAAGAAGAGACAATTAGAGGTTGTGACAAGAGGCCACAGCTTGTGCAGAGGGGGAAGCAGGAACCTGGGGAGTATAG
The DNA here is from genome assembly GCF_036417665.1 of Passer domesticus. Classification (NCBI taxonomy): domain Eukaryota; kingdom Metazoa; phylum Chordata; class Aves; order Passeriformes; family Passeridae; genus Passer; species Passer domesticus. The sequence goes on from NC_087477.1 coordinate 51,385,571, forward strand.
AGGAACACAGAACAGCTGATACCATCTGAATAGATAGATGCTTAAATACAGTAGTAGGGATTGCTATTGTGAACATAATCAAGTTAAGCAGTACTTTACTACATCTTATGGTGGAATTTGTAAATAATATTTTATACTATTTTATTAGGAGTAGTAGGTGAATGTTGTGACAGTATGAATACAGAGTACTCATTTCTGTGGGGATTATGTTTGGGAATTTTCTTGTTTGTATCTCTGTGGTTTTCATTTGTTGCTATTTGAGCAGGTCAGCCAGGGGGGGCAAGGGGATAACTTTGAACAAAACAGAGTACTTGAGCACTAAAACAATTGTCAGTATGCCTTAAAAATCTTACTAGTCATTCTTCATAGACATGAGTCTAAATAATTCTCCAGGTTACCAGGCTGCAACAGCATCCTCATTATAATGACATTGGAACTGAAAAATCTGGTTACCTGTCAGATCATAAGGGAAAGGAAAATCTTGTGAATGACTCCTGTTTATGTGGAATTTCAGTCTTCACTGTGAGAAGCTGTGCTTGGAAACCAAGGCTGATGCTGCCTGTGTATCCTATGTCATGCAACCAAAGCAATAGCTTCAGCACCTACACTTAGCTATTTTTCACTTCCCTCTCCCATGTGTCTGCAATGACATCCTTGTTACAGTTTCCTCAGGTTCTCCTTTCATTTCCAGACACCTTCACAGTAATATTTTCAGCTCAGCCTTGTGACTGTATGCCCAGCTCTTGCATGTCACATGTAATATACTTCATTTCCCGTATAGAGACTTGAGAGATGTATTGTTTTTGAAACCTCACTACTGTCAAATTGTTGGAAATTAACTCTAAGTTGTTGAAGGGGGACGTGAATGATCGACAGTCTCTTCAGATGGTGAAGCTGACATACTGACAGCTTTGTTCTCCAAACAGAAATACAGAAATGACTCTGCTGTGCTCCCTGCTTGGGGAAACAGGGACTGTAGCACCTTTGCTAATGTTCATGGTTTGTTATATGTTGTTCTTGTGCCAGGTTCTCCATCCCACTTGTTTTAGTTTTACAAAATCTCTAGATTTCTGTATATTTGTTCCACAACAAAAGAGGACTCTGTGGGAGAGCTCTAAGCAGGTGCAAAAGTAGATTTGGGAGACATGATTCAAAAAGGAATTATGCTTGCATATATTAGGATAACATTAAGATAGCTTGAGTAAGAACACAGTGACGGAAAAGGGGTGTGTAAAGGATGAGATAGGGAAGGAGATGATGGCATAAAGGATGAATTTCAAGTTTAAAGGAGTAGTGGGAAGTACTCGGGCCTTTTTAGTTGCTGCTGAGTAATGAATTGCCCAGTGCTGACTCTACAAGTTTAATACTCTGTGCTGAAGTAAATGAGTCACAAAGTTCTTCCCTTCTGAAGTTTTCTTTGTTCTCTTCCTCCACTTGTTTTTCTCTTAAACTCTTTTCTCTTGCCAGGTTTGCTGTGTCACTTGTCTTCCCCAGTGGTGCCATAATGAGTGCTACTGAGTGCTTCTCTCTCCTCTTTGTGTCTTGAGCTTGTTTTGTTATTCATTTTTTCTTTATACTGCGGCATTTCTGCTCACTTCCTTTCCCTCTGTCTTTTCATCACATGTTCTCATCCTACTTTTTACTAAAGGAGCACACTGTATTATTAGTGTCTTTTGGTCTTGGTGTTCCCTTTCTCACGTTGCTCTTTCAGCCCTTGAGATAAAACACTTTTTATACAAATTCCCCACATTAAAGGTAGATGCTTCTCCTCAAGATCAGGGTTCATGGTACTTCCTCCAAAGGAGGAGCAGGAGTAGTCAGTGTGACCCTGGACCGAGCTCCTCTGCAGGGTCTGTTCCAGCTGGTGCAGTGGCTCAGCCCTCCCTCCTTGCAAGCCCTGGGTTTTCTGCAGGGCCTGCTTGGTGATTTAATAATGAGTACAGCCCCAGGCTGCACCTGTGGGGCCAGTTCTGGATTATTTTCAATTTTGTCTTAAGGTTTGTAGCCATGCTTGGGACTCCTGGCAGGCAGAAATAGTTGTAGCTCCATCTCAAATGCTGTTCTGTGTCCTCGTACCCTCCCAGGAAAATGCAATCCTAAGCTGTGCTCCCTTGGCTCCCATCATTCCATTTTGTCTTTCTGCCCATATGAGGGAAAGTATGAGGTGTTCTTTTCCTCTTTCCCTCAACTCCCAAGGATTTAAATTTTAAGTAATGGCACCGGTATTGTTATATAAACATCTATGTGTGTGACTAACCAGGATGCTGCAGAGGTCTTTATCTTGCTGATTTTCCTGACTCTTATTGCAAGAAACTTCTGTAATGAACACAGAGTACATTTATTTGTTGTTTATTTTGTCTCTAATGTAGTTAAGATTTTTAGATAGATTATGTAAAGTAACTTTTATATTAACATTACATCCTGTTGTGATGGTAGATATGAGTGTTCTGTTTCTCTGGCTGATGCAGAAAAATACAAAATAATTTTTACTTGTCTTACTTGCTACTCTTTTTTTCGCATTCATGTTTTTGTGAGGGTTTTTTGGCTGGGATTTTTTGTTTGTTTTTAATTTGATTCTAAAATGTAGGGTTAGTTAGTATCTTCAGAAGGATTCTTTTAAATTGTAGTTTGTGAACTGTCTGACAGGCCATCTGTTTCTCACTCCCCCTTAGGAAGGCTGACTTGGGATATATTCGCTCTAGTTTCTACGCTGGAAGACAGACTTTTTATATTAAGTGAGTTTCTAGATATGATGACCTGAAATGTCCATGTATTAAGAGTCATCAGTTTGACTAATGGCACACCATGGCTACAGATCATCCTAAGCACCTCTTCAAAGTGTCATTTTTCCAGCTCAGTTGATTTCTGACATATCTCGCTTTATCAGCCATTGAAGTGGAAATTTCATCACTCTTTTATGCTTTTTGAGTTTTTCTTAGTATTTGTTTGTAATAGGTTTTATGGGTGATTAGTTGTGCGAATTGAGACTTTTTTTTGTGGACAGAAGATTTTCTTAATTTTTGCATATTGTACCTATAAGCTTTTTAATCTACCTGTATCAGTTGAATTTTGCTTTGTTCTTTTGCTGTTAAAAGGCTGTGAAATGCTATACCTAGTGCAATTTGTAACTAATGCAGTATTTACATTCATTTAACCTGGTCAACAATTACAGGTACAAAGGAAATTATTATTTAATGAAAATAATGGCACTTGCAGACATGTATCTGTTGCACAGCCCTACTTAGATGCTATTTTCAGCAACTGTTGTCAATGCTGAGAATGGGCACTGTCTTAGCTTGCAGCCCATAAAATCCTCTGCTCTTTTTCCAGACAGAAGCTCAAGCCTGCTTCTTCTCCCAGAAATCTTAGGGTTCTTGTACTGCTTGTGTTTATGTAGAACCATGAAAGCAGATTTGGTCCTCGTCTAAGCAAGGGTTCAGACTGTGCTTTCACCTAGGAGGCACTGTGGAAGGATCAATAACTCTTCATTTGTAATAATGATAATTAATAACAAAAATAATAATTAAAAGATAAAGTAGATCTCTGCAGCTGGGAATACTATGATTCTTTGGAATGTCTAAGTTTTTAGATTGAGATGTTGGGAGGGAAGTTTATGATATGTAATATGAGAGTTCCTTCCCTGTCTCAGTTTTGCTGGCCGCAGGGAGGGAAGCAGGGCTCAGCTCCAACAGCATGCTGCTTTCCTTGCTGCTGCTTCTCCTTGAGACTGAGGAGGAGAGTTTGTGTTTCCTTGTAATTCAAACTCTCTTACTGTTCTCCTGTGACAGAGAAGTGTACAAATTTTATCTTTTCTTTTTCTGAATATTTTCTATTCCAGTTCTGTATATATTAATGACTCTCATTATTCTTAGAACTAATTCCAGTTTTGCTTTGTATGATTAGAAATGTCTAAAATGGATATAGATGTTGAAAGGGACTATAGAAGATCCATAAACCAACCTAAGCAGTGACATAATCTTTTCTATACAATTATCTTGTCATTTTGACAACAAACATATTTTATTTCTTACCTGTTTACTCTTTCATGCTTCTGTAGATTCTTAGATATCAAAGGATATCAAATACTGAGGTATATTTAGTCTTCTTAGTCAGGTACATTGATGTTCATTGAATCATGTTTAATGCTGGGAGAAGTTTCTCCAAGTGAGAGATGGGGAGGGAGCACTGTGTACCTTGGGCACGATTGCCATCCTGCTGCCAAACTGCAACAGCCCTTTGAGGAACTCCGAGTTCAAGGTGTTGAATGAAATGCAGTCATTTTCTGTAACATTTTAAATGCCTGCAGGCATGTTAAAGTTGTACCTGGGTGTTTTGGATAACTCTGTAGCATGACCTTAATGCCTTTTTTTAATCTTACCAGCTTAAATATGTCTGTTGTACTTTTTCTGTGTCGCAGTGTAGAACTTAACTATCAAGTGTTTTTTATTGAAAAAAGCTAAGTAATTGTGATTTTGTTTTTGTTTGTTTTTTTTTGTTTTTCACTATGTCAATTTTATTTCATCTTGCCATAGATGAGTAAGAGAAACTGATGAAAGGCTGTCCTGGTAAATTTTAAATGCAGTGTAAACTACACTAGTAGTCAACTTTGTGTCTGAGACATCAGTCATTGAAGCTCCTGTGGTAGCTTAGACACTCAAGTGTGAACATGCCTTGTGCTCAGTTTTAGTGTTTGCACTTGGTGTCTCTGCAACACTTAGAGTAAAAGAAGGAATTTTGATTATTTATTTGTTTTAATTATTAATTGCACATAACTTATTAGACTTGGAAATTAAATATTGTGCTAAAGGTGTTAATGAGGGCAGAGGTCTACAATGTAGCATGACTCATAAGGGGATGAGCTCTTTGATCCCAATGAGCTGATCACAACAAGAATTGCTTCTCTCCTTTTCTCCTTCTAAATTAAGTTGAAAGAAATATTTAAGTATTATTTTTTAAATGGACATCTCCTTTTGATGGTTTCAAGCTGTTTTTAAAATTTGGAGTGAGTCTGGGAAAGTAGATTCTGGGTGTGCAATCAGCTGAGCCGTGTAGAGGAGTGGGCTGAGCGTGACTGTATGAGAGCTGACATGTCAGCCTGGTGCTCAGTGAACACCCTCCTGTGGAATTCAGCCAGGAGCCCCTGACTCTGCAGAGATCACTGAAGAGGTCATGGGAGACCCCAATGCTCAGTGACACAGATGAGCATCCTCAATTTTTATACTTTCAAAAATATTGCACAGAAACTTGAAGTAGTGGCATGCACCAGTGATTTTTTTTTTTTACATTTTCTGCAATCCATGAGGCTGTTTCATGTTAGCATTGCAATATAACACAGGCAGCAGTGTATAGCAGAGCTGAACTGCCATCCTTTTGTGAGCGTGTTAGTAGTTCAATACCTTTGTAAATATTGCTCTGTGTAAATTACTTCATTTAGTTGGGGTGAAGCAACCTGATAGACCATAAATATTGACATATGGGCAAAAATTCTTTGCAGATGAAAGCAAGTGTTTTATAATACATCTGAAAATAAATTTAATTCTCCTTGGTTTAAGATTTTAATCTGATTTTTTAAATTAGTTGCTGTGCATTTGTCTATCCCCGCCAAGACCCTGAGATGCAGCTTTAATGTTACAGGAAAGAGAAGAAAAGAAAAAAAGGAAATATGATCAAATCTGTGCAGCAGCGGTTCATTTAAATCTGTGAAGATATGAATGGGAAATCTTGTTAGTATTTTAGTAGTGGCCTTACAAAGAAAGGGGCTGGGTGGATGCAGTAAATGAGTTTGGGTTTTTATTAAAATTTTCTCAAAAATTGAAAATACTTCTCTCATTCGGGTGTGAAAAGTGTTTCTAGGGAAGAAAAAGTGGTGATTCATAATGTATCAATGATTCAAGTAAAGATGTAGTAAAGCCGTCTGCAAGTCTCCTTTTGTTTGACTTGTCACTGCTGACTTACCCTGCTTAAACATTAATTCTGATATTTGTTTCTGTGTTCTGTAAATATGTTTGTGTTCTCCCTTTCTGCTTGTTGTCTGATCACAGTAAAGAACATTTATTTGTAGACAGTTCTTTAAGATAGCTTTTATTCTGTCTTCTATTAGATATGTGTATTAATTCACTGATGAAATAATTCAGACACAAGCCTGAGGATGTTGTTTCCTAAGACTTGCTGAGACATGTTATTAATTTTTAAAGTTAAAGGCTACTGAAAGTAAACAGGTGATTTGTATAATGCCAGATTCAAAAAGATCATGTTCTTAAAACCTAACAGGTTTGTTTTATTGTTTGTGCTATTATTTTGGTGGTTTTTTTTTCAAAAATGCTCAAAAATAATCCAGTAGTCCTCATTATTCTGGCAGGATAATCACTGCTAAAGTGTCTCTGTAAAGTGGTGCTGTTAAACAGCTTGTATTTTTGTAATCTTTTCATTCTTTGGCTGGAGAGACAATAGATAACCCAGAGAACTGCTTTTTGAAATTTTATTAAATTCATTGACTTCTGTGAGAAGCAGATCAGTACTTCTTCATGCTGGAGCATAGATTAAATGTTTGAGGATTTCAGCTTGCTATAGTAACAATGTGTTCTGCAAATAAGAGTTTGGGTTGTTGGTTTGGCTTTTGTTGTGCTTTTTTGTTGTTTTGGGGTTTTGTTTTGTATTGTTTTTTTAACATTAAAAAGGATTTTGGAAACTTGGATAAAAATAAAAATTATTTCTTCTTTGATGGTGAATAGTCATGATGATGAATAGTGTGTACCAGTTTTCCCATGGTACAGTTTAGAAACACTAGGAATTAGTGGCCCTTTAAAGTTTTGACATGCTTAGATGAAAGGGGAGATAGGCTTTGCACTGCAAAGGAATTCCTGTGTGTATTTGTTAATAATGATTTTTAAACATCACAATTCAGTTTAATATTAATAAAACACAGAGTTTATAACATGTCTAGTAAACTGATTTTTCCTGGAAAGTACTTGCATTTATTAGTAAATCAAATGTTTTAAAACCTGAGTGTTTCATATAAGCTAGAAAGATGTGCTACCTGGGCATGCAAACAGTTAAACAGTCATCAATTTAATAAACTGTTGTGTTGTAAAACTTCTTTTTTTGATCATGTAAAAATTTCAGTTAACCACTTAAAATTTGAAAATTTGAAAGCAGATTTTTTCCTTAAATTGAAGTCTTTAGAGCTTTATTCTTGAGTCTAAACTGAGCTTCACATAGTCTAAGAAATGCAAAAACCTTTTTGGAAAATTGCAAAACAAAATTATAAAGGACTGGCCCTTGTTCACAAACTTGAATCATGGCTCTGTAGTAAATTAAATACTCTCTGAAAATATTTTAAGGACTGACAAGTAATTAATTTGACATTAAGTGTTTAAATAAGTGAAGAGTTGTAAAGCAACCTTATTTTTGCTCAAAAGAGTGCAAATGGAGTTTGCTGCTGTTTTGTAATGTGTTGCTGTGTGATATGCATATGCCTTCTCAGCTGCTTAAAGATAAAAATTATATTCTTAACTTTATTTTAGCACTTCTATTTGTAAAACAAAAGCAGAATTTCCAGGTTTTCTTGCTGAGAGATAAGATAAAGAGATATTTTGGTTGAGGGTGCAGGGCCCAAGAAATTAAACTGAGATGTCTGGTTTTGAAAACCGAGAAGTCTTGTTTTGAAAACACATGAATTAAATATTAAAGCAAAATAAATAGTAATAGAAATATGATTCTTACTGTAATATTACTTAAAAACATGAGTGGGGCAAAAAAACTATTTCTGACTGTCATTTGCAAATCAAATATTTTTTTGCCTTCTAGCACAGCTTGCATAGAATATACTGGCTTGGATAAACCTTCCTGTACATCACCTGTGTTGTTTTTGTAGCTTGCTGTGAAATTATGTGTACATATTCTCTGATGAGAATAATTTTCTTAGAATAGCAATTACAGTAAGAATTATAGAAGTCTAAAAGTCTACAAAAAAGTATAAACCCTCAGACATTAAAACCACAAGTTTCCAACAAGCAGAAGAAAGCCAGAGTTGCCATTTAAGCATGCAGGCTTCTCAGAAAATGAAAAAAAACCAGCTTAACTACAGATAGATCTTAAGCAACACATTCTTAAAGCTGAAAAACTACTATTTTTCCAGTCTGTTCTCTGCCCCAATCCCTCTCTGCTTTTGATCTTATAATCTGTTGTATAAAAATGAGTAATGTTGTGTTGATGTTTTTCACAAGAATGTTTTTGCGAATGTTTTAGATCAGGGTAGCTCGTGCATGGAATTCTGGCAAATGTTACAGAAGTGCTTCTGACCCATTGCTGAGCAGGTCTTTCTTTCTTTCTTTCTGTTCCAGACAGTTAGGGATCAATTACAGCCATTAGAGATCATTGTAACACATCAGTGGTTGTCTTTCTAATTTTATTATAGGTGAATGTAAGCTGAATGTAGAGAAGACTTCCCAAAAAGCTGGACTGATGTGCCCAGAGAAGGAATGAAGTATGGATGTGAAGGAACGTAGGCCTTACTGCTCGCTGACAAAGAGCAGACGGGACAAGGAGCGCCGCTATACAAATTCTTCTGCAGAAAATGAGGAGTGCAGAGTGCCTACTCAGAAGTCTTACAGCTCCAGTGAAACCTTGAAAGCTTTTGATCATGATTCCTCTAGGTTGCTGTATGGAAACCGGGTAAAAGATTTGGTCCACAGAGAAGCAGATGAGTATACCAGACAAGGTAGGCAAGATGTTTGAACTCAGAGTGTATAATTCCTTAGTTCCAAGGCATTCTTGCTGCAGGAAGAGTATGTTATTTTTACCAGTTTGATCAGTTTTGGTAATACTCCACACACGTAGTACACTTCCCTCGTAGCTGCGTAAATGTTTTACAGAGATGGGGAAGCATTGTGTACCATCTTTGGAATAAATAATATATGATGCACAGGAGGGAAGTGGCCTTTGTTGGGCAGTGGGTCGGTGACAATATTGCAGAGTTGAGTGTGAAGCATTCAGGCCTTACAATTTAAAAACAGACCCCCAGTTATTTGGCTCATTAATAGGTTGCCCAAAAGTTTGCCATTCCAGTATATCTAAAAATGTAAATAGTTTAAAAATTAATAAAAAAAAGATAAATACAAGTGTTCCAAGAAGACCAAGCCCTATGAATAGATTTGTGGAAACATAGTATGTCTGGATGAGCATAAAAATAATTCATTAGCTCCGTGCTTTTATATTTTAGCTTACAAGGGCAGCAAAAGAGCTCTGTTCAGTGAGTAAGGTAAATTAGTTCATTAGTTCATTAATTTGTGCATTTGGGTGTGTTGGATGATTTTTTTAGTGGTTATCCCTGATATGTAGCCAGATGGTAATAGGTTGCTAAAGCTCACTGTTGAGTTTTTCAGTTCAGGACTGGAGTGACATGAGAAGTCTAAATATCCATCAAGATGCTCAAAACTTGAATGAATGTGGTTCTCTTGCACCTTACTGTAGCTGACTGTGCTTGAGCACAGGGTTTGGACAAGATGATCCCAAGAGGTCCCTTTAGATCTCAGGGATTCTGAGTGATTGAACTCAGCTCCAATTAGGGTGCAGCACTTATGATGAACTTTTGGATTCAAAACTACAGTGTCAGGAATTGATACTTCTACATTTCCACAACTAAGCTACTTAGTGTAAAGAGAAAAAAAAAAAAAGTTATGAAATGTGTAGAGTAGTTCAGCCCAGCTATCTAAAAGGATAAAGCTAGGCCAAGAGCTGTGTGAACCTATGACTCAGGTTTCTGTTTAGAGCTATCTCCTATTTTATGCGGAAGCAAAAGTAGATTTAGAAATCTCACTTCTGGTGAGACAGTCCTTAGTTTTAATTTTAGAATATCTAAATCATTTTTTTCCATTGATGTTTTTTCTCTGTTTCATTTAGAATAACTTTACATTAAAATTAGAGCTGGGCAGATGGTGTTGACTACTTTGCCTTCTAGTGTTTGCAAGGGAAATAAAAATATTTCTCTCATGCACATGTAACTGAGGCTTGCTGCTACTCTACGTTCTGCTGTTTATTTTTGGTTTCTGTGATGTGTTGAAACTTCAGGTTATCACTGTTTCCTACTTTTTAAGTCATTAGTCACCTTGACATGATTACTTTAATGAGGTAAAATCAAGAGGAAGTTTTCTAATATCTGTGGGCACTGTACTGTGTGTACAGTACTGTGGGCACTGTCTTAGTACTAAGCATGAAATTATGTCAGACACCATTTATTTAATCAATTCATGAACTATCGCCTGACTAGAATATTATTCTTTTTTAAATAGCAATAACAAACTGAAAGAAGTTGTAGTCTGGCATGTCACATATGATGGGGCACTGCAGCATCATTTTTATTCCTTTTCACTTTCTTCAGAAAAGCACACAGTATTTAGCTAATACATCTTACCCAATATGCAATAAATTGCATCTCTATAGGCCTAAAATGGCAGCCTAGGATGGATAATGCCCTCTTCACCTTTCACTGGTCTCAGCACTGTCTTCTGTGCCCATTTAATTTCCCTCATTGTCCTTTCAGTTCTTTTTGTATGGCTTATTGGTTTCCTCTACTGCAGACCAGTTTGGCCCCTTTGGGGACTACCTGCAGGTTTGATAGGGTCAGGTAATAAAGGGCTTGTTTCAGGTACTGTATGCCTTTGATTCATCTTTGACTGAGAATTTACTGCTTCTGGCATTGGAAGTATTTTGTGGAAAAGGTCCTCAAGGTCATTTCAAAGGTTTTTAAATAATATATAAAAGATGCTTCCCTGTTATTTTTTTCCTCTCTGCCTAGAAATAGTATGAGATTTGTGGCCTTGTTGACAGTGTAATTGACAGCCTCCTAATTCCACAGGAAATTATTCTGTGAATAAAATGGCAACCTTTAACAAATACCTTTAATTGGAAATTAATTTTAAAAATTAATCATGACCAATGTTTCACTTTCTGCCCTGACTGTGAAAAACAACAATATGAAATTTCCAATGTCAGCTGGAGAGTTACTGGAGCAGTTATGCAAGATTCTCAATCATAAAATCATAGACTCTTCTGAGTTGGAAGAGAGCCATCAGGATCACTGAGTTCAACTCCTGGCCTTGTGGAGGACATGCCAGGAGTAACACTGTGTGCTTGAGAGTCTTGTCCAAACACTTCTGGATCTTTGTCAGGTTGGTGCTGTGACCACTTCCCTGGGGAGCCTGTTCCAGTTCCCCAGCACCCTCTGGGTGAAGAACCTTTCCCTAATACCCAGTTTAAACCACTCCTGACACAGCTTCAGGCCATTCCTTGGTCTTCTGTCACTGATCACCACAGAGAAGAAAGAGATTAGTGCCTGCCCCTCCTCTTCCTCTCACAAGAGTGCACTGAGGTCTCTCTTCTGTCTCCTCTTCTCCAGGCTGAACAGACCAAGTGACCTCAGCTGCTCCTCATACAGCTTCCCCTCAAGGCCCTCCAACATCCTCATTGCCCTCCTCTGGATGCTCTCCAACAATTTAACATCTTTCTCACACTGTGGCACCCAAACCTGCCCCCAGCACTGGAGGTGAGGCTGCCCCAGCACAAAGCAGAGCAGGACAGTCCCCTCCCTTGCCCAGTTGGTGATGCTGTGCCTGATGAAGGACAGGGTTGGCCTCTTCTTCCTGAGTTGTTTCAGTACATGTTTTTTGTGCTTCCTCTTTCCCAAAATCCAGTGGTAGGAATTCAGAAAGGGATATTGCTATTGGAGGTAGGTGTGCTTTATTCATGGTAGCTTTATTCCATGAGATCTTTTCTTGTGGAGAGGAAATTCTCCAATTGTCTGTTCCAGTCTAATGGTATTTTTCCTCATGAGTTGAATTTCTGTTGTAATGTAATGTTGAATTACATTAATAGAAATATGAGCCCAAAAATAGATATGATTGTCATTAAGATTCTCAAACCAGCATTTAAAACATACTGTAAAGTATTTGAACATGAAATTGTTATATAACTGGAGACTATCTTGTTGCTTTTGAAACCCAGCTAACAGAACTAGAAGAGCAACTCAGGTGTTGGCAATTGGAACTAAATCTAGGCAAATGCTTTCAGTTAACATCCATGAGAGATAAGACCTAGTGCAGTCTCCTCTTTTTCTTTAGCCCCTTCACCTGTTGCAAAACTGGTTTTGTTTTAAAAATTTTAGATGAGGATTATTTAGCCTACTATTTTTAGAACTTTTAAATTAGTTCTTTATTTTCTCTTTGTTTATAAACCTCACAAGAGAGCCATGTGAGTGAAGGTCATAAGCTTTTTTTTTCCTAAAGTTAATTCCAAGAAAGACACTCAATTCTGTATTACTTTGAGAAGTTACCTAATCTTATGCTTGACAATGGCTGAAGCTCCATGAAAGACTGTTTACTTTAAGGGTATGATGATGTATCCATATATATAGAGCAGCCTGATTTAAATATGCTTCTCTACTTGATTTAAACGTACTTCTTTAATTGAATTCAGCAACTTAAATGCTTGTAGTTAGACTGGGGCCATTGGTGAGGGGTTGAAACTAGATGATTTTGAGGGTCCCTTCCAAGCCAAACTATTCTGTGACTGATTCTATGATTGTGTATTGCATTATGCCCAAGTCTCTTGCTCAAGTCAAGATTAAAGCTGTCACTATGAAGCTGAATTTCTCTTTTGTACAGAGAAAAGTTCCTGTGTTCAGAAATTTTATAGTGCTTCCTATATGAAGTGATATAAAGTGATAGTACATAGGAGACTGCCATGCAAAAATATCTGAAAGTGTGTCATGACTACAGTGTGGGTGGGAAGGATGGTAGAAATACAGAAAGTTAGCAGTATTTTTTAAATTGCATTTGGAAAAAAAAATTGAAGTAATACTTTTATAGTATTAATATAATTGAAAAAAGATAATTAATCAAACCTGGACTCACAATAACTGAAAAACTTTGTATTTTAGTAAGAAAAATGCAGGCATGCAAAACTTGTGTTTTATTTACCATTGGATACATGTTAAAGGGAAGAGGGGGCTATTAAATACCTCTCCAGTAGTCATTGTTCCATTTCAAAGACTTTTCTAATTGCAGAACAGGGTAGTGGCCCTACAGGGGGATCCATGTATCATATCAGTGAGATTTTGCGCAGGAACAGAAGCTGACCCACAGGCACGGGTGGCAGAATTCAGCGCAGGTTTGTGCATGTTCATCTTGTCTTACAAAATCATCACAGCACTGTTTGCAAACTGTGTAAATTGGAAAACTGAGTTGTTGGACACCTTTTTCTATTAGAAGACCCGAGGAGGTAGTGCAGGTTTTGTTAAATTTTTACTTTTTGGAAGTTTGAATCAAATATGATTTAGACTGCGGGTAAAGTTATTTGGTCTTCTTAGATAGCAGTGAGAATGACTTCATTGTGTTTATCAATCGGAACAGTTCATTGTCAGCCAAGTCTGAAGATCAATTTAATTGTATTCTATCCCTTTCAGTTTTGCTAGAGAAACCATTCCTATGCATAGTTTTATACCTTTACTATTCTGGAAGACTTAAGTGCATAAATTAGATTAAATGCCCTAAATGCCTTCTTGAAGCTGCTAGAAGAGAGGGCAAATGTACCAAATAAGTAAAGAAAAAGGATTATTTTCCTTCACAGCATGCTGGACAGCTCATTCCTGGGTGCTAAAAAGTAGAGCCATGTGCAGTATGTTACAGTGTGTGGATATATCGCAGCTATTGTTCAACTGCTATTCCCATGAAAATTAGATTTAGGTGCTAGAAAAATATCACCATTCAGCAAAAGAGGGACCTGAAAGAGTTATATATATGCTTTGAAATTTTTATTTTATTACATAATATATTAAGTACTGTCAAGGATACATTTTTAAGACCTTAGAAACTGGTACCTTAATTGCAACTACTATCTAATGTAATATGACTCCAAAGTCTATTGCTTTAAATACTAGCTGCCCAAAATGAATTATTTGGATAGCACAATGTTTAATCTTTTTAGTCACTGTAAATGTCAACTGTAGGATGAAGGGATTTAAATGGTCATGTTTTTAAACCTAAAGGTTGAGTACTTTTACCTGTCCAAAGCAGTGGAGGGATCGATACCTAAGAACATTTTGGCTTTCCACTACCTGGGCTTTATTGATGAGCTCATTTTGCCTATTGGGTAGGCAAGTGCTTCTCAGTAGAACTGCATCAGCTTACTTTCCAAGGTATTTATATGAAGGTATGAAATAATATATTAGTGACTTTGTGATCTCCCAGTGAGCAAATTAATTACCATTCAGTGACACGGCAAGCGCTGTCTCTCAAAATCCAAGGCAGATATTAGAATTAGTGTTTTATGCTTCCTGGCTGCAGTGCAAGATGTGTCCTGATTGTCATCATGACAGATCCTTTTTTGTTCTGCTGAAACATGGCCACCTGCAGTGTCTGCCTGATTTCAGTGGGTAACTTCTGTAAGCAGCATACGGCGCCAGCATGTTCTGGATAATTTTGTGGCCTTGAGCTAAGCACATAACCTTCTGCCAGAGGTGTTTTTTCCTTTTTACCTTGTGTAATACAGGAATAATAACACCTACCTACCTCACAGGCATTTTAGGAAGATTAATTAGTTTATGTTTGCAAAATGCTTTGAAGATGAAAAGCACTGTAAGTGCTAAGTAGTATTATAATCTCTCATTGTTATACTAGTAACTTCTTACAGCAACAATAAGAAGTTAATTGGTTTTCAGGTTCCAGGTGATAAGGATATGTTGACTTTTAAAGTTATTCTATTAGCTGCAAAGTGGTATGAAGAAAAACATTTCACTTTTATTTGATTAGAGTATATTTAGTTCATGCTCAGTGATATGCACACATGCTCTAAGGTATTCATCGAGGTGAAATTGGCCCCTTGTGGGTCATGGCCTGTAGATGAGCTACAGATCTAGAGACAAAGGATAATTGTGATTCTCCAGGGAGAAATCAGCCTTGGTTATTGGCAGCACACTGCTTGTTCAGGCAGTTCTACACAGACACTACAAGTCCATAGAGCAGAAACCTTGTCTTCAACTAGTCCAGTTGCAAAATAGGAGAATTAAGTTCTTGATCATAATGATTAAGTATTTATAAGGTGACCAAGAGGCCTTCACAAGGATTTTCAGCCACATGGAAAGGAAGATAATGTAGAGGGTCTGTAAGTGCTTTTATATCTTTCCATAGCTCATATACGGAGATGTATGTGCTGCTTCTGTTCATAATAAAAACTAAACGGTGGACTGGGGAGATGAATGGATCCCATGCATGGCTATAAAAGATGACTTCAGTATGTTAACATCTACAGGGAGGATAAAGCTAGAGCAGTGTGCAGTTAGAGATGGGATGAGGAGAGGAATGAAAGAAGCTGAAGAGTCCTGTCTGTTGATTTAGTGCTTAGGGCTGAGAGTCAGGGCTGGAGGCCAAGCTGTGAGTGATTGCTTATTCCATCACTGGCAAATAAATGCATAAAGTGAAGCAGAGATGTAAAATGGGGGTAATTTCTCAGAAAGTTCCTTGATGCTTTTTGAAATTAGTTTGTAAAGTGTCAACTTACAGGCTTGAGAGCCAGTACTCGGTGTTACTGAGCTTATTAAAGCCAAAAGAGGAAATGACAGAGCCAAGGGAGCACATTTGTTTTTCTGCCTTTTTTTTTCTTTTAGCGCCATAAATATTGCTGAGTGATAAATCTTTTCATGTCTTCAGCATAATGGACATTTTGCTAGAACATCTAAATTAAAACATTGCTACACTACAATTATTATGGGGGTTCACAGAGTGGAAAGCCTTTTGGGGGATTGTGACGGGAAGTGTGAGTGATCGAGGGAATAAGAGGTTTTCATTTCTGCAGGAGCTTGTGGGTCAGTATTCTGTGTTATTGCTTCCATTTAGCTACAGCAGTGGTCTGAGCACTTCTTTCTGTCCATGCATTGAAGAGTCAGTTCTCATACATGTGGAATACTGCTGTATGAAATTCCACAAACTGAAATGTATGGGTGGCTTCAAATAGGCACATTGAGTTTTTACTTTTTACTTTGTACCAGACTGTACAGGTCCTAGCCTGTAGAACTAATTGAGTTTTCTACCATGCTGAGAGACATATCCCTCTGGGTCTCGTCCATCTGGTCACTTGTGGTGGCAGATATGCTTTTCCTCATGGAAAGGCATAAATAATAGTAGAGTTTTATCATTCCCCTGTATGCAGGAATAGCAGTAAACTTGAGCTCCAGTTTGTGTGCATGCTTCATGCTGCCTCGCTCTTCCTCACCTTCCTTTCCCATTTTGAGCTGTATGTCATGTCATTAGCACCGCACTGGCCCTAATGTGGCAGTTCATACCTGCCAGATCTGTCTTTGTAGGCTCCTTGCAGACTGGATATCCATCATCTCTACATTGCTTACCCTTGGGTCATATTTTCTCCACATCTATCAAATTTAGGCTTTTTGTAATTCTTATTGTGTAATAAATGGATGCTTGAATGTTGATGTTTTGGTCCCAGGATCCAAAGATTAAGATAGAGGCCTAAACTGTCTGTACTGTCATTCTGCTTGTGATCAAGATGTTGTGTTCTTTGCTGCTCTTGGAGTTGTATTTCTTTTCTAAAACCACAAATCCTTTTTTTTTCACCTCTTGCAGCCCATGATTGGAACAGCTGTGCTGGATTCTCTTAATTTAGTTTGTATATTGTATAATCATAGTCGTAAAATCAGATTTTAATATAAAATCCCCAAATTTGGAACCATAATGTTTAAATTATTAATTCATTTAGTGGAACATATTTGCTTCCCAGCTTTGAATTGTGCAGTTGTGAAATTATTTTCAGCTGGCTTTAATCTTACTCTCTGGGAACTTCAGATGGGCTGCTGAACATCCCTTTATCCTTATACTGGTTTAAGAAGTGCTTCTTATATTCTAGTCTGAGGATTAGGACTGTAGATCCCCAGCCACCTCAAGCCGAACAGGGAATAAAATTATGAGTTTCCCATACTGCACAGGAGAGTCTGTGTGTTTGAACCATCATTTGGTAGACCAGTGACAAGAAAATGACTGTGGTTCATACACATAAATTCTTCCTTACATCTGAAAATAAAAACTTTCTTAGGCTATCTTTTCAATTAATGTTTCCTTGTGATTCTGTAGTAACAAAAACAAGTATCAAGTTTGAAATACTGTATTTCCCACAAATATGTAAATATATGTGGAAATGTTTTACTTTTTTTTCTCAATTAATAACGTGGGGTTGGAGTCTTGCATGAAGCTCTTCTATCAAGAGTGACACAATAAGTAGAGCTCTGAGAATTCACAGTATCTGGCACTAACCTTTGCAGAAATCCCCAAGACCATGACTTATGTCCCCAAATGTTTTTAAAAGTCCATAAGGAGTGTGAGAACTGTGATTAATATTTGTTGAGAATAATGAGCACTTGAAAACTATATGCACACTTGATGAGATTGAATGTATTTCAGTCCTCTTTGTTATTATGTAGTTCACTGGATATATTAGAGAAGCAACCGTCTTTCATATGAATCTTACAGCTCCCCTCTAAATCAGATAATGACAAGAAAAGGAGGTTAAGATGGAAAAGTGAATAGAGCAGAAAGGTCAAGAAAAAGAGATTAAAAGGTGACAAGGAAGATGGTTGTGATGAGTGAAAAGAAAAACACAGGAATTAACAACAGGAGGAAAATGTGATACAGTGGATTAGGATGGTTTAAATTTCACAGATAGTTTGCACAAAAGCAAAAATCAGGCTAAAGTAATGACAACAAAACACTACAGCAAATCAGAAAGAAAATGTTACATAGGGAAAGCTCAATATTTGTCAGTCTTCACTGCAGTTTCTCACATCCTAGAGAACAGAATTCTGCACATACAGCTTTCAAAACTCCCTTTTACTAAATATATTGTGAAGTTTGTGTGAAAGAATGGATGTATCACATCTGTTTAGTCATTCTCTCTTTTGTGCAATTGCATTCTACCCACCTAACATTCTGACTTCTGGAGACAGTGTTTTACACTCCTTGTCAGAGTTTTCTAGATCATCTAAAGTATTTGTTTTGCTATTAAAAAAAAAAAAAAAATCCTTTCGTTTTCAGCAAATTTGTTATCCTACTGTACATTTATTTCCATGTTCTTACTCTCAAAACCTGTGGCCTTATTCTAAGTGAGAGCTCTGCACAAAGAGCTTCAACAGGAGAAATGTATCCCCTACATAGTGTCTAAATATGAAATAAAAAGGAAGTAAGTACTTTTCCCATATCAGAGTAGGAGAAAACAGTATGGTCCTTCAGGAACTCTTTGATACCAGTGCTACTTATACAATAAGATTATATAATCATTGTTCTGTTATTGAGGATGTATTTGTATGCAGTAATCTGCAGACAGAAAATAAAAATAGAGAAAGATATTTTTCCTCATTTGCTTTCTAAAGAAATGAAACCTACTTTTAATTAAAAAGAAAAATTAGGATTAAGTAGCAAGTCAAGGAAATGTGACGGAGAAACTTGATTCTCCTAAGGACCATGATCATTGTTTTGCATCTGTACAGCTTTAGATGTGTCACAGTTTTACCAACTTTGGTATAAGTATTTTTGTCATGCATTATCACATAGCGATTATAGGGGAAATGTGCTTGATTTTTGAATGCCTCACATGTGTTCTAGGCAGCTAGAAAAAGGTAAAATACAAAGGAAGAATAGATTAGATAGGGGTCTGACAAGTAATGAATGATGCAGAGAGGCAGATATGGTGTGAAACATTATCAAGAGCCAAGCTGAACAGAATTTGAAGTATGAACTTGGATATGTTTGGGACCTCTGCCTTTTTGGTACTGTGTCCGAACTGTTAGGACAAAACCAAAGTCAGCAAAGACACACACTCTAATTCCTCTGTTTAAAAGCTAGGGGAGTTGGGTGTATTTTTATGCTAACTAGGCAGGTGCTTTGGAGGCTGTTCAGGTTTTTTTTCTGGGTCTATTGTTGCTAAAACCTGACTTGTCAATTTACCAGTAGTTAATGAATTAGTAAGGACAGTGCTGATGGCTGGAGATGCTGACAAATTTTCTTTTGGCAACTTTTGTTCATTCCTTCTGTTTGATTCTTTCACCTTTTCATGGTTTTTAAGATAATATCTCTGTGTTTATATTTAGTATAGATCCAACTTAAAGCAGACACTGACAACTGAAGAACCATGGGACCTTTTCTTTTGTTTAGTAGTCCTCTTCAAAAACCCATTTCCACAGATAGCATTTCCAGATTGAAACTTAAGTTATTATGGAGGTCTTTGAAGGACTTCCCCAAAATAGGACAGGGAAAAAAGTGTAGCACAAGTGCAGCAGGTTTCCATTTAATTCCAGCTTTTAACTTACAGCTTTATAAAGAACTAAGTCATTTCTGCATATGTCAAACGTTATTATAGCAGTATTTGTTTAAACTAGTAAAAAAAAAAACCAAACCCACATTTCTAGATGATGTAGCCTGTGTGATTCTGGCAGAGAAATATATATATGCACATTATCTTTTTAAGAATAATAATTCTATATATAGACATATATGTATTGAAAGTATGTTGTTATCCTTTTTTGTCTAAGTGGTGTAGTTAAGGAGGTGCACCAGTCCTATGTGGATCATTGCTTACAGAGAAAGTTGCAACATAACAGGTAGGCATGTATGCTGCACAAGCTTTAGGAAGTTATTTTAGAGTTGTTAATTAATTAGTTTTCCTCTTGTCATCACAAATGTCAGCAATCCTTACCATACCCATAAATTGTTGTTCCTAGCCAGGAGAAATGCAGCATCTAATAGCTGAGTGGTAATAAACAGCATTACTGTCAGTTTTTTAAACTTAACTTCATGACATATCATCCCAAATAGTCCAAAACCCTCAAAGTGTCTCCAGAACAAGTCTCCTTGAAATGTTGTGTCTAATTTTGTTTCTAATTTTCACTTCATACATTTTTTAAAGGAAAGGGAAAAAACACATAAATCATTATGGTACCTGTTTGTTCTGCACCTCCATTTTTTTTCTCAGGAATTGGTTCATTACAATGGCCAAGCTGTTTTTAAGTCATTATGAACTCTTGAGGCACTTACTGTCAGTGGTGCCTGTTTAAATGTAAGAAATTGTTGAGTAAATCCCTCACATGGAAATCATTCTGGAAAAATGAATCACAAACTCTGAACACAAGAAGAACATCCTCACTTCATGCTGTTTTTTCTCACTGAGCTCATACAACCTCTTTTTCAGCTTTTAATTTGATTTCATAGTGCTGTTCATTATCAGGTAAAAGCTTCCAACTAGTCTGCTACCCACTAGGTCTGCATCCCAGCTGGATTCAGCTTCCCCTGAATCCTGGAGGATTTCCTGTTTCCATTGTTCAGAAACCTTAAGATGATATAAAATTTTTCAATCACATGTATATGATTTCCTTTGGGATTTAAATTTTTGAATTTCTACAGAGGTAAACATTTTATTTTCCCATGTCAACTTCTCATTTTGGGTTTTGTGGGTTGTTTGGGGTCTGTTTTGCTTTGTTTTTTCATTTGTGTAGGCAACTTACATGGACTACAATCCTCTTAGTGAAGCTCTAGGAAGGCTTTAAGTCAGAAGATTATGTGGCCTGATGATTCTAAAGCTGTTACAACATATCTGGGTTATGTTGTAAAACTTCTGAGTGTAGTGGAAAGCTGTAATATATTGAATGGGAATGAGAAGGCAGTATTCAAACCTTCCCCCTTTTCTCTTTTGGCTGTGCTATGTCATTTTGTGAGGGTTTTTACCATTCACGAGAGAGGGGAAAGAAGATATTTTACATAGGAGATAGGATGTTGTAAACTTCAAGTTAAAAATCCATGACTAGATGGTAGGTGGTATGTTATGGCTGAGACCAAGTCTCCTATGAAGGTCCTGAAGATGTTCTGGCGTGCCTCAGGTGGTTTCACTTAGGTGCTTCTGATGAAAACAGAAGTGTGCGTGTAATAATCTTTTCAAGTTGCTGTGCCTGAGTGCAGGGGCATTTTTTCAGTGGGGGGAGCAGGAGCTGCGTGCAGCAGGCTGCTGGGGAGCTGCAGGGGGCGATGCTCTCCTGCTGCTGCAGCTGCTCTGGCTCAGGGGCAGTGGCTGTGTCTGCATCCTGCCTTGCCTTCACCTCAGCCCCATGAGCCTCTGGGCACCACAGCTGTAGCACCTTGTCCCATTGGAATCAACAGTGGTTGTGTTACTGACTCAAGTAACCTGTCTTTGGCCTGAATACCTCTTTCCATTTTTCTTCTCAAAATGCTCTTTTTAGAATAAATAAGGTGCTGCATGTGCAACAGTGTTTACACCTTATCTACTCCATGTGTGTGTAGAGACACCTGTATACATATACATGTGCACAGAGGCTTCTTCTGTATCTGATTTTAGGCAACTGTTTGAAAATGTAGATTCACATACTAATGTACCAAATGCAAAAAAACAGTGTTCTAAACTGTCACCCTTAGCATATATCTACAAAA
Organism: Passer domesticus; assembly: GCF_036417665.1. Classification (NCBI taxonomy): domain Eukaryota; kingdom Metazoa; phylum Chordata; class Aves; order Passeriformes; family Passeridae; genus Passer; species Passer domesticus. Next base: position 51,407,062 of record NC_087477.1, read on the forward strand.
GCAGAATAATAAGCATTTTAGACACTTTACTACTTTCAGCTCTGTCCCTGTTACCACTGGGTGGTTTGTTTGGCCTGTTTCCTTCGCTGATTAGTTTCAGCTCTCATAAAACCCAAAAATTCACATGGCATGACAGCTTTAAAAAATTACAAGATACTATCAGTGTGCATGATAATCCCTTTCTTATACCCTTGACACTGTTCAGACATAGTCATAAATATGCTTGCTCCTTTATATTTACCTCCCCAGCTATATTTTCATTTAAATGTCTATACACAGCTGCATAATAAGTAGTTTGATTTGTACCTAATTGTAGTAATTGATTTTCATTATTTATGAAAGTCATTGTCAGAAATCATTTATGGTTCTGACTGCGAAGAAACTTGCAGCAAAAGCTTCAGGTGACTGCAGGAATAAAATAATTAACCAGATCACTTTTAAAAAGTCAATGACCAGTGCATTAACTCTCAAGACTTCAGGAATTATTTGCACTTCTGTATTCATACTTTTGCAATTCTATTTCTTTCTCATGTGTAGAATTCTGTTCTTGACATATTATAAGCTTTAATTATCTTGCTAGTGTGTTTTTATGCTAAATGACTAATTATGGAGAAATTAGGATGCTTGTCAGATTCAAAAATTGAATGTATGTCCTAATTCGTTCTCAGAGCTGTGAAATAATTGTGGGTTAGGGTGGAAAAGTATTATAGATATAGGTATGCAAAGGAGCTTGCCAAGTATCTATATATCATAAAATGTCTTAAATCTACAGACATAAAAGTGGGATGAAGACACAGCCATTAAAAAGGCAGTCATTTTTTGAGTGTCGCATAATTTAGACACTCTAAATTATTGAAGTGTCACAAGTTTATTGCACCTAATTTATTAATACAATCATTGGGATTCACTTATGTCTCCTGCTCTGCCCCAAAACAGGCTAAAAGTCTGTTAAAATGCACAGACTCTGCTTTAGCAGTAAAAGTGTAAAATGCTTCTTAAAATACAGTGGCACAAAAAGTAACACTTTTATTGTAATACTTGGAGGTAACAGGTGGCCGTATTTGTGTATTAAAGTAGGGCAGGGAAATCAAATAAAAACTAGGGGAATTTGTTCCTGTGTAGCTTTTCCATTACCTCATTAGGTGATGTTTGTATGGGAAACATAGCCTCTTGCTTTGGCCTCTAACAAGGACGAACAAAACACTCTACCCAAAAACCACCCAAGTAAAAATTCTGACAAATACCTTGTTAAGTGCTTTTATGCTTGGAAAAATAATTTTTCTGTGAAAAAAGGAAAAGTTTATAATTTTTTAAAAAATCCTTTCATGCACTGAATTGGCTTTTCTTAGTTAGGAGGTTCTGTTTTGTTTATTTGCTAGTCAGGATCATTTTTGATGCATTTAAGCAGTTGACAAAATACTGCTGAGGGGAGCTGGAGACAAAAGAATCCACTTGATTGTAATACAGGTGGAGTTTTGACAAAACACCTTATGTGATATCTGAGACAATTATACACATGAAGAGTTTTTACTTTAAAATTCTTTAAAATAAAATAATTAAAAATTTCTCATCTTTTGTTATCTTTTTTTCCCCTAATCAGGACAGAATTTTACCCTAAGGCAGTTAGGAGTTTGTGAACCAGCAGCTCGTCGAGGACTGGCATTTTGTGCGGAAATGGGGCTCCCCCACAGAGGTTACTCTATCAGTGCAGGGTCAGATGCTGATACTGAAAATGAAGGAGTGATGTCTCCAGAGCATGCCATGAGACTTTGGGGCAGGGGGGTCAAATCAGGGCGCAGCTCCTGTCTGTCGAGCCGTTCCAACTCAGCCCTCACTCTGACTGATACCGAACACGAAAACAAGTCCGACAGTGAAAATGGTAAGTTCTTGTGCATATGCCCGTATATAAATGAATGTTTATTTGCTGTTTTGGCTGACACTCAGTAATTTTAAATCATTAAAGGAATGGCCTTGAGTTATTTGCCTTCTCTTTTTTTTTTTTTTTTTACCTTCTCTGTTTTTGGTTTTTTTTTCTCTCCTCTTCCCATTAAAGTCAATATTCAGTGTCAGTCCTAACTAATGCAACCTTTGTGTATGATGCTTTAGCTGTAATTTTGAAAGAGTTTAATCACAAAAAAAGATTGGTTTTGTATTATCTCAGGCCATGTCACCTGTTACCCTCTGGGGAACAGCTAAGTGATGATAAAGTGTTTCCCCAGGCTAGATTTCATTCAAAAGTTTCATTGTAAACTGTTCTTCGAGACTTCTTGGAGAAGTTGCAGAATCTTAGAATGGATGAGTGAACTCAAAGAATAGCTTATTAACAGGGCTCATGTGATTGAAAAAGAAATTTGATTGTGCTTTAAACTTCTTAGCTGATGAGAGCAATTGGAATTGTGGTGAAGAGGGACATGTGGCCTTTGATGTGCCTGGGGGACTGGATTACTGTGCAATTAAAATCTGCAACAAAAATCTTTGCAGCTTTGTAGGATGTGGGGTATGACCATTGTATATTAAGTCTTAGAGTTTAAATGAAAATAGGTTAATACAATTGACTGATTCATTTTTAAAGCTTTTCAAAGTTGTTTTTTTTTTTACCTCCTCTTGAGGTTATGAACAGAATTTAATGTGGTGTTAAATTCTAAGTGTACCAATCTTAACTTTTATTTGCAGAAGATTTTCAGATTTGCTATAATTAAAACAATTCTTCTATTAACTTCATGACTTTCTATGTGAAAAATTCAGAAGAGGAATAAAGAAAAATGAGTAACAATGAAAATTGGTGATGGCTATTGCCTGCATGTCTACTTGTCATTTTATTAATTTATTAAACCTGTCTGCTCAGCTGTACAAAAATTAGAGCAATTTTATTGCTATCCTCTGGCAATGACTGTAACACATGGTGGGAAACAGCTACGTAGGTATGTATGTATGGAAATGCTTAAAAAATTAATGCAGTTTTATTTTAAACTGCAAGCAATGAAATTTAGTCCTTCCTGTTTATTATTTTAACTTCAGTTTGAGAAAGCAAAACCAAAGCTATAATTTGCTGTTATACTTATTTTTCCACTGGTGGCTGTTTCTACATGAAGATACCTGTGCAAAACCACTGTCTCAAATGGGACCCTCCTTTTGTGTTGGATATAATGCTACATGGAACATGAGCAGCTTTCAGTGTTCACAGGTGTCTTGTGTCATGCTTGGAAAATTTGTTTTGAGTCAGAGGCAAGTTCTGAAAGAGGAAGACAGAAGTACTTGCCTACCACCTTTTGGCAGTGGAGTTTCTGTGTAATAAAGTTGGTTTCAGCTGCAGAGCAATCTAAAATAAGTTATTGAGCAGTCCTGTGATTTTGAAAGGTCTGTAGTGAAACAAATTCTCTCAACCCTTTTGTAAAACCCTTAGTAAGTGATCTTGAAAATACATTTTTATGTATACATGCATGCATGCACCATTTCCATAGGAAGTCATACCTTTACATTATTGAAAAGGTGACTGCTTCAGAGGTACCACACTTTTTAGTAAATTTGATACTTACAATTTTTTGAAAAGGAAATCATCTGATTACAATGTGCCAAAACATCCTCCGTCAGCTGAAAGTTAGAGTGTTTTGTTTTTTCATGTGTGAGAAGACTGTGAATATGTTAAAAATACATTATTCTGCAGTGGCTAAAATATGGAAAGAATATCTGGTGTTTGGTACAACTTCAACGAAGACTTTAGCCACTAAAAAGGATTACAGTTGATTTATTTATTAATAGGAAGGCCAGCAGTCCAATTTAAGAATGTACTGGGACTGCTGTGATGCTAATGAAATTTTGATGGCTTGAGAGTTCCCTAGGGTTATGAAACATCTATAACTTGGACCATGTCATGGGTCGCTGTTACAGTGGAGATGTTAAAATGGTGAAAAGCTTAATCATCTTTGGGTTTTTTTCTCTGAATTTTTGTTTCCACTGAACATGGAAGACTTGGCTGAGAAATGACTTTATACACATCATTGGAACTCAGTAGGTTTAATATTCACAATAGAATAGAAAATACAATTTAAAGCCAGGGAAACGTTATCGCCCTGGCAGGCACAGGTGCTCTAATCAAAGGTGCAGGTGCGAGTTTTGTTAATTTATGGCCTAAAGTTAACAGTTGTGCCAGTATACTGTTGAAATCTGACAAATCTGATAAGGCTTTGAAACCAAAGTGAGAGTTATGAGTCCCCTGTACTGCATCCCCCTCTGCTGTGTGGGAAAGATTCCTGACTGCATTTTGATGGAATTGTTTTACAGGTTAATGCATTTTTGTGCAGCATGTTTGCCTCTAAGGTAAAAAAGGGGCAACTGATGATGATGTTGAGCAAAGCACACCACCACCAGATCATACTTCCCTCACCTAAAGGTCTCAATGTTTCAGCAATCCCACTGTTCACCCAGTGAAACTACTCACTGTTTAAATAGTGCACTGCCATCATCAGCCTTATTGGAGTTAATGGGACTTGTCAAGATGATGGGAACTTTGACTTATCCTATGGGTTTATGATCTCAGGATTAACAATTTGCTGAATGTACTTGGGGTTTTCTTTCTTGCCAATTAGGCAGGAAGAGAAGCTCGGCATCAAAATAGCATTTCCTTTCCTTCCTTGCAACTGTTATGTACTTGCTCTTCTGGATTGCATATCCCTCAGGAAGGCAAAACTTGCAATTCTGCTGCATAATTACAATAAACAAGAAGAAATAGTTTGTTGAAAACACTAACCCTGTATTTGTCAAAGTCTTAATAGTAGGTTTCTGAAATCTTACAAAACTTAAAGTTTTAAATTGTCTTGGAAGGTTTAGAGGTTTCTTTAAACAAATAACATTACATATTATGAAGTTGGAAAATTTTAAATATACTAAGAATATACTGTGACTGCCAGCAGATAATTGTTTTTAAAAAATCAACAGAACACGTATCAAACATAGGGTTAATAGATGTATTCTCACACCAAAGGTTGTTTTAGGATATTGCTCAGTAAATAATTCTGAAAAGAAATATTTTTCTTTGACTTCATTCAAGTTCCATGTATGACTCTTGGCATCATATTCTGAGAGATTTGTCATGTCAGCCTGCCTGAAGGAGGGCCTGCATCTGTTAATCTGGGCAACCAACCAGTGTCACGCACAGTGTGATGTATCAGCTGGAGCACACTGAGCATGCACATGCTTTTTCAGGCTTTCTTCTCTATTCTCATTGCAATTTATTTCATAAATGCTGCATCAAGAAATTTATGTTGGTAATTGTTCCAGGAGCTGTTGCTTTGAAATACAAGCTAGCTGTCTCTTACAAGCTTGCCAGTAATTTTATGTCGTTAAGCTGTTCTAAGATTACTAAAGCTTGTCTTTTATACTGGATAAATATTCCAGGAGAGTATGAGCTAGAAGTAGTAGTTAGGCTTCAAATGGCCCATTTGCTTAAAGGGTCAATATATTTTTAAGGTATCTTAGAATCCACTTCCATATTTAAATCATTTTTAAAACCTGTTAAACTGCAATCCCTGACTTAATGAGACATCAGAAGGTTAATAAGCAAAACACAAAAGTTAACTGAGGAAGTTACTTCAGAAGTGCAGCACCTTTTTTTTTTTAAATGTATTTATTTATTCCTTTCTGTAAAATTATATAACTGGTTTTGTTTGTGCTTTTTGTGTGCTGGTCTGGGAGTCAGGCTGTGGCAATGATTCTGACTGGAAAGTCCTCCTATAAGACCAAAGTCTTTGGTCAAGTCCATGTCACCTTATAGTCCTTGGAAGCAGTAGTGATGGCGCTTCTGGAAAAGGGTGGGGCACTCCAGAGACATGCATGCCCACATAGCTGACTGCCACAAAAACTACCTGGGCACACAGAAAGTAGTTCTGATGGCATTAGAATGTGGGCTTTTTTTTAGTTTGTTTGTTTATTTGTTTAGTGAAAGTTTTTACTGATTGTGTTTATTGGAAAACCACAGGAGATCAGGATACAGCAAAATAAAAAGAATAGAGGAAAAGAGGGAGTCAAGTTCTTGGCCTCAGGCAGTCATTCTGAATTGGTTAGATAAATGGTTTGACACTTAGACCAATTTTTCATGGATACAGAAAAGTAGATATTGCTGCTAGATTGTTTATTGCTGAGGGCTCCTATAAGGAGAAAATAGCACTTTATTAACTGCATGGGTACCTACTTGCTTCCTCTCCAACTTCAAGACAGTTTCTGAAGATAGCATTCTTGTGAACCTAATACTGTCTTGTCCTTCCAGAATGATGAATTTACTGGCATTCAGATCTCTGAAACCCAAGAAATACATTGGTAAGATACTTGCCAAGACATTTTAATCTGTTGTCTCTAACCCAGTTCATCTATAACATATAATTGAACTCTGCATTATTAAATAATGCACATAATTCAGGAAGTAGTGTCACATGCTTTCACCCATTTAACATCTTTCTTCATGCTAAAGCACAAAACTTGGTTTAAATGGACCCTATTGAATAGTAGTTGCACCTGCTAGCCAAATGCTGAGCCTACTGATCAAAACCAGCCACATAGCTGCTGAATTAATCCTCATCTTACTGCTCTACCACCAATTACAATTTCTTTACTTTTTCCCACAGATTTCCATCTAGCAATTGTCTGCTCCTCATTAAGCATGCCAATATGCCTTAAATCTTGCTTTGCTGCCAAAAAATTTCATGACCAGGAAATCAGTCTGTTTTGGTTTTGACAGAAGTCAGCCCTGAAATAATATTTAATATTTAACAGGCACACAAATTTTCTTTGGTTATGGAGACATGTAGCAGAAATCCATAAACAAAATTAATTTTCTGGTTTTCTGAAATATTATAGGTTTTCTATAGTTATGCCAGTTTTCAGATTCTATTATGATAGTAGTCATGTGGATATATTTCAGTTAATAATCTAGTTGTTAATGCAAGTGAAAATGAGGTTTATAATTCCTTTGGCTAGTTGTATCCAAAGAGGCAACAGCTGGGCTGACCTTTTTGCAGTAATTTTGTGTGATCTCCTGGGTTTCATAGGTCTGTGTGTCACTGAACTTGCTGTTAAGGAAAGGCATGAGATTCCAAAGGACCATCGTAATTATGATGGAGTCTGGTGCAGACTATCAGGCCAGGGGGTGAGGCTCTTTGGCAACACTTGGATAAATTTTCTGATGTGCAGGAACTATCGGTTTAGCAACAGGTGACACCAGTGAAATTAGAACTGGGATCTGCAAGGAAAAACAAATCAAAGCAGAAAATCTCAGAGAATTCTTAAGTTTCTAAATCTTAATTCTTAAGTTTCTAATCTTTCTAATATTAAGGAGTGGTAAAAGAGGTGTTTAAAGACCAACTGTCATATGTCAGAATTTATCCAAAAATCTGAATTTTAAGGGAAAAAACACCATGTAGAAAAAGGAAGGAAGGTCAAATTTCAGAGGAAGAGCTTACGAAGATGTTTCAGGAGGCCCTTAGGGAGGTCTGGGCATACAAATAAAATTGAGGCAATCAGTAAAAAAGTAGAGTTGTACAGAAATATGAATACTAAGAAAAAGAAAACGAGGGTGTTGATTTATTACATAGTAATGAAAGAAGACCATATTGCTGATATGTTTTCTTCTGGTTATTTTTCTTTTTCAGGATTTGCTAGCTGAGTAACTGATGATAGAGATAATATTTATACTCTTAAAGCATTAGAGGTTTCTTAGATAAATAATTTTTTTTTCCTGTATGTAGAGTGTCTACGGGTTCTGGGCTTTTTATGATTCATGCATGAGAAATCATTAGTGATGGATATGGTTCTGGAAGGTAAAAACAAACAGAACAACTTCAGAAGGGACAAAGAGAAAGGAGGAGAAACCTTTCTAATCAGTTAGATGGCAAGCATCCTAGGAAAAAATCTGTTAATAGTTTATGCTTTATAACAAGCAAAAAGAGACATTCTACATCATCTCAGGGCAGCTGTTCTGGTGCTTAACTAATTTAGTTGTGAATTTTTTCCCTGTTATATCGAATTGGAGTTTCCCTTGCTGCAGTTGGGACCATTGCTTTGGGTAATGGAAGACCAAAGTTAGATTTCTACCTTTTGCCTTTCAGGCTCACTGAGCTTCTCCTCAGGCATTCTTCACTGAATTCATTCCAATTCATCAGTGTTGTACTGGCAAGCCCCAAACAGAATATTGTCATCTAGATGTAGCCTCCAAATGCTGAATAAAAGGGGACTAATCACTTCCCAGGGAATGCTGGCTCCATTCTTCTGAATGCAGCACAGTATGTGGTTAGGCTTATTGTTGAAAGGGCACACTGCTGAACTTGTCCACATTGACTGCCCAGCTCCTTCACTACAAAGCTGCTTTCCTGTGGGCTCCCAGCTAGTACTGTTACTGTGGATACTCTGCCTTTGGAATTCATGAGGTTTTTTTCAGCCTGTTGAGATGCCTTCAAAAGGCAATCCTGCCCTGCAGTGTACTGATCAATCTTTCCAGCTTGGTGTCATCCACAAACTTGCTAAGGGCACATTCCATCTTACTCATTCTCAAGATGTTAACTGTAGTACATAAAAACATCATTCCAATATTAGCTCCTGATGAATGCCATTAATGTTGACCAAGAGTTGCTCTTCGCACTACAGAATGCTACTCTTTCAGCCTCTTCATACAACCAGTTTTACAAGATGTTCTTTGCAGCTCACCCATTCAGTCCATCTCTCTCCAGCTTGGCTACCAGGATACTATGGGAGCTCCCTTTGGACACCTTGCTAAAGTCAAGGAAAACAGTGTCTGCTGCTTTCCCTTTATCTGCTGAGACAACCAGCCGTTTGTAGAAAACAGTAAGGTTGTTTGGGTATGATTTGCCTTTGGTAAATACATGTTAGCTGTTGTCATTAATTTTCTTTTCCTGGAAGCCTATCCCAGCATATGAAGGATAACTCCAGCAGTATTTCTTCTATAATCTTCCCTGGGAGACCAGGGTGAGGCTGGCAGCCTCTGCTTCCTCGTGTATTCCGTGCCCATCTTGAAGATAAGATGACCTTTGTCTTCTAAAGAGTCATCAGGAGCTTTCCCTGATTGCCATTCGATTTCAAGGAATCAGACAGTGGCCTTCCAATGCCATTGGTCATCTCTGCCAGCACCAGTGGATGCTGCAGGTCTGGGCCCCTGGGCTGCAGAAGTGGTGCTTTACTCACTTCCTCTGCAGTGCAAGGGCTTCTCAACTCTCATTGAGGTTTGGCTTGCCCATCCCCATCCTGCATGTCCAGGAATCATTTCTGTTTCCTCCTGGATAGACATCGCCTCAGGGTCACAGTGCTCATTGGGCAGTGGTGTTTGCTGTGGTATGTGAGGGTTTCTTCCACAAATTTACAATGTGTCTTTGTATGCATACATAGCACTACTGGAATAATCTGGCTGCTGCACTCAGTGCAGTGCTAAGACAGAAGTGATGTCTCCATGACTGGTTTGGGGCTACATGAGGCAAATGCCAGCCATTTGGAGGGTAGAGCAAGGTTAACAAGCAAAGCCAGAGGTTTGAAATACAAGACACTAGAAGAGACTGGGAGAAAGCTCAGCCTGTTGCACCCTTTGTGTCCTGTCTAGATACTGCCGCTGTCACAAAGGCCACAATGGCAAAAAAGACCAGAAGCAACCAGTGCACGTAGCAAAAAGCAGAAGTTAGCTCAGACAATGACATTCCTAAAGTAACTCAGGGAAATAGATTGCTGGGGACCCTGTGGATATTTGATCATCTAATGTATTTTCCAAAACAATTTTTAAATGCTGCTGTAGTTGCTCTCAGTCCCTGATGATGAAGCAGGTCGTCAGCATAATACAAATTCTTCACAAAACCTTTCGGGTTTTGTTTTTGTGAGTCAAGTGTCTTATTCAACCCAAAAATTAGTCAGCAGGAAGCATGTTGATAAGATCAAGGCTATAAAAATGCTGCTCTGCAATTTAATATAATACTAATATTTATATATTGTTTTTCTCTTCTAACTGGAAATGGTTAACTTTTCCTAGACTTTTTTTCCTCCTCATTCTAATTTTGATATAAAAATATTGCTCTTCATTTCCTATAAACCCTATGTATTCTTCTGGATGTGCAAGGCTTTATATGTGAGGTTGCCATAAGAGTAATGTATGCTTTGCACATCTGTAAACTGATGATCTGCTGGTTTGATTTGGAATGTGGTTTTGATGTCCTTGAAAAATCACAGTAGCAGCAGTAAATTGTTTTAATTAATGAATTAGAGAGCAGCAAATTTGCTGAATCAGGCTTATTGACGTAATTATTACTGAAATATAAAGAAGGGAAAAAAAATCTGTCAAAGCTGTGAGATTATTTGGTTATCATTAGTAAGCAAGTTCCTCAGCTGCTGCTTCCCCAATTTCCTGTACAGGTATGTCAATACCAGGATGGGGGTGTATATACACAAACAGATATGTATATATTCATCAGCTAAAACAAAATAAATGGCAGAGATAAAGTCTAAATAGTAGTGATCCTATATAAAAAGCAGGATTATTCATATTCAGTTGTTTTAAAGGTATTTTTTAAACTGAATTTAATTTTGATCTGAAATAAGATTTTAATTGCATTTCCTTGTATAATTATGTCACATTGAGAAATAATCTAATAATGATTTCAACTTTAAAGTAAATTTAAGCTGTGCAATTGTAAGAGTATCAATAATAATTATAGGTAACAGCATTTGTATGCTGGTCAAATAACAGCTGGAGAAAATTTGTCAAATTTTTTTTTTTTTACAAAAAGCTGCAAAGACTTTTGGAATAGATAGTTCTTTAACTCCATTAAAACCATGTAAAGACTTACTTTGATGGGTTTTGGATAAAGGTTTTTTTCTTTGATGCAGATGAGAATTCAGTAAAAAATTAAGTTTCAAGCCAAAACTGTTCTGGGTCTCGATAATATGCTGCCTGATCTGTTGGCAAAACTTAAGCTTTTTCTTTTTTTTTTCTTGATTTAAGGTAAGAACAAGATGAAGTCTCAAATCTTGGGAAAGAAATGCTTGTTAAGAAGCTGTGGGTTTCATTTTTATTCCACGCTTTCCCCCTCATTCAGTATACCTTTTTCTTCCTAAATTATGTCAGGTGTTTAGCTATCTATTGTTTTCACCTGTATGTTCTAGAGAAGAAATCTGGTTTTAGCTCACTGAAAACAGGAATAGTAATTGTTGGGGTTTTTTTGCATTCCATCTTAGAAATCTTTCAGTGGAAAGGCCTTTGATACCACTGTGGTTTAGTCCAGGTTCCTGTATAGTAAATGGAAATTTGCAAAGTTCTTATCATTATCTTACTTTGGTTTTTGTTCTTTGTTTTGTTGGTTTTTTTAGATTTTACAAATATGAACCCATAGCATCCAGTTAGGAAGAATGAACAATGTAAATTAATTATGGATTAAATTACAATATGCAAATGTTTTGTAGGTGTGTCTATCTCTTAACTGCTGTAATAACATCCATAACAGATAATAGTTTTCTCAGAGTTTGACAATGCTGTGCAGCTGCTGTGCCAGATCCATACTGCTGCTGGCCAATCCCTCCCTGGGGCACTGTGGCTCCTTGTCTACTGCACTCTCAGGTGCATCTGAGACAAAATGTGAGCAATTCCATCTCTAGTGCAGTATTCACAATAGAAAAAGAAGCTGCTGACCTGGGAAACCCAGGTTCTGGGTTGTCAGGCCATGACAGAGTAGAGACAGACCACAGGCTATTTTTCTAGTTGACTGTTTAATGGTTGCTTTTTGTCCTCGTGGTGAAATAGATTCATGAATGTGTGTATATAGCCATATACATGCATACATAGTCATCCTTACAGCACCTTTTCTTACACAGGTTTTTGTCATACACATAGTCTTCTTAGAGTAAACATACAGGGCTGAGGACCCGTTGTTTCTTCTTCAAATGACCTAGAAACTTTGAAGCATTTTCACAGTGAATACATGTGCAGTCATGAGCATGGGCAAGAGAAAGTTATTCTGGTATTTCACATCTGCCACTGAATTACTATATGCTGGAGAGATTGATTTTCCTCCCTGCCCCCAGTCACTGGGGTTTTATTAATGTAATATTTCTATAAACTACTTTAAAGTTACAAATAAATTGCTTTGGATAAGTGCTGATGACTAATGCTATGGAGTCTCAGTCTGCACCTGTGGCAGACAGTCTAAAGAATTTAGGTTGTTTTGTTTCTCTACAAAACTTGAGTTTCTTTTTGCAGTGAGTTTCACTGAACTATGTTGGTCACTTGTGCAGTTTGGAGAAAAACAGCAAAAGTGAGAAGTCTAAGATACTTTGAGGCAAAATTTAGTTCTTTGAGAAGGTTTCATAATGATTTTCTTCCTGCTGTTGAAGATGGATATTTAATTTATCAAGGTATTTTATAATCTTTGAATTTCTTTGGAATATTCAAGGTTTAAAAGATACCTGGCTCAAAATAACTTGGAAAGAATATGGCCTTGGTTAAACAGATAGTATCCAGTCTCCTTCCATGTAGATGTAACTGGGTTGTTCAAGCTGCTAAGTTCTTCATTGCGTGCTTGCTCTATGCTCTGTAAGGAGATTTATTTAAAATTGCTTAAAAGCTGCACTCAGTGGAGAATTCTGCTGCTCCTTCCCTTAACTACTTTAGCTGCAGAGAACATATGACGTCTTATTCATTAACTGTCTTTGCTGCTTGTTTGCTTTCAGTAGAGTTCTAGGAGATTGTTATATTGTTTTGTAAACTCAATATTGCTGGATCCTGGCTGCTTATGGCAATTGAGATGAGATTAGATGCTTTTGTTAACAGGCCCCAGACTTTAAATTTATAGGGACTAGGCACCATCTGTTCTCAATTAAAGGTCCTGAGCTCTGAAATTAATTCCTTCCATTGGTCCATTAGACTCAATCTTTTGACCTGCAGTCATGATAAGGTTATATTAGCCTCTTGAGTCTTGGAAAAGTGAGGAGTTCACGCAGGGGCAGAGCTGAATATTCTTTTAGCCCTTGTGTCAGTGTAGTTAGAGGGCAGAAAGCAATGATTGTTTTTCCATTTTACAGGTAGAGTGAGATTTTTTTTTTTTAAATCACCCTGGAGATTGAGAGCTGACATCCTCGTGAGTTGTAATAGGACTTGTGCTTCTAAATCACTGAAGTACTATTGAAAATCTTTCCCAGAAAAAATCAAATTAATACAGAGAATGTTGACTAAATTCACAGGAAAACTTGATATAGAAGTGGGCTGAGGGTAAAAGTCCATTGTTGCAGGCTTACATTTGCTCATTAGATTAGCTGTGTTGTGCTTCAGCTGTCTTTCATTGATTCCTTCTGCAGCTGCAAAAGGATGGGGATCTTACCAGAGGTCCCTGCCCTAGAGCTGTTCAGCCAGGGCATTTGTTGAATTTTTATCTGCCTTGTGGTGTGTAGAAGTTGCAAAGAAGAAATGGATGGATGGACAAACGGGTTCACATTTTTGTGGTTCTAACTCTCCACTCTTTCTCACTTGTTTTCTACAATGTAACCACAAGATTTTTAGTTTCAAAGGAAAAGCTCCAAGGTATCAAATAGTTATGCTGGTTACTGGCAGCTCCTATACACATGAAAATGTGTTTTAAAGGTTTCAGGATCTGGTAGTTCATCAGCAGACTTTGATTTTATTTACACAGTGGTAGTAATCCTCTGGAATACAGCTTGTAAGAGTTTTTGAGACTGAAGGCTCTTCAGTGTCCTGTGAGTATTCCTGTCTTATCCCAAAATGCAATTTATTAGAATGTGCCATTAGGCTATGAGTAGAAATCAGTAAAGAGAGAGTTCATATGCCTGTTTTTATTCCTATGCAACAATCCCCATGACATAAAAAACACAGCTAGGTAAAAATTTTGTCTGCTGCCTGCAATTAGGAGTTCATAAAGACTAGTAACTTGGAAGTTAGCTATTTTTCAATATTACTTAAACTGGAATAATGTTGGAGTCCCCATGATACAAGGCAGTATTTGTAAAGTGTGGCTTAGATGGCTCTGTGACATGTATATGGATTTCAGTTGTTACAATTGCTCAGATCCATTTTTGAAAGTAGAAGTTAGAGTTCTTACCTTTTTCCCAAATATAGCAAATAATAAAAAACTATTAATGGAACTTACCCAGAAAATACTGGTGTCCACTTTGTAAACATTAACATTTTCTTTATCCAGAGAGTCATCTTTGCACTTCTGGGACTTAGGGAACACATTTAAATTACTATAACAATATTGAAAATATGGTAACTGAGCCTGTGTGCTTTTAGTTAGCAATTTACTTTTAAAAGAAATTCATTTCTAGTTTTCTTACAAATTCTTTGTTCTTTGCAGTATCAAATGCATTGATTTTTATAAAAAAAGTTAATCAGCTTACCTTCATTCAGAATGGATTTTTGTTCCTCTGATCAGCTCTACACAATTGAATTTTTCATCCTCTTTTCTGAGGTATTTCAATGTTATGAAAAAGCATTAAAGAGAATTCTGATAAATTATTCCTTTAAAAAAGATTCTATTGCAATGTACTTTTGTTGAAGCTGGAGAGTTAATTGAACTGAGGGATTTCTCTTTTGTTTTCAATGATAAAGGTATCTATGCTTGGTAAATACAAGAGACAATCTCTCATGGGGAACGGGTCCCCTACTGATTCTGGTTACCCCAGAATTTATAATATGAATTTGAAGTAACCATTTAGTTTTGATTATTTGAAAATCCAGTTTTCTTTTTGATTTTAAAGTAGTTAGTACATTTAGAAATATAAATTTAGAAATAGTATGTTTAGAACAGTTAATACAAAAATAAATATTTCTCGGTCATATTAAAAAAACAAAAAAAAATGTTTTCTGAATGTTTTTCTATCATGCTGTCTAATTCTGCTTTTATGGAACAATGGTGGTTCTTCCCAGAACCTGTAAAAAAGCCAGACAGTGTAATATGTTTTTATCCAAATGTGTGATTATGCTGTTTTGCCTTAAGAAACAAACAAACAAACAAAACCCAGAAAAACCCAAAACAACAAAATAAGCCAAATCCTTCCCCTCCCAAAAACCCACAGTCTTTTTTTTCCAGTGTGGTTCTACTTTGTTTTTCCTTGTTAAATCAAGCTGACCTAATCTTTTATGAGTTGTTTTTGTGTCTGTATTACCTCAGGCTGTGCTCTCATCAGACTTCACAAGCTAAGTGGACTTGAGTTTTGGATAGTCTGTGGAAATAATCAAAGAAAATGTACCATGCTCCTGGATGTGATGATAATGGCTCATTATGTCCATTAAATTTAGTCCTGAATCGGTGCTGACTGTTCTGCTGTGAGTTCCAGTTTGACCCGTTGGACTCTGTGTGCTGATCACTTGGAATTACTAAAGCACAACTGTTAGCTCAGCTAAACTCCAGCTCCAGTCTTTCATTCTGCTTATCAATTTCTTCTGAACTTTACATATGGGAAGCCTTCAAAGTATTTGCTTTGAAGTAAGAGACACTTCAATAAAATCTTGATTTGGTCACTAATTTGCTGTATCTGCATTTGCACACTGCTTAATTTTTCTGGTTTTGTTTTCCTATTTATAAATGAGCATCATACTGCTTATTTTTCATCAAATTTACTAACTCTGCCTTTTTAACTTCTTGAACTTGAAACAGTTGAGAATATTCTCGGTATATATATATATAGGTGTGTGTGTGCATAAATATATATAAAATCAAAATACATTTGCAGTAGCCTTACAAAGGGCCTACCTTGTATAAATTTAAAAGTGCTTCTGAATCCTGAAAATAATCTCTCTAAATTTTATACAATTAAAAATACCAAGGTGGGTGCAAAAACATAGACAATTTCTGCTAATTTCAGATGAGATGCACAAATTATAAGCATTTTAAGATGTTTGTATGTGCACATTTTGAATAAATGCAAATATTTTCATATGTTCTTAAATTGTATTGCTATTGCTAATTGCTGTTACTGGAAATTTGTTCTTTATCTACTTGTACTAGAGTAAAAAAGCAGAGGTTGCTGTCCCTTCTTCAGTTACATGCACCTCCCATTACAGAAGAGTACAGCTGAGATGGGATTCTTGTACAGGCTTTGGCTAAATTGCTATGTACTTTATGGATTAAGTCTTTTGATTTTTGATTATATCAGTACTCTTAGATCAAGTTCTGACATTTTTCACACTCCTCTACAATACCATTTTTACATTTTCTCTTATCTCTTGTTCAGGGCTCTTCAACCTGAGGCTTCAAATTTTATTGATTGAGTGACAGATTAATTTTCTTTTTTTGGAAAATGGGCAAAAGTGTCTCCATCTCCTGTTTTGGAGAGCTGCACATACTGCCTTGTTCAGTGTGTTTGATGTTTTTCCATAGGATTGACAAAGCGTGAGGGAGAGGAGGTGAAATCAACTCCCTGGAACTATCTGAACCTGTCTCACCACATCTAAATGAAGCAATGGCCTTTCCTCCACTCTTCTCCCATTCCACCAAAAGCATGGGAATGATTTGTTATCAGGCAGACAGGCCAGATTCTGTTCTTGCACAAAATGAATGTGCCACATTATAGTCAGCCACTGATTCTTGGAAATGGAGGCAGATGCTTGCACTTTTGGAGTCATAGGTGGGTATCAGGAAGAAGCACACCCAAACTTGCAGGGACACTGGATGGAGATAGACTCCTTTCCTGTAGTGGATTAAGGAAGAGGAAAAGCCTCTAAATTCCACTAGTGACAGAAGGTCCAACTTGGCTTCCATTCTATGAGCCATGTAGTATTGGGACAGCTGAAGCAGCTGCTGGCACTAGAACAGCTGCCATTACTTGTGCTGGACATTTGTCTATCGCTGCAGCCCATTCTCCACCCCAGATGAGTTGGTCTGCTGTAGAGGAAGGAAATATCTGCCCTAAGTTTGGTAGTTGAAACTGTGGAGAGCAAAGCCAGGCTTAACTAGGTGCAGGTAGCAGCCCTGTCTGGTCAGAGCATTGCCTTTCTCTGCTCTCTGCTCTGACACCACACACATCTGCTGTGCTGCTTTCTCTGCAGTACCTCCCCAGGAGCTCCTCAGAGCTGGCTGTAACCAGAAGTGACCTCATTTGTTTTGCAGCTGTGGAGGATGACACAGCAGAATTCAAGAGAAAGTGCTTGTGTTGATAGTATTTCCTCATTCTGAAATGTGGGATGACTTTAGCCTGTCAGGTGTCTACATTTGAAAAGAGTCAATAAATCCATACATTTCTTATTAGCCCTTCTCATTTTGGTGCTTCCATTCTTCAGACTCCTCTGGTGCACAGCTTTTTAACTTGCAAGGTTCACTTCTGCAACAAGTATTCCATTTGCAATTTCACTGCATGCCATGTAACACGGAACACAGGAATAAAAGGATTTTCCAGACAGCTAAGCATTACAATCTGTGGAAATGTGCTTGAGGAGGGACCGAATCCTTATGCAGATTGACTGACATTGCCAAAATTCATGTAAGGCATGCTGCATCAACCAAGGATCTCATGAAAGCTGTAACATATCAACTCATACTATTCTAGATTATAGAACTTGGTTGGAGCCATCACCAATCAGCAGACTGGGAGAGGAAAAAAAATGTGCAGGCCTGTGAATATGGATAGCTGGAGATGTGAAATCATGCATGCATATGTATTGCAGCTTTCAAGACTTCACTCCTAACATCTACAGATTTGGCTTGAGTTTGTGTACTGCCCTTCCAGGTGCCACCTGAGCAGACTGATATTATGGATCAGAATGATTTAATGCAGCAAGATGTAGCTTGGTGGCTGGATGCTTTTGGTTTTTTCCCTGGTTGTAACTTCACATCAAATGCACTAGGCAGGGCTGAGAAACTTGCAGATACAAAGGGAGTGAAGATGGGATGACCACAAGTTACCTAGTCTTTCTTTCAGGTTTTGTACTTAGTCACACTATCCCACAGAGTGCTCTGCATCTCATTTTTATGCCTTACTTCAGAGAAGAAGTCTCGAAAAACAAGACACTTTTAAGCTAAAAGGATGTGACGTTGATTCATCTCATCTTTGCTAGGAAGGAGTCTGCCTCAAAGGAGATCTTATCATAGAAACTCTATTTCCGTGGGTTCTGCATATTCACAGTAGTTAATTGATGACTTAGGTGTGGCTGATGAAGGGGTTTGTGTGGGCAGTGTGAGACTCACTGGCCACAGAAGAGAGCATCAGATTAATAATTTCTTCTTTCTGATTTGTTTTGTTTTCTTAATTGTCATAGAAGTATCCAAGCTTAGTTGGACAAGGCTGCAGTGTTCTGGTTTCAGAAAATTTAAAATACCAGAGGTATCATCAGTTACCTCTTGTACAACTGTGTGTTATATTTAGGGCATATTCTTCAGAACCAAGGTCCTGTCTGATCCAGTCTTTTGGGCGTACCTTGAATGTCAGTGGCTTGCGCAGCACCCCGTGAGTTACCGTGCCTTGCGCATTCAGGGAATTCCTTTTCAGCAATCATGAGACTTCTTCCCGAAACTGGATGGATTTTACAAGTGAGATTTGGAATGTTTGGATCCAAATAGAGTTTCTGTAACACAGAACCTAGCCAGGCAGGAGCTAGTTTCACATCTGCAGTATCTGATGGCAAAACTCTGACACCAAGTTTCCAGAGGAATCTCTCTCAAACAAAATTGGAGACAGCTAACCTGTGGAATATTGTGCTTACTACTTTTTTTCCTGGAGTTTGCATTTTCTAAGTAACATATATGGCTAAATTAAATGTGAAGAGAATGGACTTTTTTTATTCCACTTTAGGCCTTACTGCTTTCCCTGGAAAAATGCAATTAAAATCAGTAAGCATATAGAAAGATTTGAAATACATCAGTTTAAAACCTTTGTGCTGAAGAACTTCCAGCTAGAAGTCTTTAAAGTGGGCAATAGACTATTAAAAGTCTAAACAAACTGCTGACTAAATTCATTCAGAAACTAAATTATTCAGCAGTAGCCAATACACATTGTCATAGCATGAATTTATAACTACTTACTCTTCTTGGGAGCATTTTGTGTAATTGCTAGAACTGGTATAGTAGGAAGTAGATTATTCAATCACTTCAAACTAGTCTGCAGAAATTAGATATGCTTGCCTTGAAGTTGCTGGCTTTTTCAGGTGTAAAGAAAGTATTCACTTATGTAAATGTGAATATATGCAGAAACGATTCAGTTCTGTAGCCTATATGACTTCCATGATATTTGCATGATAGCATACTTCATAGAAACTCAAATATGAATTCTAAGATCTGCAGAGTTCCTGAAAGAGATTTAAAAATTAGTATCTACGCCTTGTTTTATTCAAAGATCTGTAATAGAATTATCTAGTCTTTTAGAACATTATTCACACATCATACTACTGTATTTAAGGAATTGTAATTGAAAAACTTTATAGAAAGCATTTTGATGTGTCTGGGTATATTAAAAACTCAATATTGAAGAATGCATCTAGGAGTAAAAAAGTTAGCAAAGTATTCCCCTGTGCTGTGATTAATTTGTATATTATCAAGGTCTTTATTATGAATGCAGTTCCTAATGTAGGCCTGTAATAAACAGAGTGTAATTGAATTTTCAATATTTTGCCATCAGGGAGTGATTTTCTTACAAGACCTCTGCTCCATCTTCTGGCTAATTGTCAGCAGTTACTCAGTATTACTGCATTAATGTCACCAAACAGTGAAAACAGAAGTTACCTGCTTCCGTTACATGGAAGAATGTTCCAGCCCTTGCCTATTTACTGATTTTGTTTTGTGTGCCATTATCATTTGCACCTTTATTAACATCATGAACTTTTTTGAAATTCCAGCCTTGGAGGCAAACCAAACTTCTCACAAATTCGTGTTCATATAAGGTTTCAATCAATGTAAGTATTCCACTTAGTGAAAGCAGAAGCAGCCACAGCATTGTGATTGGACTCTTATGATCTGAAAGGCCTTTTGCAGCCTAAATGATTGAATGGTGAGGATTTTCAGATGCACTAGGGAGAGCAGCCTTTTATGTAACATGAGTGAGTGTTTTGTTTTGTGTCTTAACAAATGGAGTGATGAATTTGGGAATTTTAGAATACACATTGCCTTTCACTTCCATTGCATGTTGTGTTATACCACAAACAAAAACTAACAGCAAAATTTTTTTAGGAACAACAAAATTACAGACTGCTCTATATGCAGAGGAAAGGTGAACAGCTACCAGCTAAACAACCAGGGGTTGAAGTTTTGTGGAGATGTGGGTTCCACTCCTGGTCAATATTTTCATGGAGCTCTTTGAATGTTTGGAGTAGTTTTATTAACTTTTGCTAGCAGTGCCAGGCTAGGAGGAGCCACAAACGCTTGGCTGGAAGGGATTAGCACTACAGTCTTCATATACTGGGCTTGTGAGCATGAAACTGCAGTTAATAAACTGCAATTCAATTTTGAAGTAGCAATAATTAAGTCATACCTTCAGGATGAGAGAACCACTTGACTGGCAGATGCTCTGTAGAAAAGAGGCTAAGTACTGCAAGGGATTGTTCATAGATGGGAATCCACACAGTAATAATTTTTTGAAGGGAAAGAAAAAAAGAAATCTGTTGGGATGCAAGCCTGAGTGTCATATGAAATAATCATAAAGCAATTCCCTCTGCATCTCTCAGCACTTGTAAGGCCTCACCTATAGTGCCACTGGGATTCACAAACCAATAAAGTTTTGGACCCAAGACACTGGAAAAGTAACAGAATAAGCTTAAATCAAAAGTGCAGAGT
The DNA here is from genome assembly GCF_036417665.1 of Passer domesticus. Lineage (NCBI taxonomy): Eukaryota > Metazoa > Chordata > Aves > Passeriformes > Passeridae > Passer > Passer domesticus. The sequence goes on from NC_087477.1 coordinate 51,427,809, forward strand.
GTTTCCTCTGAAGAAACAATGGCCTAACTGCTGGACTTTTCTCTAAAGAAAGGAAATTGATCTGGTCCTTTTCCTGAAACCTACAGGGCTAATGGTGAGGAGCAGGGGACAGCAGCGTGGGTCCTTCTGGCAGCAGGTCAAGAAATAATGTGTTAATTGTTGCAAGAGAGATGTTGCTTGGGCATTAGGGTAGCTAAGCACTGTTTGAGATGTCTTGGGAAGACTGTGAAATCTTTCTCCCAGAGGTTTTCAGACCAGGTTAGTGTTTTATTAAGAATGGATAATCCTTCTCCCTGTCTTGTTCATTCCTGTGAATCTTATCCCTACAGATTTCTATAAACAATGTGCAAAAAAAAGTCGTATTTTGAAAGCTGACAGAAGTAAAATGTCTAGCATATTTCACCTGTCTTTGTTAGCTGCTCTTAAAATAGTGTTTAATAACAATGCATATCTGTTATTTTTAACACTTTTGCAAGCTGGACTGTTGAGAATTGTTTTGATAATTTATTTATTTTCTCCAACACCTGCTGGTTTGAGAATTTGCCAGGTTGCTTGGCATCTAAGTGCTGTATTTTAGATTCCAGCCCAAACTTCTATGTTAACATGAGAAAAAAATAATCCCAGACCAGCAAATCTTTTTTTTTACAGGATTCTATTGGCAAATATGCAAATGTTGCTCTGTGCATTTACAACCTAACAAATGAGCATCAGTAACTTTCCTCCCACTTCCTTTCTTGTAGGAGGAAACACAAAGAAATGTGAAGACAGAGAAAGTGCTAGAGTAGGAATTGCTACCTGTGCTATGCTACACCAATATACCCCAATAGAATCTCTTTCCAGTGCTTTTTCAAGCCAACCACCATTCAGAAATACTATACTGGGGCAGGAGCAGAGAGATGAGTGCTGAAAAAAGAGGGCATAAACAAAGGGAGGGAGAGAACTAATTAGAAATGCTGCCCAGGTGGTTTGGACCATTGGCAAAATGGGGGCTGATACTTGTGCTTGAAGATGTGAATGAATTGAAAACTCAGGTAAGAGAAGTTTTAAGTATGCACAGTCCTTGAGAAAAGGAAGAAACTCAGGCATGTTTGTAAAATGAGAAAGCTGACAATTCTTTTTCTAATGAAGAATTGGAATAATAACTTCACATGCAATTAATCAGCAATATTATATGATGGTATAGTTGTTAGTTGTGTATAGAAGATTAATTTACATAAGACATAGACTCAGTAGCTGGATCATAGCTGTAATATCCTTAAAAATGTGTCCAAGCTAATTTTGAAGGTCAGAATTAGGTACAGAGGCCACAATTAATCTCCTTGTCATCCATTAAGAATTACTTGCACTTTGTTATTCAGTATAATCACTATAATTGTAAAACATGCACCTGAAATTCTATGTACCATATTGTAATTGTGCCTGAGCTCTTCTTCCAGCATAAAGAATCTGTATGCTTTGATTCTTTCAGATTATTATGCAAAGAAAATTTGCCCTGAAAAGACATTATAATAACTCTCTAGCATTCACATGCCTCCTGGAAAGCTTACAAAAAGTTCAAAGTGAGGAAATGCCTTCATTTCCCCCTGGTCTCTTTTGGCATGAGCACTAGGACTCTGCTTTTATCAAACCTGTCAGGACTCATGATTTCAGTGGGAGACTGATTACCTCAGAAAGGTTCCTCTGCCATTGCTTTTGTATCCCCTGTACAGGAAAATAGTGCTGGAACATCTTATGGTGCTGTAATGCCTTGGCTGATGCCTACTTTTGATGGACAGGATCCTGTAACAGTCTTACAGCAAGTGAACAGTCCTGGAAATGGTGTGATTCTCTGCTTTGGCCTTGCATTGCCATTCCTCTCCCCTTGTCATGTTACTGTAATCTGCCTTGTATAAGAGCTGGCATGTTTCATGAGTTTCATCTTTTAGATTGCTTATAAACCCTCTTCCTAAATTTCCATATTGACAAACATACTTTTTCTGTTTCATACCTTTTATCTGTGAGTTTTGAAGTGTTTATAAATTCTTTTTTTAAGGTGTCACAATTCATCAGCATTTCTACAAAGCAGGTGATGGTATGGCCCTTCTTCAGATGCACAGCAGAAATGTAAATACTGATTTGCTAATTTGGCCTGGTACTTGTTATAGGAAAAGCAAGTATTTATGAGGTTAAAAGTATTGTCTTTTTCAGCTAAGGAGTTAAGAATTGCTTGTCAAGTAGCACATGGACAGGTGGAAGGCACATCTGAAGATATGTGTGAAGATTTTAGTATCTGGTTCTTAGATGAAAAGTGGTCATTGAAAAATGGGGAGTGATCTATTTCAGTTGAGATCTATCCACTTATCACTAATAAGAAAAAAAAAATCAGTAAAAATTACTGCAAGGTTTTGAGATACATTGCTACAGCTCCTCAGCAGCAGGATGGTTTTGGTAGCTAGTAGGTAGACAATAATTGGACTGAAAATTGGACAGTGAGGTCATTTATGATGACAACACATTGAGTGAGAATTACTGCTTTGGTTGTAAGTGTACAGTATAGTTTTTGAGGCAGATGTAAATTGGAAGAAAAATTTGCAAGTGGTCAGAGGCTTAAAATGGCTCTTGTTTTCCCAGCCTGGTTCAGTTCCATGAATGTGGGCTGTGTCAAATCTGCTGGGAGTTTCTGGAAATTCTCAAACTATAATTATATCCTTGAAATGCATTTGCATAGCTCCTGTTGAAATAACAAGGACATGCAAATATCACTTTGAGATTTAGATGTGTGCTGAGTTTTTTGCTTTTCAGGTGGATAATGAGTCTCTTTTGGCCCATAGGGTGAGAATACCATGATATATAACACAGACCAGACAAGATCAAACTAGGAGTGAGATGCAGGTCGGGGGAATAGCTGAGCTCCTCAGGGCCAATGCTTTTCAATTTAGGTCTACTGTGTGTAAAGGGACATGACAAAACCCCAGTTAAGAACTCAAAATGTAAAGTTCAGTAGTTAAGTGAATGCAATTTTTTCCAACATTACTTAAGTGATGCTGCTACAAACAAAGCACACAATATGTACTTGGTATCCAGCTTCTGGAGCAGAAAGTATATCTCAAAAATTGTCAGTAACGTGGAAAAAACCAATTCTATAACAAATAATCTTGCCTATTGAAAGCATAAACTGCTCTTTACTTGTCATTTTTGAGGCTGGAAAAGGTATATTGAGAAAATAGACTATATTAAGAAAATACATCTATCTGTTTTCAGATATTGTTATAAATAAATACACAAATAGATCTTGTGCATTTCTTGATTGACTTAAGCAATAGTGTTATTAAAGCAGTAGTGAAACTGCCTTGAAAATAAAAGCAGCTCTGTCTGTTTTCTCCATCTCCTTTATTCTATCTTTTGAGGAACATATTGGTGTAAGTGTAGTCTGTGTTTTTTTTGGTTTTAAGGTTTAAGATGTCAGTAAAGTGTGTTTGAAACCACTTGCAGTTTTTTGCATTGCTTTTTCCCCTCTTTGAATACCATCTCATTGTGTCACAGCATCCTGAGTTGTACTGTTTTCTAGGTCCCTGAGATCTTGTCTATATCAGCACAGTACCTCTGATAGATGGTTTTGTTTCATATGCTTAACTAATGCTTTCCAAATGTACTGAAGCAGATGAATCTATTCTGTTTGATTTAAAGGATCAGTATAGGTGAGATTCATGTCCCTGCATGAGTTCTCTGTCAATTCTCTCTTCTTCAGCAGATATTGTTAGAGGATCCCACACACACCACCCTTTTTTTTTTTAAAGTAATTTTTGTCTTTTTTGTGAGTATGCAATGAACTGTGATCTTTATATGCTCCATCCCTACCACCAAAAATAGAGTAATGATTTATTTGTCATTAGATTTATGTCAGCTGGTTTGGGATTTTCTTCCTTGTTGCCATTGCTATATTGTTTTCTGTTGCTTCAAAAAAAAAAAAAAATCAGTGATTTCTTTGTTTTCACATCCAGAAGTACTTCACAAGTGCATAAGTTCTCCATGTCTTAATGTCAATTTTATTTGGCAAAATTAGCTCAGGAAGGATTTGTCTGAATGGAATCTATGAATTCATGATCAATGGAGAGGAACTCTAGAATGTGGATCAAGTATTTTGGGGCAGATATAGATGCCAAAGTTGATTTGAGATTAAATGTTTCTAACTCTGTGTGTGCCTATGACTGTAGAGGAAGCATTAAAAAATGTATTACATCTAAGTCTAGTTGTGTGTCTGGAGTACCAGGATCTGAAGTCATTTCAGAGGAATTATGCTTTTTTTGGTTTATTTTCCTAGTGTAAACTGCCCTCTTTTTCTTATATGGACAAAAAGTTCCTCCACAGGTTGGTTGGGAAAATGTCATGTTCAGAAATTACACTAGAGGAGCTGAATAAATCTGTTTTAAACAAAGTGCAGCAAAACGAAAGAGATCAAACACAACCCTTCTCCCTTACAGCAACCACCACTGACAAAAAAAAATTGAGGAAGCTGTGGAGCAAAGAAAGGGTTAAAAGTAGTACTGATACTGAAGGGAACATTTATACTTTGCAGCAAAAATATTATTGAAGTGTAATTGTTCCAAAGACTGAAAATAGCAAAAAATTCATGATCAAAAATTCACATGTACTGTAATTCCAGCAAGGATTACTTCAAAGAAAGCCATTAGTGTGAAGTCTTAAAACTTGTAGTGGTTTGAAGGTGTGGTCTAATGTCTTTCATAGGCTATTTGTAACGTTGACAGCCCTCCAAATAGAATTAAATGTAGTTTTATGAGTGATAGAATAGAATTGTTGTAGTGTTCAGTAAAAAAATGAGAGACCAATAGAGAGCTTTTATATCTGTGTATAAAGTACACAGATATAAATTGGAATATTAGAGCAATATTTCCAATCCATGTGGTTTCTGCCACCAGTGAAATGTAAGATACTGAACATTGTTCAAATGCTTATGTAGCCATTTCCTTATGAGAGGATGCTTTGGGGTGGCCATGGATCTTCAGCTGCACAAGTACATGTGCTGCTGGCACCTTCAGCATGTGGCATGCTTCTTTCTGCTCTGCTTGTAATTGCTCAGCAGTTGAAATTTGGAAGCCTGTGCATCATGTCAAGCTAAGAAAGAAGAGTTTTGGGGGGGTTGTGGTCAATGACTTTTCAGGTTTTTGGCTCTGAGAGAGTTCTTTCTGAAATGCTGGTATTATAATCAATTTATTTCCCATCACACAATATTAGGCAATAGGCAAGAATCAGGTCTGCTGCAAATATAATGTTATTTGATTTGCACTTGTTCTGCTTTAAAGTATGTTTCTAGCTTGTTTGCCTTTTTTGACATTTCTTCCTGTGTAATTTCACAGACATATCCCCCATTCCACGTCATACACATAGTTTTTACTTTGGTACGGTCCTAATAAAAATTTCTTTGTTAAGATAGTAAAAAGAATCATGACTGTTTATCACGTTCCTCATGATAGTAGCCATCAACCCAGGCTATTGTTTTTTTCATAAAATAAGATCATGGATTTGGTTGTTTTAACAAAAGAGTTAAGAAAATGCTTCCACAGGCAATGAAAGTTTGATTTTTAAAACAAGCAAACAACCCAAATAAGTTTCTAGGCTTTCAGTTGTCATTGAATAATCACTGACTGCTATAAATTTAAATTAGTCACCTTAGCAACTAATACCTGATGTGCTGAAGTGTGAAAATATGGAATGCAAAGAAAGCACAAAAAAATACATACATGCATACGTTAGTTCAGCAGAAAGAGTGCCAACACAGTGCATGTGTGTCATTAGGAACAAATCACACACATCCAGGCATTTCTGCAGATGCAGGGAGCTGTAGTTAATTTTCTATCAGAAGGTGACTGTTTAAAGGTCATTTCCCAAAGCATAAGTCAGATTCTTTGGGGATGCATCCTTTAGCTTCATCTAATGTTTCATTGGCTGCATAAGCATTAAACTCAGGGAGAATGACAGGCTGTAGTAAGTGGATCCCAGGTGGGCCTTGGGATCTGCAGAGACAGCTGTTCCCAGCCCCGATGGCTCTGCCAGATTTGCAGATCCTTTTGCATCTGACATGGCATGCCAGGCCTTTGCACTGCCCACTGCTGATGTTTTAAAGGAGAATGGCTTAATAATTTATTAACTGCTACATTTCCTTTGGGCTTTATCTTTGTGATGCTGTTGAGTCACTGAGATGTGTAAATAATAGAAGTTAGCAGGAACACATTTTTTAAGAAAGGCAAAGCTTTTAAACTTCTTTTTTTTTCCTTCCCTCCCTCCCTCCCTCCCTTTTTTTTATTTTCTAAGGAATTCTCTGAGAATTTATTGTTGGTTTTTCTGTTGTAACCAGGTAAAAAGTTCTGCATTTTAGATCTTGGCTGAAACACCTTTTGAGCTTGTTAACATCATGCCCTCTTCAAAATAATGATAATTAATAGTATAATTACATGATTTTCCCATTTATACACATTGTAAGCTAGTGATGTTTGTTCAACTTAATACCAGTATCCATATTTTTTAAGATCTATCTCAGCTTGTAGTGTGCACATTTATCAGGTTTTTCCCTTCAAATTCATGAAACATATGAATTTGGTCCATTACCTGTGCATTTGTAATATGTTAGTATAGGTTTTTGCCAAGTCTTTAAATCTCCCAAAGGCCAACTGCTCCACAAATCTAGAAAAACATGATGAAAAAAACATAATAGTTCTTCAGCATTTCTTGGCTAAGAGAAATAAAACTGTCTTCTGGTTCCCTGAATAAATACAGTAAAAAATGCCTAGAGATGCTGCATTTTGACACTTGCTTCTTTAATCCCTCCTATCTACTTCTGGAAAATCAAGGCATAATGCAGTCTTATACATGCATACAGATCTATATCCATTTAAATATCACTCCGTATCTTCTATTCCGTATTTAACACTTATGGCACAGGATTACAGAGTATTTGATATTACTATTTTCAACAGTACTACTCTCATAAGCTCAAGTAATGCAATAGTGAATTTGGATCTTACCAATATTTATTGGTCAGATACAAAACCAGTATAGTTATTTATTTTTTTAAAAAACCTAATATATTTGTTCCGACATGTAACATAAAAACCCCCCAAAACTAGAGGTATGAAAGCCTACCTTTAAATAGAGTTACATGTCATTCTTTATGTTTAAAAAAATAATTACCAGGTAGAAACTTTTATAATGTTCATTGCCCCCTCTCTTCTTTCAGGACTCCACTTAAACTTCATGGAGGCACCAATAGGTATTGGGAAGCAAGGTAGAAAATCTCCTGTAGAAGCAGCAAAAGAAGTGGGCTTTTTAGGTTTCTGAAAATCAGTCAGAGAATATCTGTATACCTGAAAATATGTGGTAGAATAAAATGCTAGAAATTATATGCTAGAAGCAAATAGAATAACGTTATATGAGATAATAGAATGAAGTTATATGCTAGAAGTAAATGCTAGAATAAAATGCTAGAAGTTATCCTGGTATGACTGAGTTTTCCAGCTCCAGCTGGTGCAGTCACTCCCTCGCTCTGCATCCCTAGGTTTGGGGACAATGCTGTGAGATTTTCAAATGCTACAATACTGCTTTTATTTCTGTGAAATCACCAATGCTTCATTACTAAAAGAAGCTGAGATAATGATTATGGGGCACTTGCAGACTTTATGCTGACTTGAGAATCAGGATCTGATAGCGTGAATTGTTTTTCATCTGTTCAGCAGCATTCAGGCTCCGTGGAGGCTGAGAGCATTGTGAAAGCTTTTCATAGCTAGAAAATAGTAGACCAAACCTGGCAAGTATCAACATGGAACAGAACTGGTTCCTCACAGAAAGAATGAGACATCCTTTTCTTTAGATCAAGCAAGAGAGCAGGTGCTGCTGTTGAGAGGCTTTCAGGATGCCTCTGAACAGGCGTAGGTGTCCTGCTGGGGGTTTGGTGTGTAGCTCCAAGGGGGAAAGGGGCTCTGTGTCAATGCTTCTGACTCAGCTGCTGGGAGCTTTATGTGAGCCTACAGTTCCCATTAGTGATGGCAGTGCTGGTTTATAAAAGCCTTTGGTCTTGCTAAGTTAACAGAGCTTTGGATTACTGAATTGTGTATTGGTCTGTCCTGGTCTTGCTTATAAATTAACAAAATTAGGTAGCTTTAAGTAAATCTTTAACTCCTCTCTTCATTGCTTTCCTAAAGGTGTTATCAGTGGTGTTGCACTGATGCAGCTGAGACAGAATTCACCAGAAAGAACAGATCTGATTTAGATCCAGGAAGAATTTGTATTGGCAGCTATAAGAGATTTATTCTTTGTAAAGGCAACAAATGCAGCATTGAAATTAATGAAGAACAATTAATAAAGAGTTTACATATGCATCTTCAAACCAAAATAATTTAATATCTTTTTTTTTTAAACTCACATTAGATTGCTTTGGGTTTCCACAATTACCAAAATTATAATTGGCTTTAAAAACACCCAAACAAAAATAAAGAAGTATCAAAGAGATCATTACTCATTAATTCATTTGTTATTTGTGTTCAAAAATTAACAACCTTTTTTTCTTTGTGAATGAAGTTTACAAACCAGCATTTTTAAAATAGATTTCTGACACTGTTAGCACAAACATCACTTAGAGGAGATTCCTCCTACAAGCATGTGTCTCATACTACCTATCCCCAAAACCAAATAGAAACTTGGTAACCCAGTTAGAGAGCTCAATCATTTGTGAACTTGAAGCAATTTTTAACTTGAAGTAAGTATTTGGTTTGACTCTCATAATGAAAGCAGCAGTTACTAATTTTTTAATATTTGAAGTAAATAAATAATTTTAGTACATATCAAAATGAAAAACTGTGTATGTAAAGTAGACAGTAAACTATAAGAGAAACTTCTGGCTGATCAGATTAGCTTGCCCAGGTAATTCTTGGACAGACAAAAGAAGAGAATGGAAATGGTGAATGTTTTCTCCTGAATGTAGACATGTTCCAGGGGGTAGAAAAGCCACCATAAAAAAGGACAGTGCTTTACTTCTACTGAAGTTACTCTTTGCTTCAGTAGCTCTGCTACTTTAAAAGTGCTGTATTACTAAACAAAGTATACATGTTTATTTTGTAAGTGTAAATCAATCTCACCTTATTCAGTAGAAGACTTTAATTTGCTGCACTTTAGATCATGTTCCTGTCTTGATGTTGCTTAACTGAGCCCCTTACAGAGGTGATAATTATGGAAAAAATTATAGAAATAGAATATACATTTCTTTAAGAAACTAATTTTTTCTCCCCTTTGTTTTATCACCTACAGATTATTAGTGTGAATAATGAAGCACATGTGCACTCATTAAAAATTAGAATTAATTAACTAGTACGTTGTGCCTGGATATGTCTACATATACAAGTCTCATTGTCTCTTGTGGGAGTGATCAATATACACTGAATAACATAATTTGGTTCCTTCTTATTTATGTTGTAGTAACCCAATACTGTAAACCAGAGAAGTTGCTTTGCCATTTTTAATAATATTCTGTTTTGATTTAGGCATGCTTAATTCTCTTCATTTCTGATCCATTGATCTGTAACTGGGCAGATATGAAATACACTTATGAAAAAGAAAGAAAGTTTTCATCTTAATCACTCAAGCACAGTCACCTCTGGACCACATCAGTTTTAGTCAGTTAAAAAATGTAATAAATATAATATCATTAGTTGAATGCACAGGAATTATTATGAGAGAAGAAACAGAATTGTAAAATCACAAATTTAGAAGCAATGATTAAGATTTTTTTATGGATTTTTAGAAATTATTTCAGTTAATCTGCAAAGACAGAGTGGATGGAATACCTGCAGTAATGTCCAAACACCAGGCTTTTTGTGACTAGTTTAATGTTGAAAGATCTTAGAATGTTTCGTTGGTGAGACTGGTTGGAATTTATGTTTTACACATGCTAATAAACACTACTGACACCTTATAAATAAAGAGCAACAATCTCAGTCAAGAAAAGCATTGTCCCTAAGCAGGGATGCTAATTTACAAAGTCCAATTAGATACCATGAATTGAATGGACAGAAAATTATCCTTGAAGTCAAGTATGGCTGCATTTTCTCTCATGATTTGGGAGATTTACTCTTAGCAGGTAAATCAGTGATATTCATTGTTAATTGTTTTCTGTGTGTCTCCCACCATGCTGTCATGGGCTGTTTGCTAGTTTATGAGTTTAGCTAGCATTACCACATCAACCTTTGCACATACCTTCAAAAATTCTTTGGTTATGACAGAAGGCATGAGCAAAAGATTTGGGTGATCTATGAGGTCTTAATGGCCTTCAGCTTCATCAATCTTGGTATCACTATGTGCTTGTTATATTGATTTTTTTTTCTTTTGAAAGGAAACAAATACATTTATTTTGAAAAATAAATTGTAAAATAATCTCTTAGCCAGTCTTAAAAGTGCATCAGTCTGATGGGGTTTTTGGGCTGACCAGATTTTCAGAGTGTTTTATTTTCGTTTTGTTGATTAGCAAAAGCTTTATTTCCAATAACCTTGCCACTGTTGTTTAGAAATGTGTTTTTGAAAATGGAATTGATTTTTTATTAAGAAGCCTTTACTTTCAGCTGTGGATAAGCCAAATTGACACAGAATATTCCTAAAGCATATGCAGCGGATTGTCTGAATTGCTAAGCTGTCTTCTCAGGTACTTTGCTAATGTGGCATTGATCAATCTACAGATTCCCAAACTGTAGAGAAGTGATAGGAGTATTGGCCACAGATGCACCACGGTTCAGAAAGATAAATTGTTTGGGTTGTCTTTTTGCAACTTTAAGGTCACAATTCATTCATCTTGTTACTTTTCTGTATCCCTTTAGTGGCTTCAATTGCAGGATTAAATATTGAATGGTGGCAGATCACTCAATATATGGCTCTTCCACTTTGGCATTAGAAGGCTTTTCACGCTTAAAAGGGAACATTGTGCACACAGAATGCCAAAGGTAGTCGTGCTGATGATCTGTTCTGTAAGATTAATCCCACAACAACATTATCAGGCAATTCTTAACACATCGATTTATTCCTGATATGACACTTCTGAAACAAATGGATAAATGCTTGGCATATACTCAGCATCCTAGGAGGGAGAATGTGGAATTGAACCCTCTACAGAAAAGATCCATATTTAAAATTAACCCCTTAAAAGCTTAGGAAAATTTTAGACTGAAATTCATGGCCACTCGTGCAAAGATGGTATGTAAGAATCAAGAACAAGGTAAGGGAGAGGATTCTTCCCCAGGGAGCAGATCATGGTCTGCAGATTTACCACACACCTTGTGTTCGGTAATAGTTGTACCATATATATTTCAAGTAGAGAAATGCTTCATGTTTTAGTCCTCTGGCTTCCTTCAGAAAGGCTCCTCTCTGCCCCCCTGCCGGGCTCTGCTCCAAATCCCCCAGGAAGATGCAAAATCCCCTGCAGACCTTTGCCAGCTCTCCTCTTACAGTTGGTGAGCAAGGGCAGGCTTTGCAAGGCTTTTCTTTAGTCTTCTGCACTGGTGAAAGGAGCAAGAGAATTTTGCCTCCAATGATTGTTACATGTGCAAACTGCATAAACACCTCCTGTGCCTTCAAAGAATATTAGGTATGGAATGTGAAAAGCAGCACAGCTGTTGAAGGTGGGTGCATTTGCAGGTTTTCCAACAAGTATTACAATTGTAGTACAAACCACCTAAAGGGAGTTCTATTGATTGTAGCTTTAAAGCTGTTTTCTATAAGGTTTCAAAATTGGCATTGTATTTTGTATGTTATGGGTTTTTTTGTTAAATCTGTCTGCAAGTTGAGCAAGAGGCTGGATTTCAAAAGCACACAGTAACTTCAGCAGGTAAGAAGTATCTTCAGAAGTGTAAATTTAGTTTTGCTTTTGAAAATTATATCTAATGATTAAATATGTGTTACATATGAGTTTGGACAAAAGTGAGATCCAGTTTCAGTCCTGCACCTGACTTGTGGATCCTCTGTCACTGGATGGAATCCAAAGCCTCAGGTTAGGTGCCTGCACTTCCTAATAGTGTATCAATATACTGCCTGTACAGATGTCTTATGCTGATATTCACAAAAGGCTGAGCCATCAGCATCACTCATGTAGCCAAGAAGGTGCTGCAGAAGTAATATCCAGGAAGGAACTTGTGCCCATGGCTGTAAGGTGACACCAGAACATTTACATTTATAATAAAGGGCTTTTTCCTTTGGATCTGAGTTTTCCAAGCACGTCTACACTTCCTTGCAAAATTAGAAGGAAATGCCCTCTCTGATTTTGTCTTTTATCGTCCTTCAAAAATGACTACAGCTTATTTACACATAGATACATATATCTAATACATGTAGATATTAAATCCCTCTCTTTCCAAAATTATTTAAACCCAAGTATCTCATTTAACAAGGAACTTTTGAAACTCCTGGAGTGTCAGTACTTCTGGCAGTGATCCAGATTTGATACGGATATGGAGGAGTCTGCCACATGTGACTAAAAGTTTTTTAGGCAAGAAAGAACAATTTTAATACAGAAGGCTGATAGAGACCTGCCCAAAGATGTCCAGTGTGGTAGCCAGCCCATTTCTTAGAAGTACATTTCTTGGAAGTCAGAGATATATTTTGTAAACACTTTCATAATCAAATCCTCACCAAGAACCATTTTTGTGCCATGTAAGAGGCATCAGAAGGATCCTCTCATTCACTTGTTTATGATTCAGTTTGTGTGTGTCCAAAAGTGAAGCACATCCCTGGTGCACTTCTCAAAACATAAGTTTGCCTTGTTAAACAGATGAGTTTAGTGACACTAGATGACTAGAGATGTTAAGACAAAATTGTTTCTGAGATTTATTCAACCATCAATTCAGGTTGTGGTCTTAAGTATGAAAACCATACACTAGACCAGATTGAGTTCTTAGATGGGTGGTTTTTACTGTGTTGAATTTATAGAAGTATTAAGATGCATGAATCCTGCTTGTCTGTCTGCCAAAACTTCATCGGATATGGTTAATAGAATCTATGTTCATGTGCTAATGTCTGCAAATATTCAGGCTAGCTAACAAGACTATTGCTTTCTTTGCAGTTTCTTCATGCAAGTGATTCTTTAAACTGCCCATCTTAATACATTTGGATTTTAAAGATCTGTTAAAATGAATGACTTGAATAGAGAGTTGAAGCTTTTTGATATTCAACATCTTTTCTTAATGCTAGTAAAATGTTTCTGTTCTGTGCAGCTCTTTTTACAGTTTGTTTTAACCTAGTAATTTGTTTATTTTAGTGCCAGTAAAATAACAAGCATACTTAGCAATGTTTTTTTTTTTACTGGAAAATAGTGTGTAGGAAATGCTTCAAAGCTGACCACTTGAAAACCTATGTGTGAATAGTTGTCTTAGTTATGAAATCTGGCATCCTGATTCCTGTGAATATGGTGACAAGTTATTGTATTCAATGATTTGTTACAAGAATCACAAATGGTCTTGAACACAGAATGAAAAAGATATATATATTATTTGGATTTTCTTTTCTTTAGCCAAAATCCATGTTTGTACCAAAGGAATATTTTAATTACTTTGGCTGCTCATAATGCCATCAAAGTCAAAATGAAATATGACCAAAAGGTCCTGTTGGGTCATTAGGAGTCTGCTCCAATATTTGTGCTGTAGATAATTTTTCATACTATCCATCTATCATCATGCAAGATTCTTTTTGATCTCACAGATAATTAGACATAAAAATTACCTGCAGTCATGTAGTCATTCAGATTCAAAAGCAAAATTTCTCCTTGGTGTTTGAAATACATTTTTTGGAATGTCTTCTGTTACAATTACATTCCAGACGAGGACGTTCTTGGATGCACTCCCTAAGTGCATGCTTACCTGTAACATAGATTGCATACAAATTGCTGCATAGGTGTCATGATGTAGACACCAAAAATTTTAATGAAATTGTCTTTTTTTTAATTGGTGAAAATGTTTCTCCTGGGCTTGAAGATGAAATAGCAAAGATGAGAAAAACAGCATGTTACATTCTTAAATCTACAGGATGATAAAATCACCAATTACTTGAAAAGTTGGCTGAAATGGTATTCCTTATTTTAAAAAATAAATGTTGATTTTTCTGCCTACTAAGAGATTTAATATGCTCATTTCCTCCTTCTAGATTTTTTTTTGGTACTGTAAAATTAAGAACTTCATTATCACATACTTACTGGCCTTATATGTTGTTGTTTCACTTCTGCCTGTTAGATTGGCATAAAATTCAAGGTGCAATTTTGGAGGTGAAAAGCTTCACTAGCCTGGAGATTTTGACTTCTGATATATATGAGTATGTGAACCAACATCCCTCTGTTGATAAGCAATATATGTGACCCATGACGGGCAGCTTGCTGTTCTGGTGGAGCCAAATATTACAGCTGGACCATGCAGGCTTCTGCTCCACTGGACTTGGAATAGATTAGTAAAATACTTTCCCAGCTTGAAGGGTTTTATTTGGGGTTTTTTTCCCCATGATGGATAATAGATAAACTCATATGCAAGTTTATTGCAAGATTCCTTTGAGACCCCTAGCTTTTTATGAATGGAAAGGTCATTTATAAATGTTCAACATCATTGTATTTTATTACTTTTCCCATAGGACAAGATCAGTGTGTTTTCTGTTAGAGACTGCAATCAGATTTTACAACCACACAGATTTAATGTTGTACATATTACTTGTGTTCAATAACTGAAGACTCTGTAATGAAAAATACTTTTGATTTCAGCCCATGGAGGTCTCTTTTGCTTGTATGTTACAATCTTCAAACTGGAACACAGACTTTAACAAGGTCAGGAGCCTTCAATTCTAAGTTATTGATGCAGGGTCAATCTTTGCCTGGACTGTGCTTTTCTGTAATGCTAAAAACTTCTATACAGTTTTCTCTGAAATATCTGATATTTCTTTGTCAAAGTGGCCTTAAGGTCTACTATTGGTAGATCTGTATTTGAACCATAGGATGGTCATAATAATGCTTGGTTTGGTCACTTAATTCTACTTCATATTTGTATTTGCTGAGTCTTTGGGCATAACACATCTTTTAGTCACTTTGACATCTAGTTTGTTATAATCTATTTTGAAAGCATTAATGTTAAGTAGAAAAATCTTTACCCAGGGAAAGTCCAGGAATTGAACATGCATGGCCACAAACTGAAATCATTATTGCAACACAAAATGTCAATTAGTAAATTGAAGAGTTAGAGCCATAAAAACAGCTCTGTGATCTCTGTGATCTGATTCAGCATCAGGCACTGAATTCCTTCAAGCATTTTTTCTCTGATTTAAAACTCTAAAGGCAACCTGGATTTTTTTTTAGTAAGGCATGATAGCAAACTCCATCCCTGTATTTGCATTATCACTGTCTCCAGCAGCCCCTCTCTGTCTCGCACCAGAAGAGACACCATTTCCAACTGCAGAGCTCTCAATCAGCATTTAAAGGAGTATCACTAAAGTTTAAAGCAGTTTCCCAAAATCTTGGGAAAGGCATGGGAGTAGGATAAGTTCCTAATCGTGGAGTATTTTGCATATGGGAGAGGAAGAAATCTTTCCATATTCCAAATCAGACAACTGATGACACCCCAGCTGGATTTGAGAACGCTTCTAAAAAACTTGTGTGGAACATGTTCTCTAGCATGCAGGTGTATCACTGACAAATTCCATGTTTTGCATTTTTTACATAAAAGAGAATGGTTGGAATGCTTTCAAAGTCCAAGGTACAGGACTGTATTTCTACCTTGAGGGAATATTAAATTCAGATTAGGAAGGAGCATGTGAAGTGTTACACACATCATTGTGGGAATAATGTGCAGAAAAAACTCATGGTATTTCCTTTTAAAGCTTAGGAAAGATCGTTTCTCCTAAACTAATAGGTGTTTTCATCAGTTGTGTACAGCTGTGTAAAGTACCAACTTCTCTGTAAACCATTCAGTGGCCTAAAAGAGGCTTAGATTTGTAGATTGAGCTCAGTGTGTAGTGTTGGACACAGATGTTGGATAGCTCTATCATATTAGTATTTAATTGGCACATAGGTAGGACTTGGAAGCTTCAAATTGGTGTTTTGACACCATACTAGTGCGCTCAGCCTGCACAAGACCATATTTTTGGAAACTGTTTAACACGATCTATTGGCCAAAGAGAAGTGAGTCTGCTGTTTTCACAGTAGGGTCTGTTATTTCACAAGGTAGTACAGTGGTTCCTTGTTCATTTGTTAGTGTTCTAGGACAAGATGATTTATTACCCTGAAAGGAGGGCATTATGGTCTGTAGTATATTTAATATGTTCAGAAACATCACTTTATCATGTACAAAATCTAGTAGCTCTTTTCTCTGAGAAGTGTCTCCAATTTTTGTGTCACAGTTTTGTAAATATTGGGGGTAGATGAGGTTCTTGTAAGTACTCATAAAAGATTATTTTGATAAGACATTCTGAAGCTAAGTGAATTTCAGGTATAGTTTTAGAGTAGTATTGGCAATGAGAGCACAGTAAGATCAAGGCAACTGTCAGTTGGCAAAAAAAATCTTGTTATTCAAGAAACTGTCACAGGTAACAATATTTGATAAGGATAAAATGAACTGTTTTCCTCACCCCTATGCACTTTCCATAGTTTGTTGTCATCTAGCACTAGACTAGTTTGTTTCCTTTCAAATGCCTGAACTCCATCCTGCACACAGACATGTGCCTGGTTTCTCCTAGTAAGTATCTTGAGTAGACAGGATATGTAGCAGCAATTTTGGAGAGTCCAGAGAATTACCGTCCATATTCCCCTGAAAATAACGTGGCGCACTTCCTGAATAAGGATAGCTGGCATTCATGAGAATCTGCAGGATAAAATATATGTACACATGCATGTATTGTGTGTCTGTTTGAAGAAACCCATGATTCCTGTAGTTTGCAGTTCATGTCTCCTGTCTTTTTAGAACCCTCAGCTGTCAATATGGGCAAATACACAGTGGGTTATTATATTACAAATGTGCAAGTTTTTTGTTCTCTCTGGTACTTGTTCATGTTGTTGCACAGAGATGAATATGGAAGCAAAAGAGAAATGACATTTTTTTGTCACAGCTTAGTTTGCGTGTTAGTTACCGTCAGATTTCTTCCTCTCTTTTACTCTCTTTCCCTTCCTACATACTAGTGAAATTTTAATTTGTTGTCTGGGGAGTTCGCTGGGGAAGTGAGGTTTACCATGGAGCAATCTCACATATGAACCAGACTGAAAGTTCATGGAAGTTCAGGCATGTAGTGATCGTGTAAACTCTGTCCAAAGCTGGTTCACCACCTCCTGTGTGCTGTTCATCAGTGTGCTGTAATAAGACAGTGTTAGGCAGGGTTCCTCCTTAACACTCCCTCACCCTAGGTAAGGTCTGTTTTAGCTCTGGTTTTACAATTCTCTTTTCTGAAAGTCAAGTTGTAATAAAACCAGCCAAGGCTTTCTCACGTAGTTCAGCTGCTTCTACAATGTACCCCTCAGGACTGCTGATTCCACTCGGCAGTCTGCGGTTTTCAATTACTGGCCACAGATGACTTTTAAGAGAGCTGGCAAAGCTAACCAAGAAAATTGAGCCTGGCAAGATTAAATTTGCTGTATAGGAATCTTCATCTTCACAGAAAAATTCTTAAAGGCTCTGCGAAGAAAAAAAAAGGAAAAAATTAATTTTAAAGGCTGAAAACTACACATACCTTGTCCAAAAGTGACTTTTATGTTGTGATAGTTCAAAAAAATCATCTGGTCTCTAGCCACCAGCATATACCAAACTTTGGAAGGTGGAAGTAAAGATTCTTTAGTATGTTATTAGATTTACATTTATCTCAGTTACATAGGTTTCTTCATTCTATATGAATTCATGTCAGCTGAATTAATATTCACTAGATGTTAGCTTGTTCTAAAATTGAGTAGCACATTGATGCATCTGATGTCTTAAGGTAAGACACTGTGTATCTGAAACATGCTTTGTCTCCCTTGCCCTTTCCCAGTTATGGGTTTCTCATTCTTAAAATGATGAATATAAGAGCTGCTGGTTTATCTCAAAGCATTTGTATAGCTCTTGTGCATGTGGTATCGGGTTTATGGAGCGTATCCTTCGGATGCTTCTAAACTAGTGACATGGACAGATTTTACATTTTTTCCATTAGTTCTTTCCATGACTTGTCTCTGAGCTATTATTGCAAAATACAAGAATATATTTTGACAGCCAAGCTGCAGGAAGTGCAGCTTGCAGCTTATAGCAGAGTTGTAGTATTTTGCCCTAACAGTCTAGAAAATTACATTCCCAGAAATCAGCAAGTGTAGTCAGAATGCAATTTGCCTACCTACAGAAAGCTCTGCAGTTGTTTTTTTCAACAGCTGGCAGCCTGCAAGCCTGAATCATTATGTCCTCTTCCCTTCCTTTGTCCCTTGGGCCTGACCTGCCTTGCTTGGAAAGCCTCACTCAGTAACACCCAATGTTTGTACCTGCTTTTATTCACTGGTTCCACCAGTATTAGTCACCAAAGGCTCTGGTCTACCATGCTGCTGATTATCCTATTTATATTTATGGCTGAATGTAACAGAGGGAACTACAAATTGAACTAAAGATACCCTCAGACACACCTGCCTGTAACTCCTGAAATATCTGAAATGGTCATTGCCAGGCTGTATAAAATACCAAGAGAGACATTTGTGAAGTCCTGAACCCCGATCCAAACAGCAGAGCCCTTCACAGCAGTTTAAATACAGGTTGTTGTAAATATAAAATCAGGTTGTATAGAATTACATATAAAATGTAATTTTCCTAATCTGTGTGAATACAATCTTTATTAAGTCAAATATTATTTGATATAAAAGAACTCCTAGGTTTTCTTTTAAATCATATGTTCAACTATCAGAAACAGTAGATGCTTATATATTGCATAAAATAATATCTTTATTCCCCCTCCAGTTAGTGTCCTAACTAACTGGCTTTTTGTACATTCATATGATTGTACTTGAAGTTTAATATTTAAACTGTTTGACATGCTAATTGATTTGTAGGGGACCAGACCCTGATACAAGTTCTTATAATGTAATTTCACAGACTTATCTGTACCTAGTTAATCTTTTTCTTTTGTGAATCCTATCAAATTTTTTATATTTGAAGTATTTGTAGTTCCTTAAAGGCACAGATTTCCAGGGGAGATCTATATGGGTTAGATCTCTCACTGGTGGAAAATTCTGGACTTTTTTTTTTTTTTAATGTGGTATAGTCCTCTTGTCCATCAGGGCAGAAGATGTATGAACTAGGGCATAATTTAATTAGCCAGACTTACTTTTGAAACTGAAAAGGATTGCTGTTTCACAACTTGGTACAATTATTTTTTTACCAAATATTGTAAGGCTCAAATTCCAGGTCTAAACTTAGCAAACTGTTCTTCTTTAAAAGAGATCATCATACTTTTCAGGCAGCAAGTCGATGTGAAAGCATTTATGTGACTTCCTCCTCAATAAGCCCATTATATCTGTCTTTGGCCGTGGATTTGCTCTGTTAATATGTCATAGGCAAAGCAAGCAGGTTAGTAATCAGAAGGTTAAAGGTGACTTTGTGAAATGGAACTACATAAGCCAGACTTAATGCAAAAAGACAAAGAAAAGCAAGGAAGAGGCAAAGGAGAGAGAACAGTAACAGCTTTTTTCTGTGATCTGTGGAGCTTGGGTGAGGATAAGCCTGTGTGTTCGCAGCCTTTTTGGTCCAGTTTGCCCTATTTCAGCATACCTGAAATGAAAATTACCTATTCCAGCACAGATTATTTTGCTAGGTTTCTATCAAAAATGAAACATTTCCTTAAGCCTGATTTGTATCTTCTTCCCTATATAACTTGTAAAGGTAAAGGAAGCAAAGGCAGCAGTGTTTCAGAGAAAGCCATGCAAAGACAGAGCACCTTTTCCAAGGCCCAGCAGCTTGTGCAGAGCCTGGCTGATGGATCTGTGTGTTCCACAGTAACACTCTGCAGTCATGCCACTTTGGGTGCAGAAGTCTGCCTGCATTAGCCAGGAGCTTCACCCAGACTAATAGACCTTGTCAAGAGGGACAGCACAGTGCTAACATGCTTTGATGTTTTACAGCTCAGAGGTACTTGCATACTTGCCAGGTCAGGTATTTCAGCATCTGTATGAAGACATCCATCCTTAGATGTGTATAGTTTGAAAGATGTTTATATAATAAATGGAAGGAAGGCATGTCCCCTTTTTACAAAACAGTAGCACATTCTCGAAAGTAACTTAAGGGTTTTTTTGAGCACATTTGTTGTTAAACTTGGTCTGGTTTTGAAAGCAAAGAGTATTCTAGGAATTCAAGAATCTAGACATGAGTTTCAGATTCTTATATTTTCATTACCATAGTTAATTGCACATTGGTTATATAGTAATTATTGTTAATGTCTCACTGATTTTACCAAGAAATGAGATTTGTTTTCCTTATAGAAATTTAATAAAACCCAGCCTCTTAATACTCAGACAGAATGAAAAACACCCTAACCCTTTTTATTGTGTGATATAACATTATTAAATTAGCACTCATGTAACTAGTGTCTATAATATTCTTTCAGTCATTAAAATCATTATGAGAGAATAATGCATTGTGAAAAAGCATAATAAAACAATCTGGAGCCTTTCAACTAATTTCTTTCATGTCATTTCATTCAATTTAAACCAGTTTGACATTGTCCAAGTTAACAAGTTACTCTTTTCTGTTCAGCACCTGCTGGTGGCAACCCGTAAATCAGCATCTCATCCAGAAGCATGGAAGACCTCATTAAATCTAATTTTGTGAGAGTTAACAGATCTCCAAATTAACCCTTCTTTAAAAATAAAGTATAATAAGATAGTAAAGGTCAGCCTTTTTGTACAACAATGTTTGCTGACCACAGAGATTTTCAAGCCTGATGGCACATTTGACTGCATGGTTGTCTCATCCTTTTGGCAGTGATCTGTTTGATGCCAGTGAGGAATGCTAAGGCACTATCAGTATGAAATATGTTAACATGTACATTTTTTATTTATTTTAAGTAGGAAATAGAGGTAAGAGAGGTAAAAGAAAAAAAAAGTTGTTTGGTTGTTGTTTTTTTTTCTCAGCATAGTAAATCATTGATGTCAAATGACTATTGCTAACAATTTGTGGGGAGAATTGCTCATCTCTTCACTCACTTATCAGCTCTTTGAAATGCAGTACAATCTTGCATTCTACATTTGATTTATTGTGTTATAATTCTCTTTATTTCACTAATAGATAAATACAAATAAATATATTTAGACACAGTAGTTGTAGAAGGGCTACATAAGAAAACCATTCCTTACTTGAACACAGTTTCAGGAAGCAAAAAATAAGCCCATATATGCTGGCAGACCTAATAACATTCAGATGTGTCTGAAGATTAAGGGAAAATTTATTTTAAGGCTATAACTTTTTGAGTATAGGGTATAGAAAGTAATGTACTTACAACAGAAATCACAAATATAATTTGCCTACAGTATACATAAAAGACAAATTATAAACATTTCCAAAATTGCAAATAGGAATGTCTATAAATAAAAACACTTCAGTAACATCAAATAAAGGTAGAAGAAAAAAAGGCAATAAACTATTAAGAAGAAAAATGAATATGCTAAGAATACAAATAGCATTTTAGTAGGAACATTATTACAACAATATCTATACTTCATAGTTTGTGTGTGTCTTACAGGGAACTACAATCTGATTATAAAATATGTCAAGTAACACACAGTGCAGAGTGCCAATATTTGTAGTAAGGTGCATGACAACTTATTTATGATATTGGTTTAAATTACTGATTCACTAAACAAACTTCATTTTCTTCTTGTCATTTTTACTTCAGTTTGCCAATTTATATAAAATGTTTCCATTGAAAGAGTGCTTTGTATGGCCAAGCTGGGTTTTTCCACCTTTTTGTCACTACGTAATGGAACATGTTAGCATTAATTGAAATATTTGGGGTTGGTTCTGAAATTGTGCTCAGTGTTGAACTTGATCAAGTATCTATGACATAAAACACCAAGGGACAATATGACTCTCTAAGAACTGCCTATAATATCCAATATCCAATAGGAAGAAAAAATACCTCTTATCATGGAGACTAAATGTTCTGTATGGCTTATGCTGACAGTACTAAAATGATTCAGACATTAGAAAAGTCATAGATATCTACAATATTGGTGCACTAAATTATTTATTAAATGTATATTGATGGCTAGAAAAAAAATCACAGTTAGTGTTGTCTTAGATAAGTGAACAGATTAATTTATGACTCCTACATAGACAAAAATGAAAACAGGGAAATATTCTCTGTATGAAAAACTGTAATGTAAAATCTCTCTTGGTAAATTAAAAGCACACATTACAAGCTCAAAATAATATCAAATCCAAAAGTGAAATGATTCTTTCAAGTTTGTGTTGAAAACTGCCTTAGAGAGGAAACAAAAAGCCCCGTTAAATAAATCAGTTTGAGAGGATGTATATTGAAAAACAGCTGAAGGAAAGCATAATTTGATTATAATTAGTATGTATCAGCTAAGAAATTCAGAACACTGAAAAAGCAGAAGGAAAAATTAGGGAGAAAGCCATGGCCACAAAGTTTGGTGGCTTTTTTTTCCTTTTTTCTCTTTCCTTTAATGGGGCAGCTGTTTGGCTTCTTGTAGCTGTTAAAAAGAAATTGAATGAATCCCAATAATGCTAACCAAATCTAGACAAAACGAAAAGAATTCTCCAGAGTAAGGCAGAAAATGCTGAGGTTTTCAATAAATATTTATCTTATGTAGTTAGATGGAGGAAAAGGTGGAAAAGAGGCTGTTAGATCATATGATAAAATATTTACTTTTTCCATGGAAATACTAAATTGCAGCTATTAGTACTGGATGTTTTCAAGTGCTCTAGACAGATAACTTCATTCAGGAGTGCAAAAATATGTAGTATAACAATAGGTAGACATAAAGCAGATGAGTTAAGACTGCAAACATTGATGCCAATTTATAGTAAAGTTCCATTAAGAATATTAAAAGAGCTGTCTCAAAGGCTCTTGCAGTTGTTAATGCTGACTTCTATACAGTTGTTTAACACAGGCAAACTTTTAAAGAAATGAAGTAAGACAGTGCTGTTCCCTATGCTGTATAAATACTGACTATTTATAATTTTACAAGGCTGACTTTTTTTCTGGCAGATAAGTGACTAAATGATGTAGAAATCATTCATGTAAATTTTAGCATGAACATTTTACATTCAGTGGCTTTTTAGCATCCAGAATAATTAACCACTGAAACCATCTCTGTGGTTTTATGAGATTTCCAATTGCCAGAAATTTTAATCATTATCTTTTCTCCTAAAATGAAGTTAAACCAAAAATTTAACTAGTAGTAGCTCTGTGGCCAATGTTCTCTGTGCTTGCAGTGGGATCTTTGAATCTGGCTTCCATTTGTAGCATGCAAGACTATGAACCTGCCAAGGTTTATGCCATGTTACAATTGAATTCTTTATTTAAAAATCTTCATGAAGAAAGATACTAGGAAACTTTTTCTATCATGTCTTTTATTTCCAGCAGCTGTCTGTAGGCTGTTCTTTTACAGCCATAGTTAGAATAATTGATATAGAACCTTTTGAGGTGGTAAGGAATGTGATACTTCAGACCATCTGCAAAATGGTGGCCTTACAGTAAAAATGAAATGAATAAAAGAAGCACCAGGTACTCACTATATTAATCTTTTTTTCTCTCTCTATGATCTTCTTTCTTTTACCTGTAATAGAGCTCTAACCTTTAAATGTTCTCTGAGTTGAACAATTTTTCATGATCCAGCTGTCTCGGGATTGTTTTAGTTCAGTTTAATATATCTTTTGATTCACTGCTGGGTTTTGGTTTTTTGGAGTTATTTATGGAATTTAACTCCTTTGCCAGATAAGGGTTAATAAATCATAATTGAATAATTACCAAATTATTCCAGTTGAATAAATGAATAAGACCTCATTAAGAAAAACTCTTAAGGCCACTGTTTTTTTTCCAACTATGAGCTGTTTAATGTTACTTTTCCATACTCTTTCTCTCAATAAAACACACAAAATCTCTGATTCAAAAGATTTTTTAAAAAAGGCAGATACTTTCTTGATCTATTGATGTAACAATTTTTCCCCCACAGTATCCAATCCAATATCCATATGCATTGAAAGGGGATGATCCCATCCCACTTGACTCCAAACAAAGGCAGGGGCCATTTCTTTTGCAGCCTTAGCAGTTAATTGCACAGGCACAGAGGCTGTCAGTTCACTGGATGATGCAGGAGTGATGGTCGATGGCAGTGTAGGCTCTGCTGGGGCTGCCTTGATCCTGAGTCTTGCTATGCATGGCTGTTACTTCTTTGTACTGGGACAGGCTTTCATCCAAATTCTTAATGACCTAGCTGTGGCCATTGAGCCAGCAGAGTATTATTCCCTGATCCTCTCCCCACCCCCTCTACCCCCAAATTCTTTGGATAGTTTCCCAAAGATTTAGTGGCTTGAACTTGCTCCCTGCAGAGTCAGACAAACAGCACAGTTGACAAAACACAGGAGGCAGGTTTTGGAGATGGACATAACTGCAGCAGCACTAAATATTTTAATGTCAACTTTAATGGAACTGTATCCTAACCCTGAAAGAAATTACTTTACATCAGCAGCCAGCTGAAGCAACTCATCCTGCAGCTGTACAGGCTGATCTAACAAAAGGGATGGGAGGGAGGTAGGCACCTCCCCTTTTGGCAGCTTTAGACTGGCATAACTGTAATACAAAAATGCTTAAGGTTTACTGAAGACTTGGAGTGTGTAATTTAGTTTTACATAATCTAATTTGTGCTTACAGGTACTTTCTCATTGCATTTTGTATTTACATGACAAAATTACTCGTGAAGCGAGAAAGGAGGAAATTAATTCAAAACCAAAATTTAAAAGTGCAAACAGGACTTTCCATAAATAATTAACCAGTCAAAATTACATGTAAATTTATTTTGGATGCTGATAGCGTCCCCAGGACCCCTGTGCTCCCTCTTCTAGTACACCAAGCTTATTGTACATTGGTACCTTCTTATTTGACCTCCCTTTCCTAGGGAAATGCACAAGGCATAACAGGAATTCATTGTCTGTTCACTTATTTGTTCCACCTTTATTTTCCCAGCCTTCAAAAGCTGGGTCTCAAGGTAGAGAGAACCATTTTGGTCTGGTGCTTGGATCAAGCAGGAAAGAGTAACTAAACAGGAGGGAGCAGGGCTATTAGGTCTGATGCTAGTTTCTCCTGCTTGAGAGTGTCATTGCCTCTTTCCTTTACTAATTCTCTTCTGTGTCTGTTTAACCATTGTTCATCCATTTCAGGAAGACACCTTTCTTCCCACAAGCTTTCTTAGCACTGCTGATGTCCAGGTAGGCTCCCAGCTCAGTGGGCTTGCTGACAAACAATCCAGATGTTCCCACATGTGTGAGCAATGCATGGGACTTCACAAGCTCTGTTCACTGAAATGTGCTGGAGTTGATCTGCTTTGGGTAAATCTGATGGTGTCAGGAGAGATCTGAGGAAAAGCAGCTCATTCTGTTACCTTGTTTTTTCTGGGTGCACTTACAATTTTCAAGCCATGAAAAGATTGGCTGACTGCAGCCTAGTCTAGCTCACAAGCTTTGTCTGGAATAAAGTATCTTTCTGACCAGGTTATACAGAAAGGAACCTTTTATTAGGGAAGGTGAAGAAAATAAAATTGCTGGAAATTATGGTCTTAACTTCCTATCCAGAAAGCCTTTAATATTTAGCTTTTAATACTTAAGTTTGTAGGTTTGCAGGTTACTTCTTCTCTGTCCTGGCAGATACTGAAACACCTATTTGAGAGGTGAGATAGCTGTATGTTAGTCATCACATATACAGTGATGAATTATGAGTGCTGTGTCATCTAAAAGCAGCCATAGAATTTTTTGAAATTATTAAAAGTTGCTTTGTTTCTTTCATTGTTCATCCCAAGTTTGAGTAAGGGAGCATGTGGTGGTAATTGTACTTTCAGGTATCTGAAATTTCAGCCTCAGGTTTAGAAATTACTGGTCAATATTATGCTAAAATAAAAAGGTCACTTTACAACTGAGAACAAATATTGTATCAAATTAAAAATAAACTTGTTCTACTGTAAGCTCTACTCAAATAATTTTACTTGTGGTTTTTGAAGCATGCTGGGATGTGCACCAAGTCCTGTACCTAAAAGATAATAGTCACTTACTCTCTGGAGAAATAATGAACTACTGAAGAAATAATGTTAAAATTATTTCTTCTCTGCTAGTTTTGTCAAGCCACAATAATTACCTATATTTCACCAGGCAGCATTCTTGCCTTTTCCCTAAGTTTTGACACCATGACAGGTTTTATAGATAGAAAATTCAGTGCTCTAGCTCTGTGTTTTTGAGAATTAAATGTTTTAATTTATCTTAAGTCTGTAATTCAAAATTAATGGAAACAAAGTCAGTAACTTCAAAGTTAGTAATAGAAAATATGATTCAGCGAGTGATAAATTTCCGTCTCCAGTCTATAACAAAGTAACAAATTCATTAGTACATTGCTGCAAATATAGCTTCTCCTCTTACGTTTTTAAATGAAAATATTATTGCTTTATACATTTCATTTTCTGCAAAAGTGTTATAGTGATGTACAGTCATTATTTATACAACTGTTAATATCACTGGAGTAAGGGTTTCACACTGGTAAGACCCTGCCAGTTGGCTCAGGCACCAGGCTTTGGGTGAAATTGGATTCTCCTTTTCATCTCATTTAGGAAGGAATAGTGAAATCTGAGCTCATCCTCTGGGTTAGGCAGTCAGCTCCTGTACCATATCCAACATAATTGCATCATCTTGCTATTTTCTCTGGATCCCATATTCACCCACCTCTGCCTCTGGTCTGAGCCACTATACCCACAGAAGTGTTTCTGCCCTTGCTGTGAGCTTATATGGCCTTATCATGCATGTTTTTTTCATGTGAAGGGACTTTTCTGCTAGTACTGAACTGCAGCAAGAGATTTCCCACAACAGAAAGGGATGATGTAATTCACTTAGGAAAGGAGTGGCAACAGTCTCAAAGCAAACAGAGTTCCATTTTCACTTGGTTATGTAAGGGTACTCCAGGGCTCTGAAAATAAATACGTATTTTTCTGTGTGTGTGTCTATATATATATATATACACACACATTTAGGTGTCTATTTGTAGCTAAATGAAACATTGAAAGAGCAGTAGTGTTTGCAACTAAAAATTTGGCTATGAGCTTTCTCAGTACTGTCAAGTAAGAATTCTTTTCAAATGCTCTGCACCTATATTTGCTTGTAAACTAGTAGAGCTAAGTTATGCTGCCTGTCACTTGGCTGTTTTTATCAGTCAACCATGCTTTGTCATTAGTTCTCTACATACATAGTTCTCTATATGGTCTTTTTTCCCCCGTTTCCCATACTATTCATAAAAATGTAGCTTTAACCTATTAAAGAAGAGTACTGTTACTCTTTTACATAGAAAAAAATAAAATGAACATTCACATTATTACAGTCCATATGCTCCATAAACTTTTCACTGGCAATTTAGCACAACACAAGGAAAGAGGTGTAGATGAATCTAGGACAGCCTGTAAGTTCATCTGCATGTAGGCTACTTGTGGTTAGATAAAAGGTAGGAGAATAGAGACAGTGGTGAAGGTAATCTGGCCCCTAAGGAGTTACAGCTGTGCTAATTATCAAGGATTAAGAACAAGCCTGCCCTTAATAGGCCACAGCTGGATCCAGTTAAGAGGGGTATTATAAAAGAGCAGGTTGGCTGATTGAGTTGAGAGATGGAGTTTGTTGTTTGTGCTGAGAAGAAGGAGTCAGTGCTGTGAGGAGCTGCCCCCGTGAAAATCACCGAGAAGGTATGAAACCTTGGCAATAGAACAGCAACAGCTACTGGTCCACAACTAGATTTAGTTTGCTTTATTTTGCAGTTCTAGCCACAAATACAGTAGCTTTGTTAATGCACCATATCTTTTAAAAAACCCCAAACCCTTCCAAATCAGTTTTTGTTTCTCAGATCACTTTAGCTCCACATGAATAAATAACAGAAAGTATGTAGGTAAACAAATGAAGAATATTGATAGCAGTATGACTCTTTATTTTTTTTTTTTTCTTCTGCATGTATGGTATTTTGTTTGGCAAGATACTTAAAGAAGAAATGGTAATTTGTGGATGAGAAACAATAATTCAGGATGCAGAGCTGTGTCTCAAGCAGAGATTATCTGAAATCATTTACATCAAGGAAGATCCCAATCCCACCTCTTAGCTTTTTTTTTTTTTTCTTTTTAACATTCAGACAGAATATCTCCTGAAGCAGCTTGGACCCACAGACTCTTGTTCTTTCACCATGCATCCTTTTGAAGAGAGTACCTCCATCCTTCCACTAAACTTTTTAGGTACTGGGAGACCTTTATTAGGTCCCTGTGAGTCTTCTCTTCCCTGTACAGCCAAAATCCTTTCTTCAAACTTCTCTTCATGTGGCAAGTTCTCCAATATTTAAATAATCCCAGTGGCTCTTCACCAGACTTTCTCCAGTTTTATCTGGAGGGACCAAATTGTTGATATTTGTCTGCAATCATGACCATGAAAATATTTGAAGAGAGCAAGGTATATGAATTTGTGAAACTGTCATTTTAGTGCTGCACTCTGTGTGTATAAACCATATACATGGTTTAAACTTTTGTTTTATGTAGTCTTTGTATGAGATTGCATTAATTTTGTCTAAAGACATCTATGTTTTGTTGCGATGTTTAGTAGCCTTAAAGCGTCTCAGTTATATATGTCCATACTTTTTCTTTTGTACTTTATAAGGCATGAGTATTAGGGTCTGGAGAAATGGAAGACATAGATTTTTTTGTTTGTTTTTTTTAGCAAAATTAAAGGGAAAAAATATTCATTTGCTCTTTTATATTTCCCACAACGCAAAACTAGTATTGTATCAACAAGTGCTGAACAGTGAGTTGTAGCTTTAAATAATCAACTGCATAATTGAATGTATTTTGAGGCATGAACACAGCATCCATAGGGTTGTGTACTGGAGTTGAACTGTGAACTGAATCCCAGAAGTAATAGAAAAGATGTTTTTCAAGAAAATTCAACAATCAAAACTGTGCTATTGTCTTAAAACAATGACTGACAGCATTTGTATTTTTTTTATATATCCTAAACTCTAATGTTCTGTGATTCACATTAACCTCTTTCACAAGGATCACAAATCTTCAGAGGATCTCCTATATCTATGTAATTTACTTTCTGTCAAACATACAGAATGAATCTCAGTAATACTTTTCTGTTAGGGCAGGAAAGGAAATCTCTGTCATGCCTGGCCCTGGCAGTTAGACTGTCCATATGAGACAGATGTGAAAATCCATGTTTCAACAGATAACCATAGTTACAGCGATTCTTGGTTAAATGCATTAGCTCATAGAGTCTATTTGTTGTGGGGTAAGTTTCAGCTTTTTTTGTTGTTTGTTTGTTTTTTTTGAGGGGGTGGAATTACCCTGTCACAAGATTATTAATAGTTACTTTTTTAGATTATATTAAATAATCAAGGATAAGATACTTAATCAGAGTAAGATTAATTGTTTAGTTTAGCTCCCTTCTAAAAATAAAATCGGTAAAATTCCTGGACAGCAAAATATTGTTGCTCTTATTTCTTTCTTGTTATTGTGCCAGACTTCACTTTGTAGCATATCCTACTTCAGTTATAGTTATAGCTCTCCCCAATATCTTCTCCATATTTCTTGGTTCGTAATGCAGATCTTTGCTTCTGAGTACTTAATTTTTAACTTTTGTGTTCTTACACCAAGTTAGAAATATTTCTGTATGATGATCAAGGGTGCAGGTAGACATATTTCATCTATCGTCTTGCCTATCAGCTTATTTTTGTCCTTTTTGCTATACAAGAACATGGCTATCTTTGCCTTAAAATGTAATTATTTTAAAAATATGTTCATCATTTTGAATCTCACTGCTGGCATTGTAGAGTAGAATTTGACAACTGGGTAAGTCCTATTTAAGAGCATATTTTGCTAAGAACTACATCCTGCAAAGAAAAACAGAAAATATAGAAGTCCCGTTTAAACTGAAAAACTGAAAAAGACCAACACCAGCTTTATTAAACTTCCTTTCCAATACACAATGTCACCCATGGCTTCATTTCAGACTGCTGCATTTTTCTTTGCATTTTGGCTGCATTAGGAGGAAACCTGTGTTTAGATTATGACTGGTTTGCGGAACAGAGCAAGATGTAGAGTCTGTCCCCACTGTGAGGAGCCCGGTTCAGCCAGCCTGACCTGTGTGGAGTCCAGCCTTTAATCTCGGCCCTACTTACACCACTTGGTCACAGTATCACCAGACCAATTATAGCAACATCCAGGCTTATCAGAAGTCTTGGCAGAGCAACCTCTAGAGCTATTCACTTACCCTCAATGTTTCAGTAGCTTAAATTTGAGTGTTCTGAAAACAACCCCGCTGCTGCTGCTGTTACTGTAGCTGGGTGGTGGACAAATGTAATTTTAGTGTCTGATGCTGTCACTCTGGCATCTTTCACAAACAGGAATTGTATTATGTAGAAATTTAATCTGTAGTGCTGTATCTTAACAGGGCGGTAGTGCAGAACATGATGCTTTTTAAAAAAGAAAAATAAAAATTGTTGTTAGAAGAGACTTAGGGCAAAGACTCCTAAAAAGTTAACTGTAAGAGGACATACTATTGAAAGCCAGTGCACAGTGCTGAACTCTTTTATTGAAAAGTTTTGGCTGAAATAGTGGGATATATAGATAATACAGTCTCAGAAATTTTGCCAAGGAGACTGGAGTCAGAAATGTAGGAAATTGTCCAAGATTAGGCCTCAGACATGCTGCATTCATTACCAGCAGCTGTGCATATATGAAGTGTTTCTTTATACCACAGAATCCAAACCACTGTGGCCTGTCACTGTCATTTTTATAGCAATTTGCTGACTTGTTAAGAAACAGGAAAACATTTAGCTGAAACAGAAGTTGAAATGACTGATAGAAGATAATTTAAGGGAATTCTAATGGCTACTGATTGTGTACCTTAGAAATATGCTGAAAGGCACATATATTTAAGATTTCATTAAAAAAAACTCACTAAGAAAACAAAATTATGCTAATAGCAGTTTAATGTTTATTTTAAGTCACAGATGCATACCTTAAGAGATCCCTTAAAAAGCCAGAAAGGTGAATGTGATATAACAGTGGTATTATTTCTAGCAATAGGATTTACAGTTATTGACATGTTCTTTTAAGATAAATTCAAATATGCATCCATTAGGGGGAGTTACACATTCATCACTAAGTGTTTCAAGCTTTCAGACACTGTTTCATATGATAGATTTTCTTGGATGGTTTTGTTAACTTTTAAGATACTCTCTTTCTTTCACTACCCCTTCTTCCTCTGTAGTGGGACATGTTTTTAACTTGTTTAATCAGCATGCAAAAATTTGCAACAAAGCAGAAGGTCCAACTTTATCAATTTCTGAATGCTTCAGAGGGAAAAAAAAAAGCTATTACAATAGTGACAATATCTCTATTAATTGGAGAATTTTCCAGACTGAAATATAGATGATAGGATTTAGAAAACCTGAAGCCAAATTCTCTCTCAAAAGCTGCTTTTCCTTTGCCCATCTTTTTTTTTTTTTTCCTTCCATCTGTGAAACGGCTTCTGCCTCAGGGTAGTTCAGGAAATCTATCAGTGTCAGGTGTGTTTACTTTAGTACAGGAGGGTTTTAAACAGCAATGTGACCCTTGTGCTGGATGTTAGTATGAGTGTTCACAAAAAAAACCCCAAAAAATACTGATGGACTTCAGTTGATAAATTCTTGTGCCAGGCTTTAGAGTATAATAGTTTTAGATGAGGTATTGAAAGCACATAGTACCTGCCTAAGCACTCTGCATCTAGCTGTCCTGTGTAACATGGATAGCAACAAATCCCTTTCCAAGTATACTTGATATACTTGGTTCAGTCCTGAGGACTGAAAACTACAAACAGTTGAATTCTTTCTGGAATAAGTCCACTTTGCATTTCCCCTACAATCACAGCAATGCCACTGTGCCTCAACATAGCCCTTGGAATATTTTTTCCAGTGCCTGTGGTTCAGCTGCAGGAAACACTGACTCCTGGGAAATTTCAGAAGAATTTCTGGGAGGCCACATAAGTAGAAGGAAGGATTTCCAACACCAAGATTTTGATATATCACATTTGAGGGCCTGTCTCAAAATGAGACAGTATCAGTGCTCTGCTCTTCAGCCCAGAGCTCTACTGGAGACTTTCTGTATCACCAAGACAGGTGCACAAGATGGGGAAGGACAATTCAAAGGAGGGATGAACTGACGGCAGCAATTCCTCAAGTTCATTTTTCAACAATCACTGCCTTTGCCGAGATAAATGACTGAACTGTGTATGTATACATCACCCTCGTTGTAGAAAAAAGTATTTATTTGGGTCTCTGGGTGCTGGACACAGAAATGTGCGAACAACATATCTACAGAAAGTTAATTGAGACCTTAAATGTAGACTAGAGATCATCTTGTGATAAAATTAACTTTTTTTTTTGCTAGATTTTCCATCCAATTTTAAGAACAAGCTGTTCTCCATACTTCTCTACTCTTTTGACCCTACCAGCCAATACTAGGCAAATGCAGTGAGATGAGAATTTCAACTCTCAGGAAGCACAAGCATCCCCAGGAAACTGGAAGGAAGAAAGGAAGGAAGAGTAATCCCAAAGTAAGGGAACATCCAGATTCTTGAGAAAAGGCTGATGATGCTTCTTGCAGTATAATAGATAGCAGGGAGAAGCAAAGGCAAATAGAGTCCATGTGGGAAAATACTTCAGGAAACACTGCTGTAGAAAGAAACGTGGACACTGAAACACTGGTTATGTTGTACCTGCTCAGTTACCAATACTCAGGATAGGTTTTATAAATTCAATTATCTTCAGGACTTTTGCAATAAAAGTTGCATTTTTAATGAATATTGGCCTTATCTTTGACTCCTTCTCTAGCAGGCTGGGCTCTGACCTCAGATTTTTGGCCTCACAATTGATTCAGTCACATTGGCATTACCAATGGTAAATGCAGCTTCTGTATTCCATGTAGTTTTCCATTCAGGGTTACACTTTGCATGCTTTGCTCTTAAGTCAGCATATGGTGGATGGGGGATGGAGGGGTGTCTTTTCTGTGACTTGCACTAGTTAATCAGGACTCCAAAAACCTGTGCCATGCCATTAGCTTTTGTATGTTCTCTGTATATACACACTATATTTAATTTCTTGATTTTCTTTGAGAAATACTTTTGAGAAATACTTTTTAGGCTGAATATTCTACCACTTGTTCATGTTTTAAGGGCTCTTGTATAAGAGAATTCAGCTGGACTTTGAGTTCCTTCTCTTGGCAGATAATACCAAAGCCCGCAAATCTGGCAATACTTGTGGGAAGGTCTTTACTGAAATGCAGTTAACAAAATCATTTAGATGATGGAATTAGGAAATGATAGTGATAAAGTTGGCTGCTGTGAAAATAGTAACTGACTGACAGAGCCAAACTGTGATTTCTGAAGCTGTTGAACACACATGGATCCATGGCAGTCTGACATCTATGCAGAGGCATGCCAAGCAAATAAATAGAGTATGAGGAAGAAAGTGAGAAGACTTTTGGGAGTATTGCATCTGATAATTTCTATGTAATATTCTATGTTCTGGAAACCTGTGCAATGGTTAGCCTTCCTTGAAGAAAGTCAAGCCCAAGTGATTCTTGTAATATCTGTGGTACAGCCTTATCCTCTGTGTGTGAGCACAAACTATTAAGTAAAAATATTTTCTTCTCCCTTCTTCCCTTTTAAGTAAAATTCTTAGAAGTGTCTACGCCCTGTTTCTGAATACGCAACACCTGCTGATGCAGGGAAAAATCATTTCACCAGCAGTTTGGCATGTTGGCAAATATTAGATGTGTTGGGTAAAATGTAGAAAATGATCACCTTCTCTCTAGGACAATCAATATCTAACAAATCACTTCAAGGTGTGCCATAAACGCAATTCTAGATGCCCTGCAGCACTTAGTCTTGTGTCTATCAACTCACCTATCACCAGGCATTCATCCTTTGACAGAATGTTTACCACAGGAAGGTTTGTTTATGTACACAGTTCTGAGTGGACTCAAAGTGCATATAAACCCTATTCTTATGCCTTATGAAAACCTCTTTTCTTTCCTCCAAGGAAATGTAATAAGGTGTCTACTTAACAGCAGCCCAAGGTTGCTTTCTTATATATAAAAAAACAATTTAATATTTTGAAAGTCTTAATTTTATTTTACATTTATGATTTGTATAACCATTTTGTATATAGACCACTTGTGGGGGTATGGCTCACACCAGGTGTCAGAGGAGTGTGAAATAATTTTTATGCCACCTTTCCGAGGCAATAAATGTCATATAAGCACACTGAAGTGCAGATAGAGTACTTTTAGATGAACATTCTCAAACTGTATGTAAGAAATCTGTTTGACAGACTTACCCAAAGGATGACACTTTTTTCTGATCTTGCCAAAGCAGCAACTGTGTAAAAAGAAAATTTGCTCTGGTGGTTGGGTTTTTTCCCCAAAGAGTTATGATGTAAAGGGAGCGAGGAGAAACTGTAATTAGGAGAAAATAAATGGTTACTTTCTACTGAGCAAAAAAGAAATTTCTAAATGGCATAATTTTAGAAATTGCTAAATGACATAGGAAGTTTTCAGTCATCTTTCCTGTAATACAAAGACAAAATAGAAGATGGACGGCAGCAGCTGAACCCGCAGTCCCAGCCACATAGTTTGTGTCATGATCAGTATAATGCTTATTCCAAGAAATATGTGAAATATTTTTTTGTTCGAATCACACGGATATTGATTTTTGTGTGTGTGTGCGCCACTGTTTTAAAAATATCTTTTTAAAGATATTATTTCAAAGAAGTACTTGGAATGGGTTTTTTCCTTTTTTCTTTTTATTTTTTTTGCTTTTTCTTACTATGATCAGGATACAAGTTAAAATTTTCTAGAGGTATAAAATTCTAGATTTATCACTAAGAATACAATAGTTCTTCATAAAACTGATTCTCTTATACTGATAGGATTGCCCTGCTGGTGGTCTTTACCAGTTCCAAGAGATTCACAATAGGGTTCACAAAAGCCAATTCTTTTTGACAGACCTCTATACAAAACTATTTTACTCTAAATGGATTGTTTCAAATAGCCTACACATACCTTTTCTGTTAAGAGGTGTCCTGTATCTCATGAGTTTACATACCAAATTGATCTCTTTTTTCTTCCAGTTACATTTTTATGTCATTTTCATTTGCAGTAAATATCTTCCTCCTTTCTTTCTGAAAAAAAGTGTAAATTTTTAATTTAAAAAATAATCCAGCAATGCAGAGGATTTAGAGCTGTGGACCCAAGTATTAAATGTAAACCAAAACTTAGTCAGTTGGAAGCTGCCCATTATGTAGACACTCAGTCTGCAGTGCAGAGCATTAGCTGTGGAAGCAACAGCTTCTTTGCCTTCTTTTCCAGATGAGAGCAGTGAGTAGCAGCTGCTGATAGAGCTTACTGAGAAAAATGAGAAAACAGTGCCATAAAATGATGGAGGAAGGGATGCAACTGTGTGGTTTAGGATCTTTCAGGGCCCCAATGATGTGTTGAAGTGAGTCTTGCAAATACAAACAGGTTTCACATTTGTACAGAGTTCAGTTTAAGAGAGATAAAAGGGTCAGATTACAAATGGATTTTTCTTTCTTTAGTGAAGAGTTTAAACTTTTCTCTAAACTACTACTGCCTTTTGTTCAAGAATTAGGTAAATGACATGAAAATATTAGAGCATTATTTTTTTTATCACTTCATCTCATTACTCTTATATAGCAATTCTTCTGAAACAAACAGAGTTAACTGTTTTGGTTTTGTTTTGGTTTTTTTTGTGGTTTTTTTTTTGTTTTTTTTTTTTTTTTTGGGGGGGGGGATATTTCTTTCAAAGGGCTCATTGATGCATCATCTAATCTCCCAGAACTTCCATGAAAATGTCCTTCTCCCCCTCCTCACTCATTGTCCAATAAGATAAGGAAAGCATGTGTGCTTTGTGTTTCCAAGAGCTGTGTTAATCATTCAAAGCATATGTGCCCTTTTTCTCTGCTGACTGACTGGTACTGTAGGTATTAGCACTTAGGTAAAACCTAAGTACTATAAAAAGCATCATGATTAATATTGACATCTTTCATATTTCAGATTTTGGTGATCGAGGTATTCCATCTGTAAATTTGTATTTTGCCATACCTTTATATATGACAAATTAGTGTAGAGTGGGATGATTCTAATCAGGGCAGTCTACTGTTAGGGAGCAAAAATCCAGGTGCTGATAAATAGAAATATTGTGCATTTTATACTTGGCCTTGCACTGCATTGAGCTTGCTGGGAAATTTGACAAGGAACAGAGAAACATTATTTACTTCAATATATGAATATACAGCACTCAAAAATCACAGTACAAATGTACACTGGTAGTTTTGGGTTGCTTAGGAATAAAACCCCACATGTTACCCACTTACATTCAAGAAATGTGACATAATTCAATCCTTTTCTTGAAAGGACTGTATTTTTGCTATAATTCTTGCCCTACCCCAGGTACATCTACTTGCTTACAATTTTCACTGGTATTTTTAGGGAGATAATGATCTGAAGCTGCAAAATTCTTAATGCAGTCTTGGTAAGGGTTATAAAAAATAGAGTTATGATTTATCTACGTAAATGAAAAGGGAAAAAGTTTATTGTTTTCAGATTTGAACATAAAAAGGAAAAAAGTTTATTGTTTTCAGATTTGAACACTGAATCTGTGAGCTCATTATGGTCTTAGTCTGTTCTAATTTAAATTAGCATCATTACTGCATGAAAAATGGCCCATCTTAATCCTGACTTGTGAGAAAAAACTAGTCAATGTAGCATACTATTTAAATGCTTAAGAACTACAAGATGTTCTCCATTAAATACATTTGGGCACATGTGCTTTCTCATGGGAACACATTATACTGCTAATCCTGTTGATACTAGATAGTATTCCTAAGACTAATTTCTAGACATGTATTTGCCCTTTTTTAAAAAAAATACATTTCCAGCCAGAACTGGAAAACTATATTATAACTATTCTGCTTGATCAAGTCTGTTTTGTAAAACAGACATGAGACTGTATGTTGCTGTTATAAATGATACCATATCTGACAAAAATCCTTCTCTTAGACATTGTTTAACTTTCATAACTTAATACCCTGTCTTTTTGTAGGGTTGTAAGAGAAACTGCTTTCCAAAGTGATACACTGGTGATGTGAAATTTTGGCTTCTAGGTGGATACTCCATTTTTACTTCTTTGTAATGCAGACAACCCTAACTCTTTGAAGTACACCTAACATCTCAGTACAAGTGGTTGTAACACTAATAAAGTATTTATGATAGGATATCTTAACAGGGCACTTAGGCTATTACTATTCAAATATGTGAATGAGTATTTGGCTAAAAAGGTGTTTGTTCCCTTTTAATAAAAGGCAGTGATCATGATGAATGTTGATAAATAGCTGAAATGATTATTTTGATGAGGAGAAGAAAGTCTTCTGGGGACTACCCTAATCCCTGAGCCTATCTGAGGCATCATGTTTTCCCTCCTTTATTGTACTACTTTTGTGGTATTGACAAGTCACCTTTGTGCCTTCGTTTGCCATGTGAAAAACAAGCACAATAAAGCTTTCTCTTTTGACACGATGGCAGGCAGAGAAGGTAACAGTAAGGACTGAAGTGTTATGTGCTGCAAGGAGCACAGCTACTTGTGCCTGGGTCTAATGACTACCCAGAGTCACCTCCAGTGGACTTCTTAAGTCCTTTCCAGGTGTCAAGTGATGGAATGTGTCA
Source organism: Passer domesticus (assembly GCF_036417665.1). Classification (NCBI taxonomy): domain Eukaryota; kingdom Metazoa; phylum Chordata; class Aves; order Passeriformes; family Passeridae; genus Passer; species Passer domesticus. The sequence goes on from NC_087477.1 coordinate 51,465,823, forward strand.
GTTCTCTGTGATAATACCTTCATCAGAGAGCGTATATGTTTGTTACTACCTTTAAATTCCTGAATATCTAACCAAATTCAATGTAAATATCAAAATTAATCATTGTGACTAAGCTGCAATAGGCCTCCCTCCTCAGACAAATGCAAAAGTTTAAAAGCTGAAGCACAGCCCTGCCTCCATAAACTAACCACATCCACAATTCTGTTTTCAGGCACTCTGGAAAAATATGAACTATGCAACATGCTATGAAGGCCATAAAATTTGAGCTCTTCTGGATCAGGCAAGAGGAATCTGTTCCAAAAGCTTTAAGTTCCCACAAAGAACATCCTGTTGGCAGTTCCTCACCCTTTTATACCAGCAAGGCCCCTAGCTCACTTGTTTTCACTGATCTAAATTGTGGCAATATGACAGAGAGAGTGTAAGAGTGAAAGAGAAATTCTTTCACATATATCAAGGCCAGCTGTGAGGTACCTTTCAGTTCTTCGAAAAAAAGGTAAGTTTTTAGGTGACCCTGCTGGTGACCTGAAAAGGCCACCATGACTTGAGTTCAGCAGGGGATGAGTGTTTGTTGCCCGTGAAATGCAGCTTCCAGAAAGGAGAGTGAAACTGGCTACCGTAGTGATAAATGTACCTGCAGATAGCTGCATGGATTAACATGGCCCTAATTTATTCCTCATTAAGAAAAAGGACTATAATGAGTTATTAATAAAGAAAGACTAAAGATGGGTTCAAATTCAATGGTTAATGCTCTGCATAATTTACTGCAATAATCCTTCTGATCAAATTTTTTTTAAAGTGCTTCTCCCTTTTTGTATGAATGAAATGCATATGCTATTCTTCCCCCCAGCCCCTCCAGCTACCCCCGAGGTTTTGTTTGATCTTTCTTTCTACTGTTTGGCCATGAGCTGTGTTGGCATAAAGTGTGATATCTGTGCTGGAGTTTGCTTCGACCCCCATTTGTCTACTCCATAGAAATATTTTCCTAAGCAAACATTTATGTTTGAGATGTCTTTAGTGTTGCACCTAATAGATTTCATAAATCATTTGTGCTGGCATTAATGGGACAGTGGAATCTCGGCACAGGGGGCATCATAGCAAAGGAAAATTCCATTGCAGCTGGATGAAAATGGAGAAAGTGGATGCACTGCAGTGACAGCCAGGTCCTATTTTTTGGTAGGGTGCAGTTTTCATTTACTGAATGTAGAGTGATACATATTTGTAGAAAAATAGTACAGAACATACAGTGTGGATAATTTTCCTTTGAAAATAGGGATTATCTAAATAGGTAATTTCTTCCATAGTATCTGGCTCTTGGAGGACCCAATATCCTGCTTCCTTCACAGGTCCATGGCAGTCTTATGTAGAGGGAGTGCAATTACTGGTGATCTCTGAGGGCAGAAATTCAAAATGTGCTCTAAAGCTCTGCACAAGCTGACTCTAAGAATCCAGTTCCCCTTCCTCCTCCTTTTAAGGTCTGAAAGGATAGATTCCTAAAGTAATGAATTGCTTAGTAGGTTTTTCAGTGACAGAAAGTGCTTATCCATAGGTACTCTATTCACGAAGTTTGGAAAAATGTATTTGTGTGATCTACTACCCCATTTATTGCAACCAGACCCCTTGGAAGTGATGCTAAAAATATGAATGTTGCTATGGAATTGCTAGAAACTTGCTTCCTTAAACTGACTGTATTAGTTCATGATTTCATCTCCTAGCTTTTTCTTGGCTGGTCTTGTAGCTGTCACAGATAGGAGTCTGTCCAGAATTTGAACTGCAAAAAGCCTCCCATTTTTATTAAACTGCCCCCAAACTTGAGCAGAGTTTGTCAGTGGTGGCTATATTAGTTTCTCCCTTGTGCTCAGTCAAAGCACACATAGTCTGTTGCATATCTGACTTGAAGAGCTTCAGGTCAAGATGTAGTATTAGTGCATTTTTTCAGGATTTTTCCCCACTGCCAGCCATGACTGCCCTCATCAGGACCTGGCTACTTAGACCATTATTGTCCCCCGTTTCGCAGAATTCTATTATTTCAATCTGTATAGTCTTTGTTTCTTTAGGAATTGTGTGAGCTTTTTGGATAGTATTAAATTTCTTATGAATAATACATCTGAAATATGTGGTTTTATTGCAGCCTTCTACAGAACAGCGTTGAAAACATATTCTGGAATGGTGTTATTTTCCCTGCAAGTATTGTATAATCATTAACACTGTCTTGATCTGATTTTTGGCAAAATGTGGCTTCTGGGCAGCTGCTGTGATAACTTGGCCTGAGTCAGCAATGGATCTTGTAATAAGGTGAGAGAGAGTTAAGTTAGTTGTTATTAGCAAATGTCCAAGGTGAAAAGAAAACCATAATAGAAGTTTTGTAGATATTCCTACGTACCCCTGCATTTTCTAAGCCAGCTCAGAAGGGTCTTTGTGTAGTGACGTTAAGAATGAAGTTAGAGATATCATTCCCACAGACATTTTAAAAGAGTTCTATGTTCCAAAAGGAGGTGGTTAAAATTAAAAAAAAAAAAAAAAAAAAAGAGAAGAAATAATATTAAAACTCTGGTTCTTTTACTAAAGACAGAGGCATGAACTTGAGTTTGATTACCAGCTGAAAATAGGCTTTTCTATTTCGAATGAGTACATTGGTATCTGCATATTCTGTAGGCATCTAGTTTTTCTTGCTCTCTACAGTATTTCAGAAATTAATGGAGGGTCCTGTGAATGCTGTATTTTGTATCTATTATTCGATAGCTTTATCTGACAGCTATAATGCATCCAGATCAAGCTGGAACTCCAAAAGCTTCATTAGCAGAGGACTTGATCATAGATTGCCGAGTGTTTTGAAGTAAGCAGAGTGTATTATATTCATGCCTCTACAGACACGAAGAAAAACTGTCTCCTACGGTGGTAAACGGAGGGGGAGGTGTTTCTGTTTCAATTAAAGCCCAGGTGGTGCGTGATGAGGGGCCGGTGTCACATCTGCGCGCTCACAGCTGCGCTCTGCTCCCGGCCCGCTCCGTCTGCTCCGCGGGCACAGCGCGCCCGCCCTCCGCCAGCGCCGAGCGGAGCCGCGCTGCCCCTGCCTCCCGGCGGCGGCGGCTCGCACGGCAGGGAGCAGGCAGGTACTTTACGCTAATATCCCAACTACCTAGCGCGGCATGGAGTTTATGTCGCGTCTCGGGAAATCCCCGCTTCGCGGTGGGTGCCCGCGGCCCCGCGCCGCCCGTGAGCCGTACGAACAGCGCCGCGGCAGCGGCTCCGCGCTCTCCGGGAAGGCTCCTTCTGCCATTCCCCGGGGCTCCGGGCCGTACGCGCTCGCGGCCGCTCCTCGAAGCCGCTGCCGAAAGGGTTTCGCGGAGCCGCGGCCGGGAGGGCCGGGAGGGCGCGGGGCCGCCGCCGCCGCCGCGGGCTGTGTGGGGCCGGGCGCGCGGCACCCGGCGCAGACAGGGCCGGCGGCGGAGCGGCGCGCGCGGGCCGGCCGAGGGGCGCGCGGGGCGGGGCGCGGGCGGGGCCGGGCCGGGGGCGGCGCCGCCGCCTCATTGCGCGGCTCGGGCAGCGCTGCGAGGAGCCGCGGGCGGCCCGCACTGCCCGCCCCGCCAGCCGAGCGTGGCCGAGCCGCGAGGGAGCCGCTCGCCTCCTGTGTCTGGCCGTGCTGCTGAAAGAGCCCGACCCGGTGTCTGGCTGGGATGCGGTAGGAGAGATTCGCGAAATCGGAGATGTAAGAAATGAGAAGTTTTTGCATAATTTGCATTTGAGGTATCGCATCTCGCTGCGGAGCGAAGCCTTCGAGCTCCCTCGCCCGACTCTGTTATGCTCGCATAGTGGGAAAAGTATAAAGTGCTCTGATTGTCGTGCTTCCTAGGGGATGCGATACCTGCTGCTCTGGGGGGTGTGGGAGAGGTTGTGCTCGCTCAAAAGTCTAGAAAGAAAAATGTAACTTTACAGCAGTGCAAATTATGCAAATAAAAGTATGGGGGCAAGAATCAGCCCAGATTCATTTCTAAAGGATTGTAAAATCCTTCATTTAAAGCTTAGTGTAATCTTTGACATTTATGTGGGCACCTGAAAAAAAACCAAACCAGCCCTAAAGCAGAGCTTTGGTATGGAAGTACATTGCTGCTGTGAGCAGACACATTTCTGTCTGCTTCTCGTTTAAAGTGCCAGCTCCTTCTTTTTTGTATACCTAATACACGATACGCATGGAATATACAGCTGTGTCACAAAGTCATTCTGTATTCTTAAAGCTTAATATAATCAAATTCATTGCCTAAAGATGGTGTAGTTGAAGATTTGATCCTTTTTCACTGAAGTGGAAATACTTTCAGTAATTGAAAGCAGATTCATGTCTGGAGTTGTACAAGCCAAGGTTTTCATTTTTAAAATAAACCTTTTGTTCTTCAGCTTTAAATATTTCAGTGAGCCATCCGGAGACCTATGTTAATTGCTAGAGTAGACTTTAAGGAAGGATTGAGGAAAAAAAACTGAGAAAGGTATGTCAGAAATAAAATTTACTTAAAATAATAATGTCTGTATTCCAGTGCATGAACATACCATTGCAGTTTTTGTGCACACTGTGTTTTAGTTTTCCTGTTCATCCACAGAATATGAATTTGAACTGCCCATCTGTCTGTGGAATTTTTTTATTTTAAACTCTCTTCGCTTACGTTCATCTTACTTAGCCTGTTTGCCAGTTTTTAACTGTTTATTAAACAAAACAGTCAGAACTTTGAAGATTTGGGGAAATTCTGATCTACTCCAGTAAACAAACCTGACACTTTGTGGTGATAGCTGTCCTTTGTTAACTTTGTGTCTGTTTTCTGGCTGATCCTGTGGAAAGCTTTCAAAAACCTTGCTTTTCTAATATTTTAGCAATGGGAAAAGAAACTTAGGATGTGGACTACCAAACTCCCAGACAAAGACTGAGCTGCTCTGGAGCTGTTTGTTAGAAGCTTTGAAGGTAGAGAACAATGGAGGCAGGGGAAGGGAAGTACCTTCTCTCCCCTAAGATCTCTAATCCACAGAGTAAATTCACTGAAAATGTGTAGAAAAGTTACTGAGGATGGCAAGAGTCCCCTGTGCGTTGGAAAGTGTATTAATTTCTTAATAGACACAAGACTCTAATTGCCTGATGTTAAGTATAACTTATCATTAAGATAAGAATTTGTAATTTGTATAATGGCACTAAATAGGCTGGGTTTATTCTCATGAACTTCTAGATGGTGTGCACACAGCTGGTGGAGTGCACTTTCCCTTCGTTCAGAAGGTAAATCTTTTCATACATTCTCAGTAAGTTCTGGTGGAAATATTTGTGTAAAACCCAGGAAAGTGCTCAAACAAGAACAGAAAAAAACTAGCTTACCTTTTTTTCATCCATCAGATTGGGGTTCAAAACTGTCAAGCAGCTCAGTAGCTACAAATGAGATGTTACAAATTTTTTTTATTAATCGTTCTGCAATCCTGTGTGGAAAGTGGCCTCATATTTCACAGTATAAGGGTACTTTTCCTTTCAAGGAGTTATAAAAGGATGTGTTACAATTTAGCAAGAAACCTACAGCAATAGGACCTTTAAAAAAAAACCATTTTATGTTTAAATGGCTTTGTTTTCTCATTTTTGCTTTCTAACCGTTCTGATACAAGAAGTTGCATGTTCCATGCAGCATAGGGTATATTTTTTTCCAGTTGAAGAAATGCAGCCTGACTGGTAGCTGTCTAGGAAAAATTGGTAATTGATGCAGAAAAAAAATTATAAAATGCCATGTCAGGTGTGTGTTGATTCTGCAGGTCCACAAGAAGAATGCTGCCATACACCTATCAGCTTTGAAGTCTGATTTGTTTAAAATTACAGATGGCAAGGCAGAGGTTGAACATTGAAATTAACTTTTATAATAATGGCAAATTTTAGTACTGAAGAGTTTATCCTTTGGCTTGAGAGATATAGAAATACCTGTAAATTTCAGTATATGCTGCAAATGGACCCCACTTAGGGACTTGAGCTTGAGCTGTATTCTTTCAGTTTGGGAATGCAACTGTGAAGATTTAGCATGACTTTTCAAATTACCAGAATGGTCTGATAAGCAATTGTGAGATCAGACTTCATAACTTCTCTTCCTGTAACTTGTATTGCTTCCCAATTCACTTGTTGAACTAAACAAGGAAATGTAAAAGGTCTTAATATGTGTGCTTTGTTCAACATGGAGTGATGATATGAGAAAATAGGACTTCACTGTATTATTGTCCAAAATAAGAAAAAACATTAGCTTCCTTTCTGCATGTGTTCAAAGATCTTACTGTTGGTTATATTCATTCTAAATACGTCATAGGCTACGCTGTGTGGGTTTGAAGGACTTTTTCCAGAGGTAGACACAGATTTATGCATTTCAGAATAGCAAGAGGGCTTTTGTATGTTCAGTAATGTATGGAGTATGATGCTGTGAGCTGGTGACCTCACTAATGGTTTGAAGATGTATATATTTTGTAAGTTTGAAGATTTTTATACAAAACAAGAGATCAGGATGAAATAAAGCAACTGTACTAAAAAAATGTTTACATAGTTTTCCAGTTAAGTTAACCTTTTTAAATGTTAGGGACAAGTGGAAGAAAACGACTCTTGTGTTCCTGTAGGAAGTGTCACTCACATTAAAAATTCTGAACAAAATAGTTAAGTGGCTGAAATACGCTCAATTAAAAGAAGATAGTCATTCATCTTCTTTGTCTATGGTTGTGGAATTCGAAGTGCAATTATACATGAAAACTTGAGTACTCACTCAAGGTAACAGCAAGGTGTGTAGACTTCTTTTGAAGTTGACTAAGGCCACCCTTTACCCAAACTTGAAACGAAATAATTGTTTTGTGTAAATTGCTGTAAAGTAGACTGTTTTTGAAGCAAGTCTTTTAGATGTAAGGAAAAGGTAGACTTCTCATATCTGGAAACAGTAAATCATTCTGGCTCAGAATGAACAGCTTGTTATTTACAGCAGAAAGGACTTTGCATAGTTTTAGTATATGAATCACTGCAAACTTCATGGTTTTGATACTGTAATCACTGATTTTTGTATTTACTACATGAAAGTACCTTTACAGGAGGTTTAGTTCGTGGTGTATTCGGAATTCAGGAGTTGAGTTTGCATTAAGAAGTGTTAGAGCAAAAGATTAAGCCAAATATATGAACATGTTGAAATTTGCACAAACTACATCTAAAACTCTAAGTAATGGTGGCCTGACAAAATGGCAGAGGTGGATTTCTGTAATTTCTGAAGAACTGCATTTTGATCAAACTGATTAAAGACATGTGACAGGGTTTCTGCATACTTAATTTTCTGTGGCAAAGGAACAGCAATTTTGGCAGTAGCAGTAAGTTAACATATCTGGTATCACATCAACTGTGAGTTATGTATTTTTATCTTTCTGATACAACTTGCTGTTTTGCCACTTTCTTGCTTTTGAAGGAGATTCAGACCTATACAGCAATGTTTCTAAGATGATTAAAAGAAAAACAGATTTAGAAGAAAAAAAAATTAATCTAAAATAAGATCTCTTGCATCTCTGTATAACTAATATCCAGCTGCTGTACCAGCTTTTTTTATTCTTTTTATTCTGTTTCAGTTGTTATTAGTCCAAGAGCTATTGATATGGGGCTTTTTTTTCTTCTTGGTATCAAGAAGAATTAGTGTCCTGGAGAGCTGTTTGGCATATAAGAGTATATATTAATCAAAATTAAAAAAAAAAAGGCAACTGCTATTATAGAATGATATTATTTAGTTGTTTTCCCTAATTCCCTAATATGTTTTCCCTAATAAAAATCATAAAAAAGCACTGCCTTAAGATTTCAAATTGTCATAATTGCCAAGCTAATTTTTAAACTGCTTTAATTTTCACCTCTAGTATAGTTGCTGACCACACACAGAGGGGAAAAAAATGAATGGCATTGGTTTTTTAGACGAGCTTCTGGTTTAATCATATAGACCTGCTTTTTCATAAAACATTATTGTATCCTTGTATGAAATATAACCAGTTTCAAATCTGGAGGAATTTCAGAGTTGTTAATTTTTGCAGAACATTTTTCCTCTTAAGTCAGAAACTGCATTAAAGAAAAGACTGTTGTCCAGGGAGTTGTAAAAAGTAGCCTGGAAAGCCTCTTATGTTCTTTCTTTTAAATAGAACAGAATTGCCTTACGTAGCAAAGTTAACTTTGTTAACCTTTTATAATTATTTAACCATTATTTCATTTTACCCCCTGCTTAAACATTGTACATTAATGCGGTAGACACCTGGCTGTGCTCTTAAAAGTTTATTTGTCTTTCAATTCCTGTGATAGTAGGGGGCAGTATATCTCCTTAATTATCTTTGTTCAGGGAAATGTTGAAAGGCCAGGGTAGTTAAACAAGGCCATTTGGATTTGCAGTAAGGTCGAAGTCAGATGCAAGGAAAGTGGTTAAATGCATTATCATCTTATTGAGCACATCATCAGTAAAGTGACCTTGATGGAGGTGGAAAAAGCCATTTGGCTATTTTATGACAGCCACCTCTCTGCTGGCTTTATCCCTGCCAGAGTGTACTTCAAATAGCTTTATCACAGTCTTCTCTTGTTGCTTTGAAATCTGATTTTTTCTTAATTACAGGTAACGAATTAGAGGCTGAACAACGAAATGAACTTTCTATTAATGGCAAATTTTGCTACTGAAGAGTTTATCTTTTAGCTTGGGAGATCTAGAAATATCTCTAAATTGACTATTAAGGTGACCTTTATGTTAATTATTATAAACCTGCCTTTAAGGATTTCATTAATAATCACTGTTTTTTATTCATTACTCTCCTGCTTTGTAGACTGTTTTTTAAGTTACTATGAGGACAAACAAGCCAACTTCCAGCCTTAGCAGCAGGGACATTATTTGTTTGAATGTGTGTGTATTTAAGTTTTTATAAATATACTCAAACCCTGGGAGGCCTGTGGCTAAGCGGGAAACTACTAGTTTAGAAAATATATAATTAATGGTTAAATTTCTATCTCACTATCTCACTTGTGTTTTGTAATGGTAGTCAGTATTGATGTCTTAAAAGCTTATGAAAGTATAGTTCTAGCTGCTGCATGTTAATATAAGTATTTAATCAAAACAATCTCAACTGTCCATCTTTCTCTCTTTCCTTTTTACTTGTCTTTTCTCATTCAAGAAAGATTTCTTTCATTTGTGTAAAACTACATTAATATCAAATAAACAGGCTAATTTTCAATTTTTGGCCTTGAAAAGAACTTTGTGATATTTTTTTTTATAGTGCTTCCTGTCTAGGGATTGGCATAATTGTTAAGGGAATTTAAAACAAATGCGCAAAATACAAGGAAAGACAATAACAAGAAAACTGAATCCAAATTTGACCACCTGAAGGTACAGGTTAATTGACTGAGACTTACAGCAAAGCATTAAAAATTATTGGAGACTAGAGGGAATGATTTTATAAGAAAAGATGAGAAGAAAGAAAAAAAAAACCAATGCAGCATAGTCACATGGAAGAACCACCTGAAAGATTTTTAAAGACCTTGTGGACTGGGATGATTTATCTAGATGCAGTAAGATGAATTAAGGACCAAAAAAAATGAGCTGCGTTTCATGGCACATTTTATAATGGCAACATCCTGGAGGCTATGGAAAATATCTCGGCACAGTTCATAGAAGTTCCACTTTTTGAAATACAAATATTACTTGTTTTGTGGTAGTTTGTTGAGTGGCTGTTGCACCTTTTGTTCCTAAGCTTTGATTATATGTTGCCATTTTAAAGGTAAATGATTTTAACTTCCACTTTGGAACCTGTGAGCTCATTTTCTTCAACACATAGGTGATCTCCTAAGAAGAGAGCAGGATTCTTCTTCCCATTATCATTTTTGTCTTTGGAGCTGGAAGGCATCTCATAGCTGTTGCCTCTCCAGTTTTATACATTACCCTTGGGTTTGCAGTATTTCTCTGAGACAGGTTCCTTGGGGCAGTTAAGATTTTAAAGTTGCCAGTTGGCAGCAGTGTTTTGGTGTGGTCTTTAGTACAGGCTTGTAGAGTCAGAGTGTGTTCTCAGCAGGAGGCAGCATGGTCCAGATGGAGAGAGAATCTCCCCTTTCACTCATGCCAAGTTCCCCTAGTTCCTCACAGACTTGCCTGTTGATCTAGTTGCCTATATGATAAAGTGCCCTTTGCCTCTGTAGTCTAAAGAATTTTCTTACATTTTTCTTTCTGTTTAATTATTCTTGCTTCCTCCCCAGCTCTCTCCTTGTACTTGTCAATCATGTTCTGCAATCAAGCAGAATGTATGTGTGTGTGTTTCCATATGCCCAGCCAGAAGACAAGCCTTTTGAAGGCAGACACATAGAGTCAGAGTTTGAAAATGTAATTCTGTCAAACTGTCTTTTTTATCAGATGACTTCAAGAAGGGTGCCACACAGCTAGGCCTATCCATTGTCTTGTAATGATGCTGAATCTTAGGATCTCTCCTACCAAGCAGGAGACAAGCAGTAAGGTGATGCATCTTGGGCTGAAGGTCTCACTGTGCCTTGGCAAGTATGCTGAAAGTACTGACAGTATTGAAGCCTCTTCTGTAGACTGGAAGTACCTCAGTACCTCAAAGAACTTTTCCTACCCTTTCTGCCTTTTCTTTTGCCCCTCCTTGACGATTTTGGTTTATGGAGCTGAGCACATATTTTATTGCCAGGAGAGTTTCTTTTCAGCAGCTGTCCTTTCTCCAGGCAGTACAGAAAGGTTCATAACACTGAATGGGTATCTTCAGAGCATTTCAGACAGTCTTATCCTGCAAACCCTGCTACTCCTCATTTGTATGAGAACCCAGTGTTTACCACCCTACTTTTCCCCTGAGGTCAAGGAATCTTAAACAGACTTTTCAGTCAGTGGGCTCCTCTCTGGATGTAAACCCTTCTCCCCTGATGATTTTCCTGTCAGTGGCATTTGGATAGTATTTGGAGTTATTCTTCAGCAGTTCTGCCAGCTTTTCACACAAGAGACCTGTGTATTATTTATCAATTCTCTTTTCTTATTTCTGCCCTCCAGCTTGTACATTACCCCCTCATTCTAGTCCTTTGCACCTAATCCTAATTTACTGCTGATCAGAGCCATGGCAGCAGAACCAGTTACTTGAGGTGAAAAATAAAAATAAAGCCTACATCAGACAAAGTTCTGTTTTTGCCTTTGAGGCAATTGGTTTTGCTTGCCGTGATTTTGGTGACACCAGGCAGAGCTGAACATTCTTCATTCTGCTTGTATTTTGTTTGCTTTTGTTTCCCGTAATGGAACTGTACCTCATAAAAAAACAGGTAACAAATTGTTCATTTTGAGTTTTGGGTTTCACTTTCCAGTGTACAGAAGAGTTTCTGCTAGAATCAGTTATTTGATTATTTTTTCCCTGTGTTTTTTTGGGTGTAGTTTATGCATGTAGTTTCCATGTGCTCTTAAGCCAAATGTGGTCAGTATGCAGTGGAGTACATGGGGATCTTTACTAAGAAATGCAGAAATGTACTGAATCCTATAGCAAACTGAATTACCATCGCTTCATGAAAGTAGGTTTATTTGCTATAGTCTGTATAGAAATTGTAACCTTTATAAACATCATTTGTAGACTAAGCTGTGTTAGTCTGGAACAGCATATGCATGCATGTGTATAGTTTGAATTTTAGCCAAGAGAAGGAGTCCCCTACATTCAGCTGGCTGATGTTCCACTTGTGTGTTCGTGGCTATAACACAGCACCTCTTTAACATCCTGCCTGAGCGTTGAAATGGAGCAGGCCATGGATGATGGTAAATCCAGCAAAGCAGTAATACTCGAGAAGTATTGGAAAGTATCAGTTCTGCTTGCCTGGTGAGAGCTGCCTGCAGCTCAGAGTGGTGTGCTACATGCTAGCACCTGTTGCTGTGACATATTCCCTCCTTTCTTGGGTTTCCCAAATTTTGCAACATGGTGAAAGAGGGCAATGAAAGCGAAGGAAGAAACCAGACAAGTCCCTTTCTTTTTTGCTGTGGAGAGAAAAAATAGATTGTAGAGGAGAGATAGATGTGTAGTCTTTGTGTACAGTAGCAAAGGGAACAAGCCAAGGTCCATTTCCTGTTACAGCTCAAGTATCACTGATGTGCGCAAGTGCTTCACCAGGGGACCTCAATTCATTCAACCTTCTGTGAGCAGTCCGTGGTTCATACCCTTCCTTGAATTGTGTGGGTGTTATCTGAGAGACCACTGGTTGTTAGCCAAAAACTAAGGCAGGAACAATACTATCAGTTCCCAATTATTGATGATTTTTTGCCAGTGTTTACCCTCAAGCTTGCACTAAACTGCTCCTGTTGAGTTAGTGTAGATATAAGCATTGAGCCTGAGGCTCATGGTAGAGAAGAGAGGGAAAGGGTAAAACAAAGGACACCTGTGTCTCTATAAACAAATTGGTATTTGACAGAAACCACTTTGAGCATAATATCACAAACTTAACAGCAAATTCACCCAGTATATTTGTCTCAGAATATTTTTTCACATTCTAGTTAGGTCTGGATTTCTTTGTTTTTTTTCCTCTGGTGATTTCTGTATGGGCCTGTCAGGCCAGGGCAGGTAGGAACCCTTTGAAAAGTGATCCTGACAAATCTCTCTTCTAAAGAGATAGTAATTATCTCCATTTTAATAATTCTTTATTCCACAGATTTACTTCCCGTGTAAGAACTTTTAAATTATGCTTTTGCTTCCAGGGTTTTTTGTCATATAGCTCTGAATTTAGGATAATGAGGTTTGGTTTTTTTTTAATTGCTTTTAAAAAAATAAGAGAAAACCACACAAGAATATGAAATGTCAGTTCCCATTCAGCACTCAGCTGAGTTGAGAGGCTGCATGCATAACTGCCTTGCATGTACCTGTTCTTGCCAGATTTGTTGCTCCTTTATCAGTGAAATCAGCTTGAAAAATGTTCAGTTTTGCCTCATTTTCATGTACATTTCCATATTTTTTGAGAGAAGTAAAAATACTATAACTCATGTTAGTGGTCATACTCAAAGTGAGATAACTAAGTAATTAAATGTGTTTTGATGTGTTTTCTGCTGGATGTAGATGCATGCAATATGTTTTTTTAGTTCACAGAAGTAAGTTGTTCTTGTATGCACTCAACATTCTAAGAATAGTAAATCTTTGTATCATGATATTCCTATTGCTAAAATAAAATTTTAAGTTGGTTGAAAGGTGTCTAAGTAGTCCATTTTGCCTACCCATATGAAGAACCTGAAGAAATGCACTCATATCTGTTGTAAGTCAATTGTAACTCACATTAAATGTCTTTCTGTGGCAGAGGAATTGCCTAGCTAGCTTTTGCTTTGGATGGAAGTACATCTCCTTTTTAAAAAGCCACTGTTGTTTTTTTAAAGAAAGTTATTAGCACTGATGCATACAAGACAGTTTTTTTTAAAGTAGTGGACTCTGCCTGCTGATCTGTTAATCCTTAGTCTGTGGCTCTCCCTTTTACTCAAATGCTGATTTGAATTCTACAGACAGACCTTTTACCTTTGCCTATCATAATTCTGGAGAGCTCTTCTCCACCTCAGTAGCATTAAAATGAAGCAGAAAGAAAGTATTTGTTTACTTCTCACAGACAAACAGGTAATAGGCAATTCACTGTTACTGTGACAGTGTCATGCTTTGAGGTGACCCAAGGTCTTCCATTGAGGCAGATGTGTGTGCACTTGCACAGTTAATGTGCCTTCTGTCTGGACAGGCTGGTGTTTTCAAAAGAGACTTCTATGGTAAAAGTTTCATGGGCTTAGTGGAAGAAGGTTTATTTTACTGCTCTGGTCATTTGGGAAAATGTAGCAGTAGCGTATTATATATAGATACACAAATTAACCATAATATTGTATACTTTTCTCTAAAACACCTGAGTTTTGCAAGTATCTGTGGCGTAGTGAGTAAAGCAGATTTTATTAGGTTGCTGTGCTCTTCCACGTGGTCAAACTTGCTTCTTTCCTTTATATACAGCATAAATTGATGTGCCAGTGCAGGGAAACAGTATAACCTTGTTGAAGAAGAACATAAGATTAATCTGGAATAAAATGTATAGAAAATTTTATCATTTTTAGTGTTCATAATATATGCAGTGAGTAAGAGCCTGAATGAGGGATGTGGGACTCCAGGCTGCTCTTCAAAATGCAGTTTATTATATCCAGGACCTTTCAGCAGTCCAGGGTCATGGGCGACAGGGCCTGTGCCTACAGTTATCAGCTCCAGCTGCAGACAAGCCTGAAGACCCTTTAATTTTGGCAACAATGCATTATATACTTTGCTGAGCATCCTAATACAGAAGAACCAACCTGTACCTTAGCTTTTACCTATAACCTATCATAACTACTATAATTACCATATTCATGTTACTATTCTGCTGTCACTAACAGTTGGTACTTTACAGTTTAAGCTAGAAGTTGTTTTTCAGTTTTCTTGCAGTAGAAGATTCTGAGGCTTTTTTCTACTGGCAACATCGGCAGTCTTGTTTGCCTGTGCTATCTTTCTGCTTGGTAAAAACATCTTGTTTGAGGTGGGTTTATCCTTTGCTATAAGTCATAAAAAACCCTTCTAACTAACAAACTATAACACACATATCTGTAAAATATCTTAGACTCACAAGGAAGAAATACAAAGCTTTTAATTTCCCCCACTTCTTCAGGGGAAATTTGTATGCAAGCTGACTAATGCACCAAATTTCAGACAGCTATGAATTAAAACCACTAAGTTATGAATGCCTGAGAACAGAGTGCATAGTAGAAATGACAGATGCAGCACAGGAATGCTATAATAACTTAATATAATAAATGCAATAAAATCAGAAATCAGCACCTTCATGTTTCAGAAGGAGATTACGACTAGACACATTGCTTTTGTAGACAAATTCCCTGCTATGTGGCAGCTGTAGCACTAGCAGGTCTTTACATGCCCACAAGAGCAAATCAGTCTTTAAAGAGGTAGTGCATTTGAAACTAGCAATCAGGGGTTTTATTTTTTATATCTTTATTACAAGCATATGTAAAGTTTGAAGTGCTGTCTACTTGAGTAGAGTGCGTGTCAAATGTGTAACACCTTTCTTGGCCATTCTCAGGTTGGCAACTCTTAAAATTCTAAGGTAACAAAATGTTTCTTTATTTATTTTGGGTGCTATGTTGATGTTAAATGCAGCTACCTTTCAGATGGCCAGCATTTGAGAACTGTTTTCATTCTATGAAAGCCTTGACAAAGAAAAAGCCATTTACTGAGAGACTTGTTAGTGCTCTTCAGAGCAGTCCTCTTTTGGCTTCCACACTTTGTAACTGATTACAAGCACACAAATGTGGGGTTGTGGTTTTTTTTGCTGTCATGAAACACTCTTCAAGAAAGGATTTGGAAAGCAGGTTTGCAGGAAACCAGGTAATGGGAGTATTTTAAACTCCTAAATTCCTTCATTCACGTAAGGGAAAAGGGTGTTTCAAGTTGTTACTTGCATTGTAATGTGTGAATAATAACATACTATCAAAACTCTTAGGCAACTGACTGCAAGCTAATTTTATTGGATAGCAATAAATTACATTTCAAATCATAAATAGGTACAATATTTATGATAATAAATACATTGAAAACAGTAGTCTTGCTATCCCTCAGAAGATGTTGAACAGTTTAATCCCAAGAGACTTACAAATACAAGTATAATGGGATATGCTTGATAGGGAACATACCTCCTGTATTTCCTACAAAAATTTAAATGT